>NC_088113.1:21844712-22145535 GCF_036370855.1 Dromaius novaehollandiae
CAGATCACCATTCTCACTACCTATACTGGGCAGCTTTTCTGTCTGCGCAAGCTCATGCCAGCCAAGACCTTTGCAGGTGTGAAGGTTCATGTTGTGGATAAATACCAGGGAGAAGAGAATGATATTATCCTGCTGTCACTTGTGCGGAGCAACAAAGAGGAGAGACCAGGGTTCTTGCAGATCTCTAATCGGATATGCGTAGCATTATCCAGAGCTAAGAAAGGGTTATACTGTATTGGAAATATGAGAATGCTTGGCAAGGTTCCTCTCTGGAGCAAGATCATTCACACCCTCCGGGAGAAAGGCCACATTGGCCGCTCATTGATGCTTTGCTGCCAAAACCACCCTGAAACCAAGACACTGGTATCTACTGCAGCAGACTTCAGCAAAGTCCCAGAAGGAGGCTGTAGTCGTCCCTGTGAATTTAGGTTGAGTTGTGGACATGTTTGCACAAGGGCATGTCACCCATATGACACACAGCACAGAGAGTATCAGTGCCTGAAGCCTTGTCAAAAGGTGCTTTGTGCAGATGGGCATCGCTGTCCACAGTTGTGTTATGAGCCCTGTGGACACTGCATGGTGAAAGTAGAGAAAACTATTTCTAAGTGTGGCCACCGACAGATGGTGCCATGCTCTACTCCAGACACTGAGTTTTTTTGCCAAGAACCTTGTCAGAAAAAGTTGAGCTGTGGGCACACATGCAACAAATTCTGTGGGCAGGAATGCACTACAAGGTGTCCTGAGCTGGTTACAGTTGCACTGAAATGTGGCCACATCCAGCAAGTGAAGTGCTGGATCACCGAGGAGATGAAACATGGGATGCCTGTGGAATGTAAAACTAAGTGTTCTGTCACCCTGGAGTGTGGTCATGTATGCCCAGGTTCCTGTCATACCTGCTTTGAAGGAAGATTTCATAAGCCATGTAACAGCCCATGCAAGCGCTTCTTAGTCTGCTCCCACAAGTGTCAGCAGCCATGTACTACCGAATGCCCTCCATGTCAGCTGGACTGTCAGAACCACTGCATTCATAGCAGATGTAAAAAGAAGTGTGGAGAGCGCTGTTCTCCATGTGCAGAGCCATGTGAGTGGCGATGTCAGCACTACCAGTGTACTAATCTTTGCTCTGAACCATGCAATAGGCCTCGTTGCAATGTACCGTGTACTAAACCACTGCACTGTGGACATCCTTGTATTGGATTGTGTGGAGAGCCCTGCCCACAGAAGTGCCTTGTCTGTGACCATGAAGAAGTCACCCAGATCTTTTTTGGCTTTGAGGAAGATCCAGATGCTCGATTTGTACAGCTTGAAGACTGTGGCCATGTCTTTGAGTCCCAAGGCCTTGATCATTATATGGATGAAGATGATGATGTCATCAAGCTGAAAGTGTGTCCTGTCTGTCAGACGCCTATTAGAAAGAATTTGAGATACGGCACCATTGTGCAAAGGCGGCTGGATGAGATAGATAGAGTGAAGGAGAAAATCCAAGGCCCGATACAGGAAATTGAATCTAGCAGACAAAGACTACAGGCTGCACTAGCAAGGAATGCTGTTCTGCAGAGGAATCTACCCCTTAAGTACCTTATGCTGGAAGATAAACTAGGAGCCTCTGTTCTATCCACAAAGAATATTGGACTAATTGAGAACCAGCTTAACTTCTATGAACGTCTAGCTGATCTGACCAATTCTATGAGCAAAATTGATGTGAGCGAGAGGAGAGCACTGAGGAAGCGGCTGGATGAAGTCCAGGATTGGCTGGATAAGCCGCGCCTCAGTTTTACAGGGCAGGAGCTCTCTGACCTGCAGGCTGAGATCCAGAGACTGACCTACTGGCTGAACCTGTTGGTAAGGTGCAAAGGCGCAAGCGGGAGGATCACCCCAGCCCTTGCAGAAGAGATTACCAGTGTACGTGAGATTCTGGAAGGGACAAAGAAATTCACAGACAAGGACGAGGCTATAGTGAAGACTAAACTAGAGAGGCTCTGCAGCGCCCTGCCTACATCAGGGCTGGGGATCTCCGAAGCAGAGCGGGTGCAGATTGTCAGTGCTATTGGCTGCCCTCGTGGTCACTGGTTCAAGTGCAAAAATGGGCATATCTACGTGATTGGGGAGTGCGGAGGTGCAATGGAGAGGAGCAGGTGCCCTGAATGCCAGGCGGATATCGGGGGCACAAACCACACCCTGGACAGCACCAACAGCTTGGCCCCCGAGATGGATGGGGCAACGCACCCGGCCTGGTCCCAGACCGCCAACAACCTCCTCAACTTTGAGGACCTCCGCCGGCTGCTGTAGTGGTGCCCCTGCCCCCGCCCCCGGGGCGCCGTGCCGCCCCGCCTCCTCGGGCGCTCGCTGGTGCCCCTGTAGCTAATAAAGTGTATCCGTGCTCCCTGCGGCTCTCGTCTCTCGGGGCGCGGGGCTCCGGCTCCCCGGGCGGGCGTGGTGCGTGGCTGCGCGGCGGGACCGCCCTTCCTGCCTCGCTACCCGGAAGCGGATGTGACGGCAGTGGGGGAGCGCCGCTGGCCGCTGCGCCGCCATGGAGCCGGCGGGCGCGGGGCCGCGGCGGGCGCGGGAGCCGCTGCGTGACCTGCGGGGCGCGCTGCGCGCGGTGCTGGCGCGTGTCCGAGGTGAGGGCCGAGCCGGCCGGGGCCGGGGCCGGGGCCAGGGCCGCGCCGCCTCCGCCCTGGCTGAGGTCCCTTTCTGCCTTTACAGAGGGCGAACCGGGCGAGGCCCGCGAGCCGTTCGAGCCGCCGCGCTTCTGGGACGCGCTCGGTACGGAGCGGGCGCGGGCGGGCTGGGCTGCTGCACGGGGCGGCGACGGGGCCGAGCCGGGCTACGTGCGGGCCGGGCTGGGGCGGCGCTGCGGCCGGGCTGCTGCACGGGGCGGAGGCCACCATGTGGGGCGGGGCCGGGCTGGGGCGGGCGCTGCGCGGGCACGTTCGGCAGGTTTTGTGGCAGAGCTGCGACTCTGGGGTGCTGTTACACGACGTGGCTATGAGTTACAAGAGAGATCATCAGGAAGGTCTCCAGTCAGGGCTTCTGCACTTGTCCTCAGCTCCCTGGTGTCGTTGCTGACAAAGCAGTGGGCCGTGTGGAGTAGCTGTCATGACCTAGCTTTTTAAAGGCTTTGGTCTCTGCTGAAGCCTGCTGGTATGTACTGGTAAAGGTGTCATGAGCCAGGAGACAAAAAGTGATGGGGGATTTCAGAACTGGCCAAGTAAAAAAGTAGAAACGAATGGACAGTTTAGGGTGACGCAGCTGCAACGTGGAACTTTTTTCTTCTGCTGTACAGTTTAGTTTATATTGTTGTCACATTCAGAAATGAGAGACAGTAATCAGGGGATAGATATTAGGGCTAAGCAGCATCGGAGAAGACATTGCTCATCTAGCTGCTCTGTTTTTTCATCTTAAGATCCTGACAAGTGTCTTTTTCCCATTGGATCATTCCTAGGTCAGACATTCAAAGCAACATCACAGGAAGCTACAAAGCTGAGTCTGGCATTCTCAAGGCCTCCACTGCCTTCCGCAGAGGTGAGTGAAAGCCTCCACAGAATGGCAGATGGCAGCTCATGTGCTAAGTTTCAGATACCTCCTGTCTCACTAGACCAAAACAGAGTTGTTGGCTTCAGTGCAAACAGGGGATGTTTGTGTGAACTATGCATTGTAGAATATATTAATCCAGTTCAAGAATTGCCTAAAGAACTAATTTCTGGAATTTGGGAGGACAGGTATACCAAATAAGTATTCTTATATTCCTTTCTTTAACATCATTTAACCTGTACAGCTGCTTGCTGGTGGAGACAATATATTGGGCAATGTGTATCTTAGATCTAACTAAGAATGGAAGTATTTTTGCTGTTAATTGAGAGAAGTTTTAACACATTTGTGTTTGGAAGAGGGAAAAAAAGGACCACGAATTCAGAATAATGATCTAAGCCACTTCTTCCTCTCTGATGTATGACCACCAGACTAGTGGGTGTTTTCTGTTACCAAATCATGAGGAAACGCATGATGCATACAGTGAGTTTGCAGCTCGAGCAAATTATTCTGTTCTGCGTTTGCAGACTTCAGAAACGCCTAAATGCCATAACTTATCTTTGTGCTCTATTTGTTTCTTGAGCAAGCTGGCCATTGCTATGCTTCCCTATAGTCTTTTTTCAAAGTAATCTGGGTTTAAGTGGTTGCTTGTGAGACTTTCTAAATGGAATGCAGCAATACACTTTTCCTGTTTAATCCTTTTGCCTATCCATTTTCAGGACTGTCAGAAGCTGAGTGAAGACGTACAAAATGCGATTCTTGCAGTTGCCACAGTGTACTACTCGCTCCCCAAAGGTCAAGGTGAGATAGTAACAGCAGGGCAATGCCAGTTTTTTCATCACTGTACGATGAAGCACAGTATTTCAGAGCCCAGTAGGAGACCGGGCATCTACAGGAAAGCAAGTTTTCATGACCAAAGAGAGTCCCATTGTCAGCTCTTCCATAGACTTGCAACATGGTTATGAGTGAACCATTCCACTATCTACTCCTGCGGATCTCCATCTGTGGAAGAGTGATAATGTAGGAGGAGGTGTAGTTGTTTGAGCATTCGTAGTTATATAACTTTGAGATCTTGCCCAGAGTCCTTTTGAAACTCGAGAACAAATGTCACTTCCTTCAAAGTACCTGTAACTTTATATATACCATGTATCTGCATGAATGGAGCTGTCTGTGTGTTCATTTTTGGCAACTGCTTTCTGTCATTGCTGTCTTTTTTCTCAATCTCAATCAGGTACTACTCTTCGGAAGATGGTACGAGATGCTACTACTGAGGTAGTGGAAGGGATGATCCAGCTCACAGAAACAATTCTCAATACTCCATTGGAGAGGTAGTGCTTTTCCAGAAAGAAGAGAGAAAACGTTACAAGTATACTTGTCAGGGAGCAGCAAGTGCAGGCTGCTCCCAAAGAGAAGGGGGGAGCCAGGAGCTGACCACGGTTATAAGGCAGGCAGAGACAGTGCCCTCACCAGCAAGGGCCCAGTCTCACAATATCTGAGTGAGCAGAGCAGGCCTGGTGCAGATAGCCACGTTCAATAAGAGTTCAGATCATCAGACAAGTCTGTAGCGACAAGGTACATTTGAGGTCAAGCTGGAAAGTCAAGCCAGCAAGTCAAGGTCAGGTCCTGGAACAGTAGCCAGGGTCAGACACAGAACAGTGATTGTCCAGTTGGGTCAGTGGTGAATTGGGCCCAAGATCAAGCCAGGAAGTCAAGTCAGTGGGTCAAGATCAGGGTCGGAATCAAGGGGGTATGAGACTGGGTGCAGATATAGCTGCTACACAGCTATGATGTAGCACAGACAGGGCCCAGCCAGAGAACCTTAGCATAAAAGCATCTTCTAGGGGAAGGAGGGACTCAGCCTCACTTTTAACTTTCTTCACAAGAGCTCTTATCAGCAAAAGAACTGATCTTGGACTTAGCCAGCTAAACTCTTTAACTGAGCCAGCTAAAGTCCTAAGAGGGTGGAATCCACTCAAGGCCCTGACAGTGCTCAGTAACCAAGTGGGGTATCTTTTTGTATAGAGAGAATAGATTTTCATCCTATCTGTGGCAAGGAGAGGAGTTGGGAGCAGGATTCCCGTGAAGGTGCTGGGGTAGTGTTTGCATTGGTGGGCAGTTCTTGCTCTTGGAGTGGACTGTCCTACACAATGATTGCTTGACTTTCTGAAGCTAGTTATTGGAACACTACGCTTCCTGGGAGATATTTTGGAACCTCTTTTCACTGATTGCAGACCACTGCCCTTAGGCAGAGGTCAGCAATCTGTGATACAGACTACTGATTTGGATAGATTCTGGAAGATATATAGGCACAAGCACCTTGAGAGGCCTCTGTGGAGGTTCCTACTTCTTTTTCCAAATAGTAATTAAACTCAGTAGGAACCAGCACCTGTTGCCTTGCACAGATGTGAGATACCGATGACCAGCAGCTTGGTGACTGCAGAAAAGAAAAACACAATTTAGCAGAGCAGTGTTACTGATTCTAACTTTGAGTGGCTCTGGTTCATTTCAGCTTATCTCAGGAACAGCTTATATCAACTGGTAGTGTGTGGGAGGCATGTGAGCAAGCATCCAATCTGCCACGAGGTGAGTACTGTGTATGCGGAAAAAAAATGGACTAGGATATGTGGTCTTGGAATATCGATAGCCCTTGTGAGGAATATTGTAGCTAGCACAATAAAGACTTGCTCATTTTGCAAACCCGTACTATTCTTTGAAGTGTGTATGCTTGGAAGCCAGGTCAGGTTCTTTTCATGGCAACAACACAGCTCTGAGCTCTGCAAAAATGTTTGATCCTATGGTCTCAAGATGTAATGATCTCAACCAGGTGAGTGTTGTTGAGAACTGATTTAAATCAGTATGGTGTCAGATTTTTCTTCCTTTTGTTTTTGCAGATAACCAGGCAGCAGTTGTGTCAGCTCTAGCTGCATGTCTAGGTGTGGTCAAGGATGCTCTGGAAGAGATGGAACATGTAAGGAAGGCCCTAAGCCTTTGAGAAACCTGCAGTGACAGGTTGCAGTGATGGAATACAGGGATGGTTTTATAGACAGGCTCTGATTTGAATTGGATATGGTATGAGCTAGGTTATTGTGTTGCCTGGATCTTAATGAGGTTTTAAAACCCAAGTCTGGTCCTGCTACCTTATATATGCTTTTCATGAAGCCCTGTCCTTGAGTGTGGGTGAGTGGTTCTAGGCTGATGTAAGAATGGGACTATCTGCCAGATTATTGCTGCTCACTGTTGAACTGGAGCGGGGGATTGTTTTTTCTTAAACTGATCCCATTAGGATTAACAAAATTGGGCAACTGAGATGCTAGTGCAAGAGAGATTCCTCCGTAAATTATTTGTATGATTTCTAGATAATATTTTCCCTTTTTTGCTGCGTACTCTTGGAATGGATGTTAGGCCCTGGGTTTTTAATGCATCTGTGTTCTCAGGCTCTGGTGGAAGGGCGAGACCCCTACAGTGACATCATGGAAGATGAGGAGCTGGGCTTTCGGGGCAACAGAGATACCTACTGGTCAGAAGCTGACCGGAAGCTGCTTGGCCCCTGCATGGGATTAATGAAAGCTTCCAAAGCTTGCCTGAAGAAGGTCTTGGGTGTAGTGAAGGCTCATGGAAAAGCTGACTCTTCAGAGCAGATTGCTCAGCTGGATGACCTTGCAGACATTGCTAATGAGATCAGTCCAAGGTACGCAGGTCTCTCCCCTTGTTGCTTTCTGCTCCAGAGCAGTCCCTATGTTTCCTGAGGTCTAGAGAGTGGATCAGGAAAACCTGTATGATATTGAATCTGTGAGCTAGTGGTGGAAGCAGCTGTGTGTGTGAAGACACTCTTATGGCATAGGCTGTTGAGAGACGTGCAGGTTAGGAAAGGATCACGTTCTGCACCTTGAGGTAGTGCTGTGGCTGCAAGAGGGGATAAGGTGGGAGTGGGCACCGAAGCCTGAGAAGGCAGTGAAAAGCATCTCGTTGGTTTGACTGATGTCTCATTGTCATGCTCTGCAGTTCCAGACTTACACTTAGGATGAGTGTAGGCTTTGACCAAGGATCTATGAGTTGTGCTATTGGGGACTTTTCTTCAGTGGTGACTCCCTTCTCTTTTATTCTAGTGTTGATGAGCTGGCGCTGAGCATGTATCCACCTATGAACCAGCTGGCTGTGCGACTCAATGTAAGTATCTGCAGCCTGCATGCCAATCTACCCACTCGGCTATAGGAAGGAGAGAAAATTGAATCGGAGGGATTATGTGTCTGGTGGGTGTTAGTCACTGTATCAGTAACCACATCTTAGGGATGAGGAGTCCCCTTTGGTTCTTATACATTTAGCTTCCTTGAGGTGGAAATGTGTTTCTCTTCTTTACTTCTTCGGGGAAGAGCACAGCCACTCTAGGGTTGACTCTGAGTTACAATCCATAGAGATGTCCAGTGACAGTATCTTAGGCAAGTGGGGTCTAAGGCTGCCAGTGTATTCCATGTCTACTTTCTTCCCTGTGTCAGGCAGATTTATTCAAATGGAGTGATCTAAATTAAAACTATAAATTAAAAATTCTCACGTTGAGCATGATTAAGCACTGGAAGAGTTTTGAAAATCTCCATCTTTGGAGATTTTCAAAACTTGACAAGGCTCTGAGCAACCTGTTAAACTTTGAGGTAGGCCTTGCTTTAAGTGGGAGGTTGGACTAGGTGACCTCCAGAGGTCCCTTCCAACCTAAATTAAGTATATACCTTCCCATATCTGAGATTCTTTATTCTGACTCTTAGTTCTCATTTCTTGCATTTGGCCAGTGCATTGATCTTTTGGTACAGAATACTAAACATTGCTTAATATCAAATTACATTGCAAACAGTCACTTATAACTTAATGTCTTAATTCCAATTACCAATTTCTCACAGGCTTATCTTTTTAAGAAGAAAGTATTTTAATATATGTTTTTTTAAAAAAAATTTTTCCTTTTTTTTTTTCCTACTTGTCCTAGCCAGGAGTAGGTTGGGAGATGCTCCCAGCATGGCAACGTTAGCTTCCTCCTGCATCAGGGTCTGCGGCAGTTTTGCTCATTCTTGGCTGTATCGAGCGCTCCTACATGCCTCTTTCTTTCCCGATACTGCTGGGCCCCTTCTTCCCATGTATGGTTCACTTCGTTTTCCTTTTGTTTCCTTCTAGGCTGCTAAATTGGCATCAGTATTAAAGAAAGTCTTAGAGATTACAAAGTGAGTATGAGTTACAGTTCGCAAGTGTGTGTTCCCTGATATGAAAGCTGATATCGTTCTGACTCTTGTCAAGGATGACTCATTTCTAAATAGTAAATGCTTGTATTTTGGCATGTTATCTGGAAGCAAAGGGATGGGAATAGGAAGAGTATGGTAGGAATAAAAGTGGTCCCTGCTGAAGACAAGAGTGTTAGGGTTTGGGATTAGAAATACGAATGTGGCTCCTTCCTTGCTCAAAGCACTCTGTGAGGCACAGCAGTATTGTTTTATTGCTGTTGTAATTCAGCACTTCACAACAGCCATGTGGTGAGGGGGTTTCTCTAGTCTACAAGTGCACAGGTATAAGGCACCTAGGAGACTTTCCTAATGTAACTCCTCTACTTTGCAGGACAAGCCATGTGTGTCCACCATCAGAGGAAGGCTGGGTGCAGTTTCTCACCGGTGCGGTAGATCACAACATGGACAAAATCAAGAACTTCACACAGGGTGAACTTTAGCTCTCCTATGTCGACATGTGTTGCTGCCACTGGCTCTGGCATATGCTTTCCCAGTGAATCTGTCTGGCCGTTCTCTAGCTATAGGAGAATGGTGAGGACAGTTCTTTTAGGGGAGAAGTTTACTGTCTCTTGGCAGAAGTTTCCTAAGTTTCCCAAGGGGGAAGTCACCCTTTGCTTTTGCAAAAGCTGTTACTTTTGCTTGGACTCCTGGAATGATGCAGTGCTGCATCTTAATGCTGTGAATGTGCCCCTTTACTCAGACGTTATAGCTACTGTGGGTACAAAGAGCAATAAAATGTTAATTTCCACAGGTGACTTTATCTGTTCTCATGTGGCAGGATATACACAGAACGAAAGGCTCTTGCTTCTTTTGCAAGCCACCAGATGAACCATTAAAATAAATGCAGGAGTGTTCCTGCTTCCTTTCAAACCATAGGGAAGAATGAATGATCTCTCTTCTGTTCTCTGAGAAAGCAATAGAAAATATTATTTACTGCTTTACCAACTTCAAGGACCTGTAGGAGTAAGTACATCTCTAGAAAAATGCAACATCTATTATCACCTTGAAGTTCTAAGTTATCCTTTTTGCCTTGCGTAGGAAAAGAATTGACTAAGCAGTGGTGGGTTCAGCAAGTATGCATGGTGAGAAACACAGCATCTCCTTGAACATTTTGCCCATCTTTGTCACAGTAAGGCTCAATTTACAAGACCTGAGAGCAGGCATAGTGGCAGATGGGGGAGAGTTTGTACAAATAATTAGTGTCAAACATGGTTTTAAGTATAACTTTAATTAAACTGTTAACATCTATGCTTGTCTACATTCTAGTGAGTTTCTTTTATGGAGAGAGCCTACCTTAAGCTCATGGCACAGACTGTGACAAACCTTTTGAAAAGGAGACAGCAGGACCTGTTCTTAGTTGGGTGTCAGGCAGCTACAATGTTGATGCTTTTGTAGCTCTTCAAGTTCTGGAGTTGAATGCGGTCCAGACATGCAGTGAGTCTTCTTTGCCCTGCTTGGGTGGGGGTGAATGGGGTATGCAGCTGTTGAGTGCTTGTAGGCTGCACAGAGCCAAGCCTGAAAAGCAAGGAGGGGAGATGATACAGGAAGTGTAGCTCTTCGTATTTCTAGTTCCCAGGGCCTGGGAGATGCATTTGCTAGACGTGAGTGTGATGCCAAAGAAAAAAAAAGAAAGCTCATTAAATTAATTAAAAGTCATTTAAGCTACCACATTGGAATTCTGATCTGGCAGGAGGGTTGAACTCCCCATGGAGGCACCAAGGGTCACTTTGTCCTAATGCAGTTTCTTGAGAGAAATGTTGTTGCTTTTTCATGCAGAGAAGAGCATGCCTTTTTTGGTGACTTTTGGCTAAGTCAGGTTTGCCTGGTTCTCCAGCAGAGAAAGGGAAGAGATTGTTAAAGCCATAGCCAGGGACTGTTCTTATTGCTGGCTGTGGGTAACGGGTGGAAATGTGTGTCACCGAATAGTTTACCTCACTTACAGATATTCAAGTGGCTAGAGAAATAGCAAATAATTTCTAAATTGTATGGCTTAGTTCAGTGGCCTGTAACTGTCTTATTTAATGTGCATATCTGCCTAGTTCTTAGTTTTGTGGCACTTTCTTGTTATGCTTTATGTTGGCAGGGGGCTTCCCTTCTGCTGTCTATGACTTTGGGGCTGCAGCTTTCATAAATGTCATACTAGCTTCAGCTTCTGTATTAAACACCTGTTTAAAGTTCTGGTCTCTGCCTTTTCTCTTTTTCAGTGTGATTGAAGTCTCCTGCATTATCTGTAAGTAATGAAGGGAATGTGTGTGGCTTTTAGCTGTAGTGGTCTCTTCCTGCCACCTTGTTGCCTGTTTATTCTGGGGGACAACCTTTCCTGTGCAGGGGTTTCTTGCTTGTATTATGTCTATTTTTCTGTTTATCATTCTTAAATCAGTCAGTTGGCACTCACCTGTACTTCCTCTGTCTGTAAATGAGCCCTCGCCCTGCAACCAGTATGACACACTTCTCCAGGCGTTCGGTGAGAGAGTTCAGGAAACTGATCCCTGCTGTGGTTGACTGGTACTGTACTATGTTTTCTGGAAAGTGTTGAGAGAAGGGAATGAGTCGGAGCTGAGAGAAGGAAAGAGAAACTTCTAAGATTAAAAAGGAGAGAAGTGCTTTTTTTGTGGCAAAAGTCTCTGCCTGGGCTGCCAGTTGGCAGAAGAGGCAAAGCCCAGATTACTCTCTTCTGAACTACAATCGTCTCCTGTGGTTTCCTACTGTAGCCTCTGACTTCCAGACTGGGAAATGAAATAGGAGTCATCAGGATTTTCCTATACTCACACACGGACGAGCTAGAAGTGGGAGTACAGTATGCAACAGTGCAGCCCAATGCACCTCTTCCCAAGCTGATGCCTTAGTGCTTTGAAAGAAAACAGCATGAGGAGAGCCACTTGGCCCAGCAAAATTTTTCTGCTCTATGAAAGTTGTTTTCTTGCTGCTGCAGTAGCATAATGACAGATTGATCTAACCTCAATAGTGAGAGGGGGGTTGCAAATGCTCATCTCTTCCTGGGTAAAGTATATGTGGAAGGAGTCTTCATCTCTTAGCATGGCAGTCAGCCTAAGCAGATGGCTCTCTTCCACCTCTTTTCTGTACTGTGAGTAAAGCACAAAGACGTGCAGGGTGTTAGCTGGAACAGAGAGTAGTGAAATACGGATGACAATGCAAGTTATGGTAAGTTCAGCCTAGTCTTAGCCTGCATGGCTCCCAAAAATATTTAATGCTCAACATTGTACCAAAAGTTGCAGCCATTTAAAAGCTAAGTGTTTCCAGCTGGATGTGCAAGTTCAAAATCTTTAAGGTGTTCAGACTGCATGTGCTGCAGCCTGTTTCCTCTTCGCTCCCCACGGTGATTTGAATCACCTCCAATCAGTTATCTAGACAACCTTTTGTAAGCTTATGGCTAAGTGCATTTTTCCTTAACTGAGAGGACTAGATATACTTTTCTAGCCATTCATCCAATAGAGTCCTTACTTTCTTTGCTTTTGAGGATAAAATGAAACTCTTCCAAAGTTGGGTAATGGGCATGCCATTATAATGTACAGATTGGGCCCCGAGTAGCAGGCACACAGCTTTTTCTCCACCGCTGTGGTTAAACACTTTAATGGAAAGTGGCACATCCTGTCCCAGTAGCAGAGAATTCTCAGATTGGAGGTGGATAAAAAGGTTAACTGGCTCTTCAAGGGCAGTAGGAATGGAGCTAAACTCTGTTTTGCTGTTGCTGCAGGTTTTCTCAGCTTTCTGTGTCTTTTTATAGGCTTTCTCAAGTGCCTCTTTTTCCTGAAGAGAACCTGTGACAAAAAAGGGAGCACACGTTAGTATTCTTTCCTGTTTACTAGTGTAAAGAGGTAAATGCAGAAGGATGGAGGTGAATTATCCTGGCAGTGCTGAAGACAATTGTTTCTAAGAGATCAGATAGTTATACCATTGTGTTTCTGGTTGGAGCACTTTAAGGATTTTGGCTGATGGGACATCTGGATTTGCCTGAAAGATTCTAACTTGGAAAGATTTGTCATGGTTTTTGAAGCAGTTTGCTGCTGACATCTATCAGAATAAAAGGGACAGCTGGAAATTGTAATAGCTTAAGCTGCTCTAGCAAGCTTTGACAGAATTCATTGCTCGAGCAGTATTATGTTCTCCTGTGATGGACTGGAGCTAAGGAGACACTATATCATAGGCTGAGATGAGATGGTAGAGTTGGATCAGGAGAGCAGGCCTCAGTAATAGATTCTGAAGGGGGGGGTACTTTTTGAGAGAGGGATTTGGATAATATCTGGGAGCAGAGCACTCCTTTTTAGAGTGTTGGAATCTGAAATACAGTTCAAGGGTATTGGGAGGTGAATGTAAAGAACTCTTACTCTGCAGGTAACAGAAGTCAGGAAAGGTTTTTCCAAACAGGAAAGTGCCTGGTGGATGAAAGGCCTCTCCTTGCCTACTTCCCTATCTGAGGGAAAACGTCACTGATTCTGAATCAGGCAGGAAAGAACTATTTCACTGCAGTCTCTGTCTGTCCAGTCCAAAATGTTCCTCCAGCCCTAGGCTGTTGTGCTTGCCAGCTCTTTTACTGTCCTGACTGTTGACTTCTCTGTACCTAAGAACAATACAGTGGTCTCGATGAGATCAATTATAATTTTGACTCATCTTTAAATCTTTATTATAGGAAATACTTTGAAATTATCAAACATTTTTATCTTAGCAGGAGAACAGGGTGATGACAAGAGTAGGACAGGAGTGCTGAGGCAGGCAGCTTTGAGCTGTACTAGGCCCTACCTCTTTCCTGAGGTGCTGTGAGAAGCAGGGTAGGAGTAGGGGGGAACACTAGGTGAACCAGCCTCAACATCTCCCAGCAGTGTGCTGGCGCTCAAAGCTGTTTATGTGAAATGACTGAGCCCGGCCAGCCTTTACATTGCCGACCACATACCTTCTCACCAGGGATTAAAGAAAAGGGTGCAGTTGCCCAGTAGACAGTAAGACTTGGAGGCATGTAAGAGCAGAGCATACTGGCCAATGGCAGTGTTGGCAGGTGTGTTCACAGAGATGGTCCAGGAGCATGAGTCCTGCTCCTCTAGTGCTGCGCTCCACTGCTTCTAACCTCCCAGGATGGAGATGGGAAATTCAGTCTGGGTTCCATCTGCTTTGGATGGATGGGATCCTGCAGCCAAAGGCATCTGGTTATGTCTACTTCGGACATGCATCCCCACCCCCTGCAGGTTGCAGGGACCATATCTAGATCTGGGGCCATAGCTCTCCTTTTATGTGGGAAACTCTTAATCCTTTAGCAGCTTAATGCCACTGTCTTAGCCCTTAGTCAGTCTTCCTGAGGCTTGTGCTGGAGTCAAGCCTCCTTGTTTGAAAGTGGAACGTGTACTTCATAGATCTGTAGAAACCAGGAAGAGCCACAGTGGTGCAGACCTGCTGCTCTTGGGATTCAGTGTCCTGTGACAAAAGCCACAGCCAAATGCTCAGATTGTGGTAGAACAAGCTGGAGACTGTTATGGAAATTAGGCTTGTCGGCCACCATAACAGGGACTGACCCTAGGTTCCCGCAGAAAAGTTCAGAGCCAAATCAAAGCAAATTAAATAATTAAATTTTAATGACACGCGTGCAGTAATTACAGCTCAAGCTGGGTGCCTCCGAAGAGGGACCCCAAACAAAGAAATCCCTCGGCAATTATAGCTTTTTCAAATTAAGTTTCTCACCCCTCATGCGGTAGTTCAGACCAATAGTAATTTTTAGGTCTGGAGTCTCCTGCTCCTTGTTGGGTCTCATCGTTGTTCCTAGGCAGGCCGTTTTTCTCTCTTATCTTTACTGTTGCGGTTTCTGCTGACGGTTGTACCTTCGTTTATTTTTGGGTCTCACTGTTCTCTCTCAAGGTCCTGAGGAGGAAGAGGTGATTCTAAATCATAGCAATTAACACTGCCCCAGCAGTGAGCTGAGGCTTTGTCCCTCAAGGTCCTAATGCCCTGCACTGGTCTTATTTCAAAGCCTTGACATTCTCCCTTTTGGAGTGTGAGACACAGGAATGCAGACTGCTTGTAACTTCCTTATGTTCCCAGCTGGAACTGGCTCTGAGGCCCTTTTCTTACTGGACTAAGTAAAAGTTCATTATCTTATCTAAGTACGGCCTAAGGCTTCAGCAAATTTAGCTACTCATGCTAAGCAAGTTTTATATAAGTTGTGCTAAGCGGCTACCTCTAGACAGTTTCAGTTCGCTATTCTTTAACAGGGCAAATGGTGCTCCCCTCCCGAGGGGTCTCACTAGAAAACATTCTGTAACAGAAAACATCTGTAACAGGCTAGCCGAGTTAGAATGTTCCTAAACCAAAAGCCAGGAGTGAGAACAGCCCCTATGAGTCCTCTCACGTCATTGAGCTGTGAACCTGCATTGGCTACTGTGCTGGAATGTCTTTTCTAGAAAGATATCTAGTCTTGACCCTGCCTGCCAGTCCCAGCAGCAGGAGATTCTACTCTGGCTTAGATAAAGTTCACTTGCCTCACTTCTAAATGTGGACACATCTGTCTGGCTCTAGAGGTGGCTTTTCCCACCAGCTCTGTTCTTCAGGTGGGTGGAGCACTAGAGCTGTGATAGGCATGGTAGTGGTGTTACCTGTCTGTACTATGAGGAAGGTTCTCTTCAGCTGCTGCAGGTAGTTGTGTATTGGAGCTGTGAAGCTCACGATGATAGTGAATGGCTGCCCCTGCCTCACCACAAGCTCTTCAGTGCTTATTTCTTCTGTGTGGTGGTTATTGTTGTTCATTGCAATCTTGAAATCACGTATTTTGGTGCTTAGACCTGTAGCATGAGAAGAGACAGTGAGCTTGGGACTGTGAGCTGCTCACTGTCTAGTCCTGAGCTCCATCCTGAGACACACAAAAACAGCTGATGTCTCCAATCAGACATGGCCCCCTTCCTGCCCAGTAACTGTAAGGGCCTTCCCTCTGAGCTTGGTTGTTCAGATGTCAAGTGGCTAATGAGCTGCCTTTGCTTATACCTCAGAGTCATTAAGTGAACCAAGTGAATATGCAAAAGCACCTTCTGCCCAGCCAAGGACGTGGAACAGACCTGACCATTCAAATGATACAGAGGTTGCAGTTAGCATTGAGCGTGCACTGTGACTACACCTGGAGTCTTACACAGTGCACTCAAAGGCACCACTAGCATGCAAAGCAGTTTCTTTCCATGGGGAAACATGATTAAATTTGTGCGCTGGACATGAGCCGTTGCACCCATCCAGCCATGTGCGTTCAAGGTCTTCCAGCACTCACTGCACTAGGTATGTGTGATGTTCACCGACGAGCAGCAGTTGGTGTAAATTTCACTGCTGGTGAAAAAGCAGTGTTGCTGCATAGTCCTGGAGCTATAATGGATTGCAGCAAATCAGACACCAGTCATTCCCTATTTGCATCGTGCTGGTTGGTAATCTTGCACCCAGAGATGGTACAGGAGACAGATGAGTTGCTCCTCTTCCTTCTGTCTCCTGTGCATACAGCAGCCTCTGTCCAGCACCAGAAGAGGGCAAAAAATTGTTTTTTGCACAATTTCAAGTGCCCTATTCTTATCTCCTTTCATGCTTGGTGGCCTTAGCAGGATCATATACTTGCACTTATCTTCTGGTTTGATGTTCTTAGTCTTTCCAGGCATCTTGCTGAGAAGCAGATGACAACCTGGTTTCTTTCAGCCTTGGGATCATCTTGACTTCACTGATCTCTCCAGCTCCCAACTCATCAGTGAGATCCTTGAGCCTGTGGGTTGTAACTGCTGCCCCTTATATGACGTGTCCTGTCATCTACCTCCCCTCCCTGACCAAGGCTTCTCCCTTTGTTCCATCTAAAAAAAATCCACAGAGCATTTGCCTGCTGCATAAAGCCACTGCTCTTGTGCTAAAGCCACAGCTGCTACTTTTTGTAGTTTTTGTTGGTTTGCTCTCTGCTCTTGCCTAACTTTCCTTGTCCTCTGCATCGACACTTTCTCCCATTGCTGCTTGTCCCTTCTGTGTTGGTTGTGGGTGTCCCACTGAACTGTGTGCTGAATTGCTTTTTTCCCATGTGAATTTTGTCATGCATAGTTTTCAGTGACTGATTCTGTTCTGGCTGTCAAGTCCCTTTACTGCTGTCCCAGATCAGAGCTCTGCACCAGTTCAGTCTTTACAGAGCCAACTCTGACCTCCTTTATTTTCTTCTTTCTGTGTGCTGAAAATGTCTGTTCTGACTAACTTGTAGACTGGTGAGTCATATGTACTTGGGGTCCCCCTCTCCCTCATGTGGCTTTTCACAGATTTTATTGTCCCTTTCTTCAAGGCTGCATAGAACCTTGATCTTCTACTTTCTCTACCAGTGAAAACACTTGGTCATCTCCCTGCTCCAATTTTGTAGTCTGCCTTACTTCACCTCCTCCCCCATATTAAGGACAACTCTTTTGCCCTTTCTTCCAAACTCTCACAGGTCTGCCTTAGCTGCCTCTTACCACTTTTCCCAAACTCCCCTTGGTCACTGAGACCAACTTTTGTTTGTTTTCCCTTTTTGTGCAGTCTTGTGGATGAATTGACCTCCCTCAGCCTTTACAGCACTTTCCTGGCTCCTGCCCTATGAGAAGCTCACCGCTTCTACAAGCCCCATGAATAACGTCTTGGGGCAGGGACAGTTTTTTCTCTTGTGCAGACAACTGGCAAATACTTGAGGCTAATCAAGGTGGGTTTTGCTCACCATGGCCCATGTCTGGTTCACTGGTCCTGTGGAAGTTTTCAGCTTCTGCTCGCTCTGCCAGGCAATGCCTCTTTCCTTCAGCTTTCTCTAAAAATAATCCACTTGCAAAGTTGTTTACTCGGTTTCTTTATACAAGGTGGGACATGATGTTGCCACCTCTCCTTCAGGTTATCTTGCTGACCTGCTGTGCCGAATTTGAGAAGGACTCTCTTATCTCTCAGACCACGTTAAAGAGCAGAAGGCCTGACTTTTCCTACCTTCATATGAGGATATGCTGCAGTGGGATGTGAAGCTTTTAAAGACAGACAGTGACAACTTCTTCGAAGAGCTGTGCATCAGCAACCCCAGAAGAGGAAGTAGAGAGAGTCACCAGGAATTTTGCAGAAATCTGTGATCTTTCGCAAATTCCTAAATAGTCTTAGAAACCCATAGGAAAAAAAAAAGTGGCAAAGCTTGCTCAATTATTCTGAGTAGTAAAGATGAAGGAGGCAGCTTTGAAAAAGTTGTAGAGGAATCTTTGATTTTGAGTGTCTCATAAAACAACAAGTAGAGATCAGTGTAGACACATGTAAAGTAGGAAAAAAGGACCCTAATCTTACATAAATGGTGATGCATTCAGTGGTAACTGTAGCTGTGCCAGGATGAGATTTTAGACTTATACTGGATAGCCATTGCAAAATCTGGTCCAGTGAGCTTGGTGTTTTTCTTATTGTTTGCATATTAAACTTTACAATTGTTTGCTTGTGTGTCAGTTAAGCTAAATGCAAGCTCTCTTAGTTTTAGTAATTTACAGCATAGCCTTAATTGTAAAAATGTGCTTTGATTGCTTTGATTTTTATTAGTAACATGGAGGTCACCAAATTTGCAAAAGTCAGGAAACAATATAAACAGAATGGGGAGATGGGCCAACAAAAATTCTGTGAGATTTTTGTCAACAAATTCTTATATATCAATTACATATGATTTAAATCTGTATTTTGGACTTGATTTTTATAAAAAGAAATAAACAGTATGTAATCACATAAGCCAACTGATCATTTTCAAACCTCTGATTTTCTTGCATAATTAGTCATTCCAAATGCACCTTTGCAGAATATGTGTTTATGTACCTCCTGTCTCAGTTTAAATACAGTCAGGTATTCACCCCATCACCATTCCCTTGTAGTGGCTGTGTATGTTGATAGTACCATCTCTTGGTCAAATTGGCAACTGCAAGTAGTGATTGCTAAGTTGGATGCACTGTTCAATACTTTGTAAGTTGTGAATGGAGAACTATTTATTGTCCTTTTTTTGTCTTTTGCAACATCAAAAAGGGGCTAAAAAGGAAATATATTGAAAGTCTTAACACACAGAAGTCTTCTATATGCAGTGCTCAAGTGCTTTTAGTGCGGTTCCATCTAGTGAAAATTTTCAGTTCTAACTTACATGTTTGAGATTTCCCATCCAAGATATCAGAGAGAGAAACAGGAATTGGCCATTACAGAGGTCAAAACACTCAGCAGGAGGAAGTGCTGAGATTATCTACTTGTGAATTGCCTCTCTTTTTCTCTGGAATGTGGGGTTCTCATATTTTGGTTTCTTTAATTTTTGTCAGTTCATTCATCTGTGAGTTCAAAAGCCATTTGTTTCTGATTCAATACATGTTCCGTAAAGGCAAGCCCATTACACTGTCTGTATTACTGATGGTACTAAAATGCTGCAGCCACTTCTTTATTTTGCAAATATAACTGCACTGTCAAAAAGTAGGGTTTAGACTGCTTCAGCTATTTTGCTATATGCAGCCAACAATTTGCATCTCTCCATACAGGCTTTCTGAACTTTTAAACATGTTGATAGATATTTCCAAAGAGTACATAGAAGTATTTTTGTTCTTTATATTTTGGTGATAAAAAGGTGGTTGCACCAACACTTTGGAGTAACATTTCTTCTATACATCTAGTGTATCAGTACTCAGAGTTGTATATGCAAGTTCCCCTCCTCTGTTACTCATTGCCTAGCTTCAATACAGTGCTTTCTGCTGACAGTGATATATTCTGTGTCAGGAGGCGAGGAGATGAAGAGTCCTTCAGATACCATAGCAGGTGGCTCTACCGTATGGATTCTCCAGAGGTTTTGCCCTAAAATCCTCCAGCAAAGTTCAGGCCCTTCAGAAGAATAATATTTTTAGTCTGAACTGTAAAGTGTAAATTCATTAATCTTCTAACATATTTTGTCTTACAGATTTGGTTTAAGGATGGTTCTTCTTTCATATGCTTTTCACATAGTGATTACTTCTGTGTTTCTGGCTCCAAAATGAGAAAACACTTTCATCAGGAACTACTGACCTTTGCTGGAGCTCCAGGAACAGCACGTGTTACAACATTCTTTTGAAATTGCTGTATTTGGTTCTCCCCTGCAAAATCAACCATTCCAGTCAGCCCTTCACATTGACCTCTCCAGTTCAGATTGGTACCAGGTTTATTATTCAGACTTCCTTTTATTCAAGCAGTCTAAGCAAGTAGCCTACCACTTGCATTGAGAGCTCAAGCTCTCCTTTATTACAATATGTATTCCGCTCCATTGTACAGTACAGTTGCCATTTGTCAACATAATTTGCTCATGCATTTAACACACATAAATAATGCTTCTGATATGTATCATCGCTTGTAAAACTATAATTTTAGCCAGACCAGCACTCTGCTTATGCTAATTTCAACCTCTGAGTTCAAAACTGCAGTATCATTAACACCAGCATTAGCATGTTTAATATCATGTGCAGCTGCGTGAAATCCCTTCTTCCTTGCAATGATTCAATAATAGTTAATATTCACTCAGCCACAATTAACCAAGCCCAAACCTATACTTGTCTATAAGCTTCAGCAAAATATAAGCATGTACAACTTGCCAGACTGGATCAGAACAAAGGTTCATCCAGTCCAATGTCTTGTCTCTGACAGTACACAACACAAGATGCCTCAGAAGAATGTGCACGAGCCTAACCCTAGCAAATAAAGCATTATCTCATATTAGATGATTTTCAAGATTGAGTATGTCATGATACACAGGATTTAATTTCATTACGAGAGTACTTGTTAATTATAAATGTTCTTTGTAGTAGTCCCCTCCTGTCTGCTTTCCAGTCTAACATCTCATTAAGTGGGAATTATAGAAACACATGGTGCTGTAATCCCATCTGAGCTGTCTCTTTATGCTGAGATCTCTTTCTTCACTTAATGCAGTTGAGGTAAAACTCTGCATGGTGTGTATGTAAGAATTGCATTTCCACTGTGCATTTACCAAGATGAATTTCATTGATTGTTGTATCGTCACCTGTTTTGCCTTGCTGGGCCTGTCTGAAGTTTCTCATAGTTTTTTGGCCCTGAGTAATTTAAATGGCTTTATGTCATGAGCAGATTTTGTACCCTTTTTGCACTCACTTCTTGCATTGCTTCTTCAGAATGACCTCATCCACGTCCTTTGAGAGTCTAGATAAGTGTCGCTTTTCGGTATCCACCACATCCCTGACATGCTCACAGAAGTCTAAAGGAAAAGTGAAGCATAGTAGCCTTCAAAGTATCATCCTGCCCAGATCTTACTGTGTTATCTTGATAGCTTTTTGTGATTCTTGTTGTTTTACAGGTCTAAACATATATCTGTACAATTCTGCATTATCTTTATTATCCTTAAAAATAGAAGCTTAAAATGTGACAGTAGCATCATCAGTAATGGTATCTTTCTGAGTGTGGCGATCAAAAATATGGATAGCTAAGTTTCCCTTTTTTGGTGTCAGCATTTCCTGCTCTGACGTGGCACATACATGAATTAGATGTGAATTTTACTCTTCGGTAGAATTTCTTGTCTCTTTTGAGCAACAAGAAATGCTTACACTGAGCCTTTTGTTTTGTCTTTTATAGTGAGCAGCATCGTCCGTGTTCAGTACGTGAGTGTGATAGATGCTAAGTGCTAAAGCAATGCAACTTTGGTGACAGCCAAAACATCCAAATGCTTTGAAACTACCAACTATGGCTATTTCTGATTTTTTTTTTTAAGTGTAAAAGGGTAAACATTTAGTTGTTTGCCTGAATCAAGGTCCTAGGAGCTTAGATCAAGAGAACAGTGTGGTGGGGAGAAACATTCACCATCCCAGTGACCTTGATGCTAATGTCTTCCAAGACTTTATAGTATGTACTTTATAGTATGTCTTGAAAGTATGATTGGGTCATTTTGGCTAGAACTTGCTTGATTTTATGAGTGATCAGAATGGAATGTGGGCTGGGTCAGCCTCTTGTATGTTCTCAGTTTTAAACCATTTATTTGTAAAGAAAATGCTGATAATTAGCCAGATTTTACTTCACCAATTCCTGTTGACTTCTGACTAAGGGCTGTGTGAAGGTTGTAGGTTTGGCAAAGGGTATTTAAACCCTTCCTTGGGCACTTAAACATTTTTCTGTGCAATGATCATTATGTTAATTGAACACTTGTCTCACATCTGGCACAGGGAGAATGTGTGTTTCTTGTAAATGACAGTGGCCAGATTGGTCTGCATTTTAATACTGAGACTGAACTGGGTGTGGTTGCGGAGGGTTGACACCCTGACAACTCACTAATCCCAAGTGTTGCAAAGCACAACCTTTAGGGCTGAATTTTCTTTGAATAGGAGGCTTCCTTTAAAAATAGTTAATTCAAATGAGACTGTGTCTAGCTCTTGTGGCAAATAGTGTGTCTCAACTCATTTCCTGGATGGTATTTTAAAAGAAATATCTAAGGAATTTGAATGATGTGGCTATACTGCACGTTAAATGTAATGATACTCTGCATTCTTGCAAGATTGAATGATATTTTGTGAATACAATCACTACCGCAAGGCCTTTTCTGAGGCTTTAGAAAAGAGTGGGATACCCTGGCTTTCCAAACCCCTGCAAGACTTAATTAATGGGCACAAAGCTACATATTCCCCTCTCCTTTGCCTGGAGAAATCTGAATGCCTGTGTATGTGTGTGCGCGCGCGCGTGTGTGTGTGCATGCACGCTTTACAGTCTTCATTCCAGCCTCTCTGGGCTGACTAGTTCTGACAAGCTTCAGAATCCCTTGTAAGGATATATGTGGGCGGCAAAACATTGTAATTGGTGTAATAAAACTGGAGTTCACATGTTTTGAAAATTTTGCTGGCTTTAAATCAAATTTAAATGAGATCTCAGTTCAATCAGTATCACAAAGTCAGTCTGACGTTATTTCTGTGGACAGTTGAGACTGCGTTCCTTTGCAGCGCTAGTTGTTGCCAGGAGGAAAGGGGCAAATTGTCTCTTAGAAACATTCAAGTCTCTGCTATTTTGGTTTCTTAAACTCTCCAAGGCATGGACACATTGCTGAGATTTAGATACCAGTGTCATAATGTCTTCCTCACAGGGGAGGATGATGACCTACTTTAAAGCAGCTTTGTGTAATGACGCTGTATGACCGTTAATTGTGAATTTTCATACATCCTTCTGGTCATATGTCATTTCCTGAGCCTTCTCTTCTGATCTTCTGTTTTCTGAGCATTTCTGGAAGCATTACAAAGTATCTGACTTTTACACAGAAAAATCAGTCTTATTTTACTGTCTGCTTGGTGATATATGCATGCGAGGAAACAGAGGTGGAACTTCCTCTAACATGAATAGGGAGGGTGGATACAGTGGTTTTGTAAGATACACATAAGGGGTTGGATGAAGTGTTTGACAGCAGGTATGGGTAGGTAAAAACCTTGAAGGTACTGCCAGTACAGTAGAAGAATACATGTCATAGGCTGTTTTTTCTCAAGTAGTCTCTTAGGCAAATTTGGACGATTCGCCACATTTTACTGCAAGAATTTTCTGACTTGGCGCCAAGTAAAAACACCCAACCCCTCTCCCCAGCCCCATCCTCCCAAATTTTATCAATGTGCATTATTCCAGAATAATTAGGATCGAGGCATTAATTGCTTACCTTTGGTTGGTTATGGCTTCTGATCACTACTACACTCTATTAGTCCTGGAATAGATTCAGACTGATGGGATGAGATTACTGCAGACTAACAGGATGAGCATTCTAAAATGGGACTCTACTCTTTAGGCTTAGCAAACCCTTTATAAATGCTCCAAGGCAATCTCTGCAGTTCCTTCTGAAGAGGATACAGTATAAACCACATTTTGGGGTCCTTTGGTCTGAACAAATAGGCTAGTTCAGTCAGCTTTTCCTGCAATAAGTCTTCCAAATTGGCACCTTTGCCTTGTCTGTCATGTATATCTAAAATGCAATAAAACATTGCGGTCGTCCCAGTTGGAGTTACGTATTAGTCCTGAGCTGTGCTCAAGTTAGAGAAAGTATTTTAATAATAGAAAGTATTTATGTCATTTCTGTCAACAGAACAGTGTAGGTATGAATTTTGGCTTTGTCTGAAACTTTCCAGAGCTATTTTGCAAAACTGAGGACCTAAGTTGGCAGAATGTTGGGAAATTTAGTTATTCATTGTATCAGCTCATTAAAACTAGTAAACTGGAATACAGACTTTTTCTTACTGCCTCTTTTAAAAGAGTGCCGTGTATATCTGTAAAGATTATATTGTCTTTGAAGAACCTAGGAATTATATTTTTGCATATGTGATTGATATGGGAAGGAGACGTTAGCAAATAGAGGCTTAAGATCTGGACAAAGCAGTATGCCCTTCCTGGAAGAAAGAAGATTGTATTTGTGGATCAGCAGGCCTTCTGAGTATACCCACTGTTTCATCTTCCATTTCCTCAAAATATTTTGTGACCTGCATGAGAATTTCCATTTGTGAGCTCCATGGGTTTGTCATACCTGAATACAGTGTTATGCAGCAACAAATTTTGTGGAAACTGCTGTTAAAAATGTTAACTGCTTCAAATAAAATTTTGCATCAAGATGCAAAATTTAATGTCCAGAAGCCTCTTAGAGAAAGAGTGATTATAGAATGTGCCATGCAAACACAGCCACTTGAAGAAGATTTGGGGCTGATGCCATAGTATAAAGGCTGTAAGGTTGTCTCTTACCATATATTTTCCCTGATATCTACCTTTTTTTTTCTCTCAATAGCCCAACGCTCTTCTTTTTTATCTGGTAGAATCAATTCAGGCAAGTAATAACTGAGGCTGTCTGAGGAAATGCATTTGTGTGATGTGCATACAAGAAAATTGGCTTAACTATAGGGTATCAAAGATGGAAATGGAATATGTTTGGGTTTCAGTCAGGTTGGTTGTGGTAATAGTTCATCCTTTTACCCTTGGAGAATTTTCATTCCTGCACTTACTTCATCCAGAAAGAACTCTGGGCATTTTGAGACAGGTACCTGTGTGTGAGGAGCTGTTTGACTCAAATGTTGTGTGAATAAAGATATCCTATTGTCCAGATTACAGATCACCTACTAACTGTTCAGTGGCATTCAGCTCTCCCTCCTGTTTTCAGAAATGGCTAGGTCCAGCCTAGTCTTATTTCAGATGCTCTAGTGTTTGCCAATCCTTAGTTAGGAACATGTTTCTTTTATCTGCTTTCATACTGTTATTCCCAGTCATTTCTTTGCTGAATATTTAATTATTTCTAATTTAACGCATGACTAAATCATGGATCTGAATAGGGAAACTGTGAATTAAATAGTATTGTTTATTGAATAGTTTCTAATTTTTTCATAGGAAGATAGTGCCATTCTAACACTGTCATGTCTTATTGCTGTATTTTCCTTCTAGAAACTAGCTGAAATGGTAGATTTAATTCTAGAATTGAATTATGTCAGCTATTTGGATAGTACTTTGGCTATTACTGAAGAAAATTTAATGAATATAATTAAATTATACTCAATGAAGCTTATGAAACCATGCATTTTAAATGGCGTTCCTTGTAAATCTAGCTGCTGTCATTTTTGTAAGCTCTGATGCTGAAAACCCTCACACTTGACTCTCTCCTTCAAGTTAAATTATATTATGATTTCCATTAGTAGTTCCATTCCTGAAGGTCCATAAAACAGGTTAGGAAATGAAAAAGATGATACCATCTTTACAATATAGCATATAATAGCTTTTTATTGATTTCATGGTGCACCTTTGATTATATCACTTTACTTTGGCTGAGTAACCTGCACTTCTATGCTCCCAGTCATAATAATGTTTGAACACTGCACCTGTCATATAAACCAAGGCATAACTGAACTGATGCACAGGTTTTATCACTGAACAGGAGCCATGTCAAGAGTAACAGATCTCTTAATGTCTGAAGAATGAGTGCAAATGAAGTCCACCTGAAGCTGCCTGGTGTCAGTCTTGCAGGGAAAGATTTCAAATTGAACAGTTGAGCTCTCCATGGGGTCCATTCTTGCCAGACTAAAAGAGAGAAGACAATTTTAAGTTCAAGCATCCAAGAAGCTCTTGCCACGTATTCTTGAGAGTCCCCAAAAATAAGATGGTATGAAGAGTCAGAGTAAGTGGCTGCTGTGTTTGTATGCTCCTAGAACAGGTGGAGAGAACCTGCCATGTTCACAGCCCCTTCAACACTATCCTTGATGAAATAATCAAGTTGTAATGGGTATGTGGTGAAATAGCTGAAATTCTCAACCTGCAGTAGAGAATTAGCAGTTGCAAGATACAGACTTTATCATGAGGATGGCAGTTATATTGAGCACCTGCAAGGTGGTGGGAAAGTCTTCAAAAGGGCTCAAGTCCAGCTGTATGCATTACTGCATGCATTACCTTCAACACTCACATTTGTGGTATTCTAGATATGCTCATGCTGTATTTTAGTGTAGTAAATGTTATTGCCTGTTGGTTTTATGCCCGTAGTTAGGAATGACTCTTGGCTGTCTGACAAAAGGAGACTGACAGCAAAACTAAGAAACAGAGAGAATGGGGAAAGAAAGTCTGCTCCAAGGAGATACTGAAGCTGATCTCCCACTGACATGAGAATGGAGAGCTGTGCACTCTCTCCTTCCCTTCACTTCCCCAGCTTGAATCAGCTGATCTTCTAGAAGCTAATGTTGATGGGGGATACTTCTGAAACTTTCTCTTACCTGCGAGTAAGACTCCTTAGCCAAACTGTGAATGTGCAGCCCCTCAGGATCTAGACTTGGACATTACAGCCTGGGAGCAGGACTTCTGCTGGTGAGGCAGGTTAAAGGGTCAAGGGTTGGGATCTAGACCTGGATTTTGTATTCAGTGTAAATGAAGCCTCGGTGACTCACCTCATTCATTATC
The DNA here is from genome assembly GCF_036370855.1 of Dromaius novaehollandiae. NCBI lineage: Eukaryota > Metazoa > Chordata > Aves > Casuariiformes > Dromaiidae > Dromaius > Dromaius novaehollandiae. The sequence goes on from NC_088113.1 coordinate 21,871,394, forward strand.
CAGCTTCTGGTATCTTTTTTCTGTCACACAACTTCTTGATGCTAACTCCCCCAGCATAAATATTTTGGAGACTTGTTAAAAAGTTTTTAAATAATTAACATAGCACAGAAGAGATGAGAGAACAGTTTCTGATCCGTATGATACCAATAGATGGATTTGTAAGATGTTTCATTAGAGTATGTGTCGTGGCTCTTCAGTAATTCAGTATTTAAAGAAAAAGAGAAATTGTCACTTTTCCTCTTATCCTTCAAGGTTTGTTTTGTGTTTCTTTTGCAAACCACAAAAAGAAGAAGGATTTAAAATGTTTGCCCTTTGCGTAATTCAGCCACTAACTCCAGCACTCTGAGTTACATTTTGTCATTACGGCAGGCCATCTCTGCACTCCCTGAGCATTCTGTAATTCAAAGCTGGGCAAAGAAGGTGTAAAAATGTTCCAGATGGTAAGTGGAGAAAGCTAACATGGTGGTATTTTGTCCCAACTTAGTGACAAATTAAAAAAAAATAAAATACAATACAATAAAATAAATTTTTAAAAAAGCTTTTATTCTGTATTTCCCACCAAAGAGAATCAGTTACTAGACAGACAGAATTTACATACTTGATTTTGAGCCGCTCTTTGAGCAGGCTACTACCTTCCGCTCTCAGGACACAGTCTGTCATCTCTTCAGACAATAGGTTGGTAAATGTGACCTGCTCATTAACTGCCTTGTGTACCACTGTTGGACCAAGGACCTACAGAGAGAAAACATTCTGCTCAACCACAGCATTTGTCTCACTTCTTTTCCATGGTCTTCTCTTTTCATTCCCATAGCAGACCACTTTATTACCTTCTTAGGATCTCATAAACAGGGAGGAGCCAGGAATTAATGTGTGTATATATCTTCCAGCATCCGAGGTCAGGCTTGAATCAGCCATCCAGTGTGGCTGAGGAAGAACAAACGAGGATCTACCATTCAATCCTGACTTTTTAACTAGGCCAGAGTACAGTGTTTTGTATGGTATAGTACATGATACTTGTCAGAGTGAGAACAGGATAAGAATATAATTATTAGCTTGTTATATATGGGTAACTACTGTGGTGGTTTAAGTCAGATTAGTTTAATTTAAGGTAGGTGAAGGTTTAGAATTAGAAAATATTGGAGGTTTGAGACAGAGATGAATCGTGGTGTCTGAGGCAAAAAAATTTATAATGCCACATAGCAATAAACGTATGCATAACCTTATTTTGACTAAGATAAGGTTGTGTTGGCATATCTGGTCATCTTGTGTAGATATTATACTGTTAATTAGCATAATACAAGAGAAGTCCAGCACCCCCATTGCATTTCTCTATCATTCAATGTATGTTTATACGGGGGTTTCCATCTGCAGAAGCACAACCCCTTTTTGAAACTTAGTTACTGATTTGAAATAGTTTAGTTCAGATGTCCACCCTAATAGGCCAGCTCTGTTACCTGCATGATACAGCACAGAAGGCTATTTACAAAGTGACTAGAATTTGGTATTCAGAAAGCAGAACTAGCAAAAATTCAAACTTTTAATTCCTATGTATAACCTTCGTTTTCCTATATGCTACTGAGAGAGTGATTTGGGATAGCTGATCTAGTCTGGAGGCTCTGAAAGACTGAGAATTACCATATTCCCTCTACGTTGTTTCCAGCCTGGTAGACAGGCAGCATTTGATCCTGTGTCTGATACAGCATATGAATGTGCTGAAATGCCCAAAACAAGTTAAGCTGGTTTAAACAGATGTGATAGGCTATTTGAATCCAGGAGTGTCCCTGGACAGACACAGCATGTGGTCTTTTCTGTAAGACTAAGAATTGCTTTCTGTCCATTGTACAACATTTGACAGAAGTCAGCCTTAAGTGGAAAAAAGCTTCCAGTTCTAATTGGTAATCAATGGGAAGATGGGACAGAGAGAGACAGAGAGAGATGATCTGATCTTATAACACACACAGCAAAGAGAACGTTATCAGTGCTATGTCAGCAAACATTGATAAGAACAACAGCTATGCCATGGAGTAGTTTGCTTTTCTCTAGTGTATTTCATTTCACTTGCATCATAAGGCCTATTACTAGAGCAATATAATGACAGCCCAAGATTGAATCACCTTCAAGAAAGATTTCACTTCCCATATTCTTTCCCATGGTTCTAGTTGCTGCTTTCCAGCACTTGTCTTGCTGAGGATGGAAAAGAGACTAGCTTTTACCTTGGTGGTGCTAAAAGGGTCCTGAAGTATGATATCCTTCTCCACTAGAAGTGAGGCTCCCTGTTTGGCTTCACACATAGCAATCACTAGGATCTTCCTGTCATCTGTCAGAGAGTTTTTGTACTGGGAGTAGGAAATCTTGAATGAAGTCTCTTTCACTGGAATGCAAATAGAGGCAGAAATTCCCCCTTTTATATTTTCTGTGTCTCAAGTACCAGCTGAGATATCTGTAGTGTATCTATATTTTAAGGGGCAAGGATGCTATCACCTTGGGGTGTCCATTTGTGGGTCTTGACAGCCTATAGGCATGTGTCTACCTGTGTTTACCTGTCCATAATTCCATGTTTCTTGCTGGATATACTTTTCCAGTCCCTGAAATATGCTTCCACTGTCATTCAGGACATAGTTCTGTCACTCCTTTTCATTAGCTGTATAGACATCAACATCTAGAAACAGAATGAGACAAGTTAGCTGGAAGGACAGTTGTTTTTCTCTAACTGGAAATCTCTTTTCCCTGGGAGTTCTAAGGAACAGGTCAGGCTGCCTGTGCATTCAGGCTTAAGGCTCCCTGCTACACCTCTGTAATCATTTACAGAATGAATGACATGTGTGAAGTTCCTTTGATGGGAACTGAAAATACTCCTATCCCTTCACTGTTCTCAGTATGTATCTTACTGGTAGATAGTGCTTGATTTACAGCTGAACACAATATCAGAGGAAAAAAAATAGAGAATAAATATTTTAAATATTTCCTGCCTCTGATTTCTTACTGTCCTAGCAAGAGGCTGGATCTTCAGTGTAGTGCAACACTGAAAAAGGAATGAGAACAAGGCCCTTGATGCTGAGCAAAAAATCGTACTGCAGCTTTCACAGACAGATATGTGCTTTACTGTGGCACCCAGATTTCCCAACTGAGACAATGAGTTATCTGAAGGACACGATACATTAAAACATATCTGGTCACCACAGATTGAAGAGTAGCACAAACTGGCCCAAGAGTGTAGAAGGGACCTCGTTCCCAGAAACAATCTGGCGTTTGAGTTTGTATCATCCAATGACAGCATTTGCTGGTCTGGATATCATGGAGGTCATGTAGCCAGCCTCGCTGGGCTCTTGGATGGCACTCCAGCCACTGGCGCCCTCCTCAGAAAGGTGAAATATAGCCTTAGTCTGCTGCCATTCTGCTGGGGATGGTCCTGCCAGAGGAAACTGGAGACTGCAATACTGAGTGAGAACAGTGAGTGATCACTCAGGGGTCAGTGATGATCTCAATTCCCTATTTTTTTGAGTATGTTGAAGGGTTATGGCTTACCAGACCAAATGTTCATTCAGTGTAAACAAGCTGCACTAAAATCCACAGAATCATACTATGCAGCCCTTTGTGTTAAATGCATGACCCGCTAAAGATGAATATGTCCATAATCATTCTAGACAAGTGAAGAGGTGAGCCCTTACTCTGAAAACCTGACAGTTTAAAAATACCTAGGCAGGATGGGCCATACATTTTAATATGCATTTCATTAAGAATTAACAGATGCATGGAGAATTTTTTGGAGAAGCCTTCTGGGAAGATACAGGTGGAAGTCTTGGTGAATGGGGTCATGTAGGCTGTTCCAGAGATAGGGAAATCTGTAGTAGAAGGCATGAAGGTAAACAAGGGGAGTGTAAACAGGTGAAGTGGAGTGTCAGGAGAGGAGAGCAGCAGGTGATGATGGTCTATGAGAGGCAGAGAGGGCCCACAGAATGAAGACATCTTGCAACGTAGCAAGTAGGCCCTTAGGAGTGGAGATATATGTTTGCTTTTTGAATGTGAAGATGGCCCTTACCTTTCTGTTAATGATTACTTTAACTGTCTGCTACCTTGGGGTATAGACTGAACTTTAAAATGAGAGCCCCTAAGCCTAACAAGCCTACAGACTAAAGGCAATGAATCCTGAATGATAGACTCAACAAGGTTTAAATAATTCAAGAAGGAGCCATATAGGAAGCTGTGGGATACAGGCAGTTTGGGAGCTGGAGTAACCTGTGTGTAAGGTGAGTGCTATGGGGGAATTACCTGTGCTTGCAATAAATGTAAAGTTGTCTCCAGACTGTACATTTGTTTGGAAGTTCAGGGTGATAGTAAAGGCCTGTCCTCTCCTCAAGATTGTTTCTGTGCTGCTATAGTCAGAGGTGTGGTGTGCAGCTTTATTCAGCTTGGATTGCCAGTTGACATTTGCTGTTTTGGGGGCTAGAAAAATACAAGGCAAATTAATTTGGAGCATTGTTCCTTTAAACTTGTTCATCTTATTTGCTTGTTTAATGTTAGTCATTTTATCATGTTTAACTAGAGTTATCCATATATGTTCTAGGAAAATACAGAAAAATCCACTGTTAAAATGTTATTTAAAAAACTGCAACAACAAACAAGCTGGTAAAATATCTTTTCTGCAAGTATCTATCAGAGATAGAATCATCTCTTCAAACTTAAAAAAGAAAATTGTTTTTAGATAAGAATTTGTGCATGAGAGACAAGTTCTCTGAATGGGTGTTTTTTTTTCTGTTTCACCATGTTCCTGCCCCTTTTGTGGGGATCTCTAGTTCCCAAAATGCTTTATAGATGTACAAAAACAAATATCAAGACTCTCATGAGTAAGTGCATGCCTGGTCCTGAAACACTGTATGAGAGATGATGAATAGAAGGACAGTATCTTCACTGTCAGTCTTGCAGGTTGACTTGTCATGTATCTTTATCTCATTTAATTTACAGTCTTGTTGCTTGCAACTGGGTGTTTTTTCACGCTCTGGAAAAAGACAGCTATAGGAGAACAGATGGTAGGATTAAGAGAGGGGTATCCTGAGGCAGTGCTTTGGGTTGCTCTATTGCCTCCAGATAGATTGCTGTCTGTATTTAAAATGGAACACAGAAGAACAGATTGCAAAAGCTTTCAACCTGTCTTGTTCCATGACCTATACAAAAAAATGGGGGGGAGGGGGGAGACACAAGAGGAAAAAAAAATGGATCCATCTGTGAACACACCTGTATTTGAGAGACGGCCTTCCCCTGTTAAGATGTCACAGAGGAATTTCACTTGAAGAAAATTTCCTGCCAAGACTTGAGCATGTTAACCCTTTGCAGGCTTTATGGCAACAATTCCGTCATTTTCCTGAACTAAGATACAGAAGTTGGTTTAGCACCACCTTGAATCACTTGGAATGAGACTGATATCTATGGAAATTAGTAGCATTTTGCCATAGAAATGGAAAGAGTGGGGTTTGTTATTTTGCTGTCTTTGCTGTGTGGAATTATATTATGTGAAGACGTGATGTAGCCATAATTAAAATAATTTTTCAGCTCTTTGTAAGAAACATGAATGTGCAGATGCAGTTCTGAGGCTGCAGCAAGTTCCTTTCCCATAGTCTGGGAACATAGGCATGTTTGGGCCTTTTCAGTTAAGTGAAGGGTCTTTGTCTCAGATATGTCACCTTTTTAAAAACAAAAAAACAAAAAAAAACCCAAAAAACCCCAAACAAACAAAAAAGACTTTGTTGATAGGACCACTGTGATTTAGTCACGTGACATAAAATGGCTAGAGAAATTTCCTGCTTGCATCATGACTTTATTTTCCTGGCTTAAATATGCTTTACTGAAAAGGACCCACAGAAAACAGTAACTCTTATGTCAAGCCCTCTAATTAAAGAGCAAGTTAGAGCTTGTTCCTGGAGGGCACTTGGGCTCAGAGTTTGAAAAGAAGCGAGTCTTGCAACACTTAGCCCCTGCGTATCCTACCACTATGTATCCTGAACTGCGCGAATTAAATGCCCAGGCTCTTCATACAAGTGTACAAGAGAAAAAGGTGTCTGAGGTGCTGAATCTGGGACCTATCTAAGCTGGCCAGGATTAATATGCAAGAAAAAGAGGTAGATCTTAGAGCAGATCACTAGCAGTGTACTGATGCAGAAAACTAAAAGCATTTTGCATGTCTGCAAATAAAACGTAGCATATCTAGAATTTAGTAGCAACTGAACCATGGTTTTGAGGATACTGGTGGAACTGTGACATTTAAGGACCTAATAAATGTTGGTAAGGCTTTCAGAGAGGAATGTCAGAGGTAAAGACAAGATGTAGAACAGAATAAGAGGGAATACCTGGAGAAATAGGAAAGAGTAAAGAAGGCAGTGGGTACCACTGGTTAGCTCGAAGAATTTGCTGTTTTCATATTTTGACTTCCCTTTGCACAAAGTCAATGGTTACAAAGGTATTTTGAGTGAATACTTCCAAGAGATTACCAGAAAATGGTTTATGTGTGGCACCAAAGCACAGTAAAGTTTAATGCCAGGTTTTTACCATGTGTACTTCAAACTTCTCCTTCTTTTACTCTTCTTCATAGTTTGATTTCTAATCTTGTCACTATACTTTTTCTTTTTCTGCTCTCAGTATCTGTCTTTTGGAAAAGCTTTTTCAATAATCCTGTTAATGCATTCATGAGTGTACAGTTGGACAGACTTCTAAAAAAAAATTAGCAAGGTAAGTGATTATCCTCTAATGAGTAGACTTTGGGAGCACACTCATAAGCAGAAGTCTGCAAAATCAGGGGTTACTTCTAAAAATGCTGACCATTATGCACACAGGACCCTTGTCACTTCTTACTTCTAAGAGAAAGATGTAGCTATGACAGAAAAAATCCTGAGGTTAGAGTGTAAATAGACTCTGTATTTGTATGTGTTTATATGTGAATTATTTGGCACATCTAACTATAGATCTTTCTAGTTAATATGGGAGTGAGAACAAGTGCAGTACTATACATAGGTATCATTTGGATTGTATTTCTACTGAGGAGCAGACAGGCTAACATACTAACTTTGTCGGGAGGTGGACGTGGGAGTCCAGAGGCTACCAGGTGACCTGTCCGAGGCCATTCATCATTTCAGTATTGGAGAGGGATTAGAATCCGGGCTTTCTGTGTGGTGGTTTGATGCTCAGATCGCTAGCCAACAGTGTTGCTTTGGTGGCTGCAAAAGAGTAGGTAGGTAATGGATATGATAGAGAATTGTTTCTTCACTGTTTTTCAGTAACAGAAAAATAGAGTTTTGAGACCCATGAGAATGAGAAAAGAAAATCAGTTCTACTAGACTAACCCCTAAATGCATTTAATTTAAAAAGAGCTAATTTTCCAAGAGAACAGTTTGATGTAATTTATCTTGTTTCCTCAGCAATTATCACTTATCTGAGTGATATCTGGAGCAATCAAGCTATGTTTTTAACTTATCAGCCATGAGGTTTCTTTCTTCTTTTCCACACTTGTGAGTAGTTCAGGTTATGGATACAAAACTGCTCAGGAACATTGAGTCCTCTTCCACCAACATTAATAATGAAAGGCTTAGGACTCTTTGACTCCAGTAAATAAGCTGGAGTTTATACAAGCTGGGTGTGACCTGTGGTTCCTAGATACTGTTGTTGTAGTAACGTCCTGTGTAAGCATCCTACTTAAAACTACTTTAACTGCACAATCTTGAATCTAATTATGCTTATTTAAAACTCGTGAATGGCTGAGAAATGGTGATAAACATTATCCTGGTTTCTCAAATACAAAGAGAGGAAAACATCCCAGATTAGATCTAATGAAGGAAATATGATCTTTAAGTAGACAGAAGAAATTTCATTTTGGATAATACAGTTTGTTTTCAGTTTGGATTTTTGAAGACTCTATGTACAGAGGACAGGGAAGGTATAGGCAAATATCCTATACGTATTCTTCAACCTGGATGTATGAGAAGTGGAGTAATCTAAGTAGACTTGTAATATATTAGTGTTACTGTCACTCAGTAGCATCGTGACTTTGCATGGTACAGTCCACATAAATAAAGATAGGCCTGCCTGAAAATCTTTCATGTAACTGCATAATCTTTTCTTCCTTGGAAGCATACTGAGTTGTGGCATTCTGATTGTGTTCCTGACGTGATTACTTGTAATATGTATTCTGTATATTAGAAGCAATGCAGTTAGCATGGCTACGCACTCACCTGTGCATCAGGGATTTCTATTAAGTAAAGAGGAGTGTTTATGTTCTGACTAATCACTTTTGTTTATAGTTTGGAAATAATAATACATATATGCAATTTGTCTGTAGCCGTTTGGCATGGCTTCTTGAGTTTGGCCCTGGTGGAAGCTACAGAGCTATTTTTCTGGTGAGAGTCCTGCCCACTCTAATTACAGATGCTCTCTTCTCTACTCTTTGAGCTCTCTCGTGCTCTCTCCTCCTTCATCTGGTCAGGACTTATCTAGAAACACACTCTGCCAAATTGTCCTGAGAGGAGATTGCAAACTCTTCTGAACTTACAATAGAATGTGACTGAGGAGTAAGGGGAGGGAGAGGGGGGCAGTCATGTCTGAATGCCTCAGACTGTCTGAAATTACGGGATTATGATCTGTCAGACAGCAGCTATTCATATCGAACTCTTAGCAGCTTTGGGGTTCAAAGCTTTGGCCTTATTAATTCTGCTTCAAACCTTGTTCAAGTAGGACAGGAAACTTAATTCTTCAGGCTTGGCAAAGGCATTCCAACACCATTATTACTTCACACCCTAATTCTGAAGTGTGGCCAGGTAGTTACTATGCCTAGTCAGTCATCAGTTTTTGCTGTTGTCCTTGGAGAGGCTTCATTGCCTGGAGTAATAGGGAAGCCTTGAGGCTACATGTGCACTTAAAGTGTGACCTGGTGTCTGGCAATGTTAAAATCAGGAAGCTGCAAAAGATGCATCTATGTGCAAACACCATGGTAGATGTTTGGAGTATGGGCTGCATGTGAAAGGGTTAGGTTTGGAAGGTTTGAAGTTAAATGTGCTCCTTGTCACCAAGATAAAAAACAAGCAAAAAAAAAAGTTACTTTGTGTTGCTGGACTTCCATATTAATGCAAGACTCTGGTTTCTGTGCTTCATGTTGTTTGGGACTCTTTCAAATTACACAGGAATTAACTTACTGATTTGCATATGTACATGTGTTGTCCCTTCTGTGACAGGCCTGTGCCCACTGGTTGCATAAATATTGTTTTCGTGGGCCGCAAGCATTACTTTTGTCCAGCCTTTTTATAACTATTTCTATTCATAGAGCTATAGGTGTCACAAAATACAGAAATAAAATGAACAATGGAGAATTTTTTAAAGGTAAGAAAAGTATAAAATTCAGGAAGAGTTTCCTTGATCTTCTGATTTCTCATAATATTTCTGTGGAATATACAATTGGTACCAAAAATACAACAGTTATTTGAATGTTTATTTATTGCTGGCAAATGAGAATGAGATCACAAAGAGACTCTATCTATATCTGATGGAGAAATCAAAACCTGGAGCTTAATACAATGAGTAGATTTGATTAAAACAATGGATCAATATTTCTATAAAGAAGAGGCTTCATTTTTCTAGACAAGAGGAAAGAAATACAATTAGAAACTAATAATTAAGCACTGTGAAAGCAAGAGACTTCATTCTATTGCAATGTAAGAGGTTGCCTATTTTTGTGGAAAGTTTCTCATTGTCATCACTGCCCCTATACAGGGGAAAATGTCTTGTCAGGTTAATGCAGAAAGAGGAAATCGACTCTATCACATTATGCAGGTGCTACTGCAATGGTTACGAATCCTTTAACATGTGAAAACTTGTCACAAGAGAAGTCTACTTGCAGCTGTAAGGGCCCAGTCTTGCGAGGTGTGAATTCAAAATAAATTCTCGATCTCTCCCTCGGTGCCAGTCCTGCCAGCCTGAAAGCAAAAATCAATTAATTCAGGCTTACATTGTCTTTCCTTGAGACTCCGAAGAAACAGAACTACCCGACAGCTGTGGCACCAAAAGGTTACTTGAGATCCAGCCTTGTTTCTGAGAATTACTTAGGTTTGGGGTTTTATGCAGACTAAGAAACAGGAAAAGACAGTACAATATGCGTTTACTCTTCAATAGAAAATGAAAGGCAGAAGTATTACCTGGTGTTAGGGTTGGGTGCAAGGTTAGATAGTCAACGTAGAAACTCAGAATAGGAAAACTCTGACGATAAAGGTTAGTTCTTTGCCCAGTGTCTGCCTGGCTTATGTCCACTTTGGCAATAACTTGATTTTTCTAATGACTAAGTTGCTTTGTTTTGTTTCTTTTTTGGCATGACTTGGTAATTCAAAGAAAATGATTTCTAAGGCCTCTCACAGGAATCGTGTTTTCCATATTTTATGAATTATCACATCCAAACACTTCCATGCTCTCCAGAGCTGCAGCAAGTCAGGGTGTTTCATAATGAAAGAAGCTCTATGAAATATTCAGCACTGAGTTAATCCATAAAGAAGCAGAATCCAGGAAAAAAAGTATTAGATTTTTTTGATCTTATGTTCTTAAAAGGCAGCTTTTTCCCCTATGTTAAAGGAGAACAGAGCAACTCCTTGTTTGGGCTGGAGGGAGGGAAGCTATGGCAGTGTCTTGTTTGTGTACTCTAGCTCAGACTTATTTCTATAGTATCAGGGTATTGTATTTAAAAATAGAAATATGAAGCCAGGCTGTAGAAGAAATATCAAAGATGCAAAAGAATTTGACTTGCCCATTTGGTATTCCAGAAAGGAAGAATGTTAGCGGTTTTTAATTCTTAGAGAAGTTCCTGGGTGGAAAAAAATAATACATGATTGAGAAATCACCATTTCCCAATATGTATTTGGTGGCACTTTTATTTTCATAAATAGAACATGTATATTCTGTGATAAAGTTAATTTAACCATGATTTTTTCTTATTGAGAAACTAACCATGGTATCGGTCATGTTAGAAGCACTAAGTAAATGCTACAGCTTTCACTTACTGTATCTTGACCTGTTGATTCATCAACGTCACTAGCAGTACACAGCTGTTCACAGGTTCAGGGAGGGGATTGGCATACGAGATCTCTAAGGTAACGGCTTTGTTCACTACAACCCGCCGAGGAATCTAAATGACAAAGACACATTTCTGATCATTCATTGTTTTAGACTTTTTTTTGAGTCAGATTTCAGTGGTACTGTAAGCAGATCATCACTTATATTTGAGGATTAATGATATATTGGTAGGAACAGTGAAATTTAATCACAGTTGGTATGCCTTTCCTAGTGCTTGAAGCTGGGTGCAGATTAGTTAAGTGATGCTGCTGTGATATATGCAATCATTTATATATAATTTCAGTGAAATAGAGCCCTGATTATGTAGGCATATTTTATTAAATCTGTCTGATCTTTGGCTTGCTATATGTGGGGTTTGTTTGTCTGTTTGTTTTCTGTGATATGGAGAGTCTTGGACACACTATTCGTTAGGATTGAGGTGTTAAAACAACATAAACTGACCCAATTATAAATTGGAATTAAAGGTTCAAGTCTGTATTTTGGGAAAAAGCAAAGTCATTCAAAGACAACACAAATGCTTGCCAGTAACTAGAATAAAAATTGAATGAAAACATAGGCATTCCTCTAAACACAAAGCAATGGCACATGACTGGGAAAGAAAGAAGGTAACAGAGCTGTTCTGAAGACCAGTGGGCAGATTCAGGCGAAGATTCAAAAGTGGCCTCTCATTTGCATTCCCATTTTGAGGAAACTTACTTTCTTAAATTAAACAGGCAGAATTTTAGAGCCACATCTGGAAAACTGCAGCCTACATTCATGCATTTTTATCCCCAAATTCTCATCTTTGGTTCTGAGCTCCAGGAAATCTCTTTAGTTCGTTACTGTCTGTTCAGGACAGCAGTGAGAGAACTGTTTACCTTGATGATAATGTTTGTGTCCTCTAAAATGATTGTCTTCTCTACCAGCAGCTTTACCCCGTGCATGTTCATGACTTCACACAAAGCAGTAACTTGGATCCTTTTGTCTGTAGTCAGATATTTTCCATAATAAGAATAAGGGATCTTTAACTGGATATGTTTCCCTGGAATTCAGACATATATTTAGAAACCATTAGATTCCAATAAAGAATGCTAAAGGTGAGACAGTTATGGTGAGGACATCTGAAATTATTGACGAGAACAGAAGATAGGACAGCTAGGGTCTGTGCACCTTTCTTCCTTGTGAGACCAGCTGTGTATTTCCCTCTGCTGGTAGTCCTTTTCTGTTTTAAAAAAACTCAGTTGACCCTTACAGTTTTCAATGGAGGATTTTGGCCTGAAACTGAGGGCATCTGCTCATCTGCATTTCATTGGATTTCTGTCCCTTTGTATTTCTTATAATTAGATGAATAACCATTTTTATCTATTCCCTCCATATATCCTATTTATTTTACCTCAGTCAAGGAGAAAGCTCAGATCAAGATTCAGAGATCCTTTATGAGCAACCTGGTCAGCTGCTTATTGTCTTAGTCCTACAACCTTTCTACTGTGTATGGAAAAAGAACTCTATAGCTTTGCAGTCCCTGGGGATGAATAAGATCTCTCTAATAATTTTGTTAGCCTTGGCTGTTTAAAAGAGAGACATACGGAGTTTCACTGTAACTTTTTCCTTTGTCCTGGTTAATTTCTATTAAACTCTTCAATACTGCCTGTAAAGCTCCAGAAAGCATGTATTGGCCTTCCTTATTGGTTTAAAGAGTAAGATGTGTTCCTATACATGTGATAATCACCACAGACACATACCTAACTATGATGTTGCTTCTAGTGCTATAATATAGATGTGGCCTTTTTAGAAGAAGAAAAAAAATCTAGTAAAGTGTAGTAATGAACATTCCTGCTAAAAGATAGGACAAGTAGATATAGATATAATATTGATGTTTCTTCCTTCCAGTTGCCTTCAGGTGATTCTAATGGCCAAGAAGAGGGCTATATTGGCTCTTTAAGCACATTAAGAATTACCTTGTTTAGAACCAAGATCGACAGAGGTGGTCGCCTGCAGGATCTCTGCCACTGTTCGCCTTGTATACAGGATAGTTGATGCGCTTATATCCACCTTCACTGTCTTGTGATCAAAAGATAGGTTATTAAGAATTAAGATTAGGGTAATATCTTTGCCAAACACTGGAGGTTCAGCCAGCTTGAATTTCCCAGAGATGCCAGGGTTTCTGATTGCCTCTGAAGATCTTTCACTTGGAGATTCTCTGCGTCTTTCTGGGATGTTTGATCCAAATATCTTAGCCCAGGCCTTTTTATAAACTTGTCTTTCCTCAGGAGAACCTGGTTGAAAGAGAGAACCAAGTAAAATTCTTATCTTCATTGCCATTACGTGCTCTCTGTGTCAAGGCTAGCAGAATGTTACAGAGTGCCAGCTCTGCATCACTCAGGAACATGCATTACCGAAACATTCCCTATATTTTTCCACTAGGACTCCATTTAGTTTTTTCATTTTAAAGTAATAAATATATTGTGTTAAAGTCAGTAAGTCACTGAAATGAAATATGCGTTTGTATTAATGTTCAGGATGCAATATGCAAGGAGATGGATATCTGAGGTTAGAGGACTGGAGTTCAAGGTTTTGGATTAGAGGTTTGATCAGTTTATCTGGTGGAGGGAGGGAGAGAACAGAAAACCAATATTTATTAATCTGTGATTTCCTATATTACAGTCCTGTGTATAGCTGATGACCTATGAGGGACTCAGTTTTAAGACTCTCTAGTAGGACTTTCTACAGCAGCTTGAGAATCTATTTGCTTTTGGTAGTAAAACCTATATACACAAAACAAAGCTACAAAATATTTCGTAGCTATTTTGTAGTTTTGTGTGAGAGAGTAAAGTGTTGTGTATTAATAAGGAATCTTATTTAAGGAATTAATGTGTAATTAATAAGGAATTAATTATACAAAAACATAAATAGAATACCCACTGTATTACGAAAACAGTCTGAGAACACTGGCAGAAATATTTTGTAGAGGAAACACAGAGATGCCCAAGCAAAACAGGTCAACCATCCTAGCTGCCTAGCACTGAGAATTCAGTAAGAGATAATTCATGATAAAAAAAACCTTTTTTTTACCTTCTGGATACTTATAATTGTAAGTGACATCCACACGGGAATTGCTGCCCACAGCTTTGGTGCTGATAAACCTGCCAATTATTTCAGTATCACAATAAACTCTTTTCTTAGTTCCATCATTGTATACAATCCATCTGTTGCAATCAGCATTCACCTCCGTATACACAAATAAGGTGTCATAATCCAAGTCTACATCACCTTCTTTTATGGCTATGACAGATGCAGGGCCACACTGAAATAATCCTGGGACATGAAACAAATGTCAGAAACCATATTAGTAATGGTCAGTTTGGAGAAAGACTATTAAGTCATAATAAGAACTTGCACTGTTACCTTTGCTTTGTTCTTGTGGAGTTGCATCTAAAACTTGCCATCCATTGTATGATGTTCCCAAGTCTCGGCGAATGAACCAGCTTTCATTCCAGACATGATAATCCCTGGAGATGCAAAGAACAATGTCTAGGAGGTGTGGGAATATACACTTCCAGTTTGAAAGGTGTGGGGAATTGTGTTCTGAAAGATTCACCAAGATGTGACATAAGCTGTATAGTTACAGCAACTCACTGCCCCTTTCAGAAGATAGCTTTACTGCCTGCTATTGAGATGTTGATTTTTTTTTTTTTTTTTTTTTTTTTTTTTTTTTGAACAAGAGGGGGAGCAGAGACATCAGCAGCTTGCCTTGGGACCAAGCAGAACCATAAGAGAAAGATCTAGGCCTTGGATATAGGCAACATTTGGAGACTGGGTTCAATACCCTTCAAAAGTGGGAAATGCTAAGTTTTAAAAAAAAAAAAAAAAAAAAAAGAGGGGGGGACTTAAGAAAGTTGTAATATGTTGGAAAAAAAGTGTTCATAAAGTCCAATAGTCTGTCTATAGTGGTGTGCAGTAGGAGATGTTTAGAAAAGAGTTAAGAGCAGCACATGAGTGGAATGACCCTTCCCCTGATATGCTCTACTGTTTTCTAGTAGTCAGAGTTAGGGACTTCCTGAACTAAAGGTTACACTGAGACCACCATATTTAATGTTCATTAGTGATCGTCTCGGAATGTCTCTAGTAGCCTTTAAAATATCTTTATAGCTTTGTTTTCACAGCATCCAGTGGTAGCGAGTTCTACAAACTCTGAAAGGAAAGGGCAGCACAAAAGCTTAGAAGAAGATAGGTCACAGGATGACCCAGGAAAGAAGCTTTGTCCACTGAATTTTGTTCAGAGACCAATGCTTTTAAGGGGGTTAGGAAGAGAAAGACTTCTCGCATCTTTCAACTGCATACAGTCGGTGAGAGGAAGCAGACTAAACAATGACAAAACTATTGGCTAAGCCTGGCATGCACAAGAAGACTTTTGAGTTCTATCATATACCCTTGGATGTATGGCCTAGTAAGCTCACTTCCTGAAAAGTGGCTGCAGCTTAAAGGTTTAAAACTTGAGGGTAAATAAAGAATAAAATGGTATTACTTAAGGAATATCATATTTCTTTGGCTAATCTCATTTGAGGCTTGATCATGGATCACTTGCACTCTACAGCACTGGACTACGATACCTCAATATTTGGGTCTAGAGAATGTTGGGGCTGTTCTCTTTTTTAATCAGTTCCCCCAAGAGGAAGGACTAGCTAAATGAGTGCTGGAAAACTTCTTGGGGAGGCTACCATCTACCTGGAAAGGACAGCAGGCTAAGCTGAGGAACAGAGGCTTTGGATGTGTGATGAGAAGAAGCTACTGCAGCAGCAAACTAGCTAAGAGCACAGAATTTACGTAGCTGCATTATCAGGAACAAACTGGTTAGAGGTCAGGAAGTGAGAGACTTGGAATGGTACATTCTCAAAAGAAACATACCACTTCTTAAGAAAGTGGTAACTAATTTGAGGTCAGGGACTGCAAAAAACTGTGGGTTTTTTTGTTTTGGTTTTTTAAAGTAACTCAAAACCGCAGGAAATGGTTTCCTTCCAAACTGATATCTGCTCTACTAATTTAGATAGCTGCATGAAGTTCTGTCCATTGTGTTGCTCTTGTGCTAGTAATGTTCATGTTTTTAAATCACATAAATCTTCTCCTTAAGTAATGGTGAGAGGCGGAAACATATATTTACCATGTGGAATCCTTGCTGATATTAAGACTCTTTCCAGAGCTGTCATAGTATTTATCAATACTCAGGTTTCTGTCCACATCATGAGCAGAGTTAAAATTTGAAATCAAACGGGTTGGAATCCCCAAACACCTCAAAACTGAAATATATTAAAAAAAAAAAGAAGAAGAAAAACAAAAGAAATCCTCTAACTCAGCAATTACAAATATTTAGACATTTAATGTTGTTTCTCAAATGTTTTGTGATTCTTCAGTATTTGCAGTCTCTGAAGAACTGTTCCTCTTGTAGAATTAATTGCTTTGTGGTTTTGATAAAAAACAGAGGTTACAAATGCCTCCATTTCGCCATAATTCTTTATTCTTAAAACTTACCTGTGCACATCACACCTGCAAAAACCCAGCATTGGCCATATTGAACAGGCTTGTAGTTGTCCTGACGCCATTTCTGAAGGATTACCACACTGCCGTCCCATCTGGATGGATTCTCATGAGAATGGAAGTTTCCTTGCCACTTTCCCAGGAGAACTCCGTTATCATTATCATTTCCATTGATCTAAAAAATAGGCCAGTGGACAGAATGGGCAAAATCAGTTGAGTGTAATGCATCATATCTAGTTTCTCAGTTATATTACTTAAGGCAAAGATGGTGGAGTTTCACAGTGGTGACTAACACTTTCTACTTAACCATGTGGAGTTCACATTAAATTGTCCATTTCTTACCATAGAACTGATTACTCTGCCCACATATTTAGGATCTCCTCTTCGGGATACATCGATGGCTGGGTCCTGACGATAGTACAGGCTCAGATCAAGCATGGTGAAACAGATGTTTAGAAGAGGATCTTGAAACTGTGATCAGATAAGAGATTTTCTTTTTTTAAAGAAAAGAGATGGTTTCCCAGACAGGATCGGAGGAGGTTCCCCTGCAGTTCCCCCTTTCTAAGAATTTCGAGCCCAAAGATGATGAGGGATAATGAGGCACAAAAACGCTGAGGGCACACTGCTGCAATATTGGCCAACAGCAGGGTTACAAAATAAAGCAGAAATCTGGGAGGATGCCTTTGGCCATCAAGAGAGATGATGACTGCAGCAAAACTAAAACTGCCATGTTTATTCTGATTGCGGTTATTGGATTCACTGGAATTATACGTGTGCCAATTTTGGCCCATTGTAACTGCATTACAAAAATAATGTTTTGTTGTTGTTGTTTCTTTGTTATACACCCTCACACATACATGCGGAGCCAAGTGAATATATTTTCATGTGCACTGTGGATGCTCTGGTCACAGATCGGGCCCATACTTGTGCTTGTAGCTCATGGTGCACATAAGAGTTTCAGGCCTAACTGCAGTGCTGTGCCACACTGTCTCTCACCAAAGTCCTACTAGGCACATAGTTAGTAAACCACAATCAAGGCTAGCCAGCTTTGCCTGATTTTCATATAGGTAGATATACCTATCAAAGAGACAAATAATTAGAAGATGAAATTGGAGATAGAGTATGAGTCCAAATGAATTCCTTACAGCTTACCTGTCCATAGTACCATCCTCTTGCTTCAATGTACTTTGCATTGCCCACAAAGATGATTCCATTTTCATTCAGAACATACTCCTGTCTCTCATCTTCATTAGCCATGTAGACATCATCACCTGAAAACAAAGTTGGTTATGCTTTTAAATTTAAAGCTGAGAATACTAACAGCCTTTGAAAAGCACTTGTATGTTGACCTAAAATGGGGAAGTAGATCTGGTATTTGCAAAACTGTATCTCATTGCATTGAAAATGCATTTTATTGTATATGGCCTGGAAAAAAAAGAATCTATATTACTTTGACTATTTCCCCTAGTTTTCGTATAGCCTTTGTATATTACCTAAGTGTCCTTCCATCTTTGTAATTTTGTGGGAAAGATGGAGAAAAGCCCAAGCTAGCTCACTGGATTTCTCTGCCTTATTGGGATAGTTAGAAAAGGCATTCTAAGAGAAAAATGTCACCTGTATGTTTCTTTATTTTCCTAGTCACGTGTTTATCTCATTTGAAGAATCCAAACTGAGAATCTCCACTTGCCTGATCCAAAGTGGTATCATAAATGTTATTGGGATGGCCTATTGAAATGTTCACTCTTCTTCAGTTTTCATCTGATAACAATTTGCCTGGCGTTACGATACCACTCTTACTCATTTGTTCCCATTCAGGAACTGCCAAGTTTTTCTCTCTGTAGTGCAGTTTCTGTCTGTAGTGCGATTTCCAGCTATTAAAAGTTATGCAACAGGTTATCTTTCAGGAGGTTCTTCAGAGGTTATTCCCTCAGGACTGTCTATGTAGAGGCAGTCTGAGTCTCTGGAATAGAAATCTGTAGTTATTATTATGTCTTCCAAGACATGCTGAGCTAATTAGGAGGTTTTTTTGATCTCTCCTCTTGACATATCTATTAGTGGCCCTTGAATAACATATAGTCACCAAAAAAAAAAAGTGGCTGATTGTGGTTACTTTTATCTTCTCTTGTAACATAAGATTTTTAGTCATTTGGGTGACTAAGAGATCCCTCAGCTCTAGAGTGGTTTAGTTTAAGGCTATTCTGGGTTCCTGGACTGTCATATATTTGCCAAACCTGAGTTTAGGAATTTGTATTTCCTCTGCAATATGCTGAGGCTGCAGAAATTAAAAATGGTAGCAGTAGAGATGTCTCACATAAACCCATAATGAAATATATGGGAAATGCCCATCTTTCTTCTTGCTAGTCCTCTGTCAGTTTTTAGAAAGTTGCTTGAGCCTTTATCCATGCAGGCAACATTTGCAAGAGCAGTCTTGCTTTGATTTAGGTGCAAGTAAAGGAAATTACTTCATGCTTAATTAAAGTCCTGAAAAGTACATGTACTTTTCCAAGTCTGTCAGCCCTTGTCTATTAAAAAAAAAAAAAAAAATCTGCTCAGTCCTGAAGAAAGAGTCTATGGCGTCACATGCTATAGTGTATTTCACTAGAAAATAGCTGTGGGGGTGAAGGGGAGTGTTTTAATGTAGTAAAACCAGGTCTATGAACAGAGAGCTGACAGTGCTACCCCAACAACCCAAAGAGAGCAGGCTGGATGAAGTAAGCTTGTTGTGCAGACATGAAAGCAAATAGGTCAGTTACATTCAAGAGCAGGGGTATCAGTACCTACCTGGGCACCAAGGGTTAAAGAGCATCACAAACTGCCCCAGGAATCTGGAGAAGATCTTGTTCCCAGAGGTTACCTGGAGGATGAGATTGTATCGTCCAATGACAGCATCAGCTGGGCTGGATATTGTGAAGTTTGTGCAGCCAGATTCACTGGGTTCCTGGACAGCACTCCAGCCACTAGCCCCGACCTCAGAGAGGTTAAATACAGCCTTTGTACGATGAGATTCTGAGGGGGATGGTCCTGCCAGAGAGAAGAGGTGCAGCAATATTTATGTTACTTTAGGTAATTTATTTGTGTTCCAGAGCATAGTTTTGGTATTAATCTGGTGCTTGAAATGAGCACATTGGGGGAAAAAGGGTTAGAAACACACAAAGAAAGATTGCATTTCTAAACAGAATAAAGGAAGAATTACAAGGAATAAAAAGCACAGCTCTGCAAGAGTGTGGAGTAAGATAAGGGAGTGTTACCTATTTCAGTGACAAATGCTAAGCTTTCCCCAGTCTGCTGTGGCCTGTTGAAGTACAGGCAAATATTGAAGGCTTGTCCTCGCCTCACAGTCAATTCTGTGTTGGCGTATCTGTCAGTATGGTGTGCACCTGCATTTACCGATGGTTGCCAGCTAATATGTGTTGGTGTCAGATCTATAAAACAAGAGAAAAGACATTAAGAAGCAGCAAGCAAGGAAAGAAGTCATTTGTTGTCAGGTGGAATGATGAGGTTGCTGAGAGCAGAAGAAACCCCCTACTGAAGGAAGGTCAGACTAAAGGGAAGATTCTTCAGTAAACTGATCAAGTCTAGTGGTCAGTAATAGAAAACTTGTGCCTGGGATTTGTTGCAGAAGTCCCATATACCAATGACTCATACTCTTCCAATGCCATGCTGGACACTTTTTTTTAATTACTGGATGTAGAAAAAATTTACCAGGGCAAATCAGTGTCATTTCAGAGTCAGCACCAAATTAAGTGGTTAGTAGCCCCTATATATTTTCAACAGATATAAGTATTCTGGAAATGGCTACTAGAATATTTGACTTTTACTGCTTACATTCTGCTTCTGCCATCTGGCCTAGAGTAGGGACAGATACATAGTCAGAGACTTATAAAAATGAACGAAAGAGATTTGTGGACATAATTCAGTGTTTTTGACAAAAAGATCATCTGACAGAATTTAGCTCCACCCAAAGTGACCAACTGACCACTGGGATTCGTGTTCTAGTATGTACTACCCTAACGTCCTAGAAGGATTCCTGGTGACTTAGTTACAGTGTGCTTGGGGTTTTGTGTATCAAAGGTCCTCCTTTGCACATACGGTTATCATGGCCTGTAGTTTAAAACCAAAAAAGTGAGTCTTACCATCCTAAATGATATACTAACTTTTTGGCAAGTGAGTACTTACGCAGTTCTCCTTGCAAGATTATTTTCCCTTCTCTTGCTCATGCTTTATTGTCATGCTCAGACTTGTGCAGAGTTGTATTGTCTTTGGGAGCCCTGAGAGGTGCTGTCCTTCAGGCTTGAATATATCCTGTGATACTCTACAAAGTATGGTTGGAGCATAGTGTTGCAAGTTTTGGCCTATGCTCCAGGAAAAGTATCCTCATGAAGATTCTCCCCAGTCACTTTTATTAATGCTAGCATCATAAATGCAGTGAGATTTTTTTTTATTGGCGGGAGGAGGGGGCACCAACAAGAAAAGTTAAAGGGGAATTGAAAGGAAAACAGCAAAGGAGTGGGATGGAAAAGATGGGTTAAGGCCTATAGCACAGTGCAGTATTCTGGTAGAGATCTTCAAACAAGTTTCCAAGTCTATCTCATACCATATAACACAGCAGTGAGGAACTAAATCAGGATTGAAACTATACAGCTGCATATTGCACTACAATTTATATATAATCTTTGCAGAAGAAATAAAAGCAAAATCTAACTTGTGGAGGTGGGGAAAGTGCAGTGCCATAATTAAATGCAAGGCAGAAGTCAGACTTTTTTTTTTTTTTGGTAGTTCATAACTACAAGGAAGTAATGTGGTAAGTAGCAATGGGCTGAAACAGACAGCCTTTAGCCTGAATATTTGGGACAATATGACAGTGAACTGCATTAGGCTGCTGTTTCCCCAGCAAAGTAACATTTTCAAAACTGAGTTCAAAAGGTTTCTTTCGTCACTGAACAAAAGATAAATCTGCCTTCCAATTGCCCAGTTCACCAATCCTCTTCCTTTTAAATAATGGTATCTACTAATACAAAGCAGAGATACCATCATTACTATTCTTCTTCAGCAGGGTTTTAATACATCTCTGAATGTATTTATAAACATCTACACAAGGTGTTGGACAACACTGGATTATAATCTAGTTCCCATCTATAGGCTCCATGCTCCCAGCTCCATTAGGATGGATTTTACTAATTTTGTTGATACAAAATAAAGTACAAAATCTCTCTGAAAGGCCATTTAAAAAACAGGGGGGCTAGAGTGAGTTCTGGCAAGACCTTTGAAATAATGGAATTTTTTTTTCCCCAGAAACACTTTCTGTTCAGTTTAGAACTTATTCTCAAATAGATCTGACAATAACAATAAACCGTTAAAAAATGAAGTGCAAGAACACTTTACAATATAAAATTTCCTCCAGATAAGAAATCTGTGCAGATACCTACAGGGCATGTATCTTAAGGAAACACTTTTTGAGTAAAGAACACGTTGAAGGGAAGCAAATGACGTACAGAACTCACCTGCCATTCCCTCAGCTTATGTGAATTGCATACACCTTCTACTTTGTTCTTCAAGGATGTCCGATTCACGTTAATCATAAAAAAACAAGCAAGAGAACCTATTTGTGTTGTCAGCTGAAATTCAGGAGAAGGGAGAGGTATTTAGGAGTTGTTATTAATACCTGTAAACTTGTCAAATGAATTAACCAGTTCCTATAATAGATGTATGTCTAAAGCCAATGTTCCTGCTCAGTGTGGGTGTAATTATGGGAGGAGATACCAAAATTATTTACTCAGAGGAAATACATTCTCTAGAATCCCAAGACAAGTAGAACTTCCTACAAAGAATAATAGGTGTGCCATGAATAAGTTATCTTTAAAGATGAGGAAACAGGGAGTGTGGTGGGAGGTACAAGCCATATGAAGGAAAAGGGGCACTTCCTTATGGCTTAACTTCCAGCTTGGTTATCTATAAAACCCACCTGACTTCTATGTGAAATGCTGAAGTCCCACTAGGAACAAGTTTCTACCTGCCTGTTTTGGTAGCCAGCTCCATATTCTCTGACTATTTAAACAAAAGTTTTCTTTCAAAAAAAAAAGTACTAAACATGGGTAGTTCTTTTTTTTTTTTTTTTTTAACAGTGCAAACTCTAAGCCTTTCTATCTTCACAACTGTCAATATACTACTACTTATTATTACCAGCCTCACTTCAAAGCATACAGGCAGTAAAGTGACATTTTTGTGGGAAGGAATAATTCTGTTTAGGATTCCTGAGTGCCACCGATCATGTTTTACCTCTCAGTAAAGACTTAAAGAAAGTAGTCTGAATTTTAAGTTACAGAGAAAACAAAAATGAAAAAGAAACAGAAATTAAGCTTCAACAGGTGTTTCTAAGGTAGCAACTCAAAGACTAAAATAGACCTTACAAAAAATTGGCTTCTCACATCATTTTTTGAAACATTGTCTTGATAGCATGAAGACTAAAAGAATACTTACTTATATAACATTCACTCTAGCCCTGTATTGAAAGAAAAACTCTGAAACCTTTCACATTTGGCAGCACTGTACCTGATGTGATCTTGTGTATCTCCACTTACATTATAATTCAGAGGTCCTTCCTCTTCTTGAAAGTTTCCAGGATGTTTCGGGCTCTCAAAACTTGTTCCAGGAATCTCCTTGAGCTGATTTGATTGCTGCTCGTTGTTCCTTTAGTTGGTCTTTTTCTCTTATCCTTAATTCATATTCCTTGGAAACCATAAGAGCCACAAGCCTCTGATGTTACCTGATCTTCCCACACAGCCCTAGTGACAAACTGCATCGACTAGTTCTTAAGTTCAGGTATTCAATACTTAAAGTGATTGCTTCAGACGCTGCCCATTGCTCCTTCTGGAGTATGACTCTTACTTCCTTTCTTCTTCCTTGCTATTCATATAAGTAATTAAATCTCAGAACACTTTTTCTGCCTCAGTTGCAACCACCTCCTTTACCTTTGCATGTCACACCCACAATGGTGTTCACCAAACCACCAGAACCTTGCAGAGAGTGGCCTACATCCCAAACTGGCACCTGCCAGTCGGCACCTTCACCACATCAAAGCATCAGGAGCTTCTTTTGTAATCCTTATGGAATGCAGCGGTCACGGTTCCTATGTGACTAATGACTTGACATTGTCACAGGTGTTTTTCCTAGCTCAGTTCCACCTACTCATGACCAAAAATTGTTCAGGATATTTTATTCCATCTTTTCCCTAGTTCCAGAGCCTTGAATTTGCTGTGTAGTTTGCTGTCTTTCCAAGGAAAATGTGATGTTTTATTTCTCTCATCTCCTTAATTTCCTCTATTGTTCACTATTATAATCCTCCAGGTTACCATATTGCACCTCGCGCTTGTACTGTTGCTACTCTTTACTAGAAAGAGGAAATCAATAACTTCCACAAAAGATGTTGCAGAGTCCCTTCTGTGAGTCTGTATCCCAATAGGCACACATTTAATTGGACACGCTGACTGCCTGTGTGTGTGAAGTGTTGCAGGGGAAGTGTTGCCTCTCTTTTAATTCCCCTGTAGGTCCTGTTTATAGGATTCTCTCATTTCTGCTGGTGCAGTTCACTTGGCTTCAGTGGAATCTGGTGGTTTCCACTGGTGCAAGAGATGTAACAGGAAGTCCTTAAGTATATATCCACATTCTGTTTTCAGTGTGGTCCAAGGCTATGCTTGAGTTTGAACTCCCATTGCTTGACCCATGTGGTGAGAGCTCTGGGCTCTGACAAACCTTGGAGAGCATCAGGAGAAAAAGAGAGGGTACCACTGTGGGCTTGTACAATCTCTCTAGCCCCTCTCAACATCTGATGTCCAGTCTGCTCTTGTACTCTCATCGCGTGACCCGCACGGGAAAACCAGGTGGCAGGAACTGCCTTCCTAAAGCAGTTTTTGCAGGCTGCAAGGGCAAATGGGATTTATAGGCAGGCTGAGCTTGGGCTGCCCGTGTAGCAATGAGGAGTCCCAGGCAAGTCACAGGTACCCTGCACTGTGGGACAAAGGGAGAGGCACAGGGCTGGCTCCAGCCAGATCGTAACTGGCTCCCTGGCCCATCAGTCCCAAGTACAGCAGAGCGGTAGCTTTACTTTCCATTCACTTCATCCACCCCGTTCACTTTCAGACAGAGACTGACTTGCTGTTATAAAATTATCAGCCATAAACCAAGTCACTCACTGTGCTACACCTAGTTCACCTTTTCCTGGAATCCAGCTTTTAGCTTCTGTTTCCACATGAAGTACTTCATTAGCTGCCAGTTCAGGTTGCATTGAGAGAACATTTTGCCATTACGCATGCTGTTTAGCAACAGGTGGAAGATGTGGAAATCAACAGCTAAGTTTAATTACACAATTTTTAATGAAGACTAATACACCCTTTATTAAAACACACCCTTATATGGGAATTTTGGGGCCTCACAACATAGAAACAAATCTGGAGGCATCCTTTGCCCTCACTAATTTCTTTCATGCCTGTGGCCTGTACCTATTGCCACATAATGAGTTTTAAACTGTACTAAACTTGAATTCTCCTGACCTTGAGGTTAACTGGACTCTGTATTTAGTTTATTATGTGCTGAAAAGGATGGCTTCCTGACACAGATTAGTCTATAATGAAGAATTTCTAATTGTTCTCAAAGTAAAATACCCTATGATTTAACATTACCCTCCCTTTGGTTCCCAGATAATATCAGCAAGTGAAAAAAATGTCAGCACGCCAGAACATCGTATAGATTAGGTTGGGCAATTATCCCAATATCTTTGTCAAACTGCCCTCTAACTGGACACTGTACAAATTCCTTTAGAACATGTCCTAGGCCTCATTTGGTCATTCCGATTTGGCCCCCCTCCCTCCCAAAAAATCGGGATAGGTGCTCAGGTCACACACTGATAAACTTTGCAGTAAAAGAGAGCTTAAATTCCATAAATCATGCACCTCACTCTGGCTACTCTCTAGTATCACAGTTACAATAAAGGAAAAGTACCACTTTGCAAGCCCACTGTGTAAGGCTCTGAAGGAGTAAATGCATGTTTAATGAATGTTTGTGTTGAAACATCTGGAGCCAGAAAGAATGATTTCCAAAGAAACACAGGCAAAAATCAATCTCTGGTTAGAATGTAAGATGCTGTATTTAATAACATGGACACTTACAACAGTACATGAAGAATCAACTATTCCTCAGTTTATTTAAAATTACAACAAAAAATTAATGATATAATGGGGGAGTAACCCCCTATTGCAGGAAGTGAGGATTTTGTTTCAGAAGCAGCAATTATTTCATTTTATTTCTCATGGATTTCATATGATATTTTGTTCAAGTTATTCAGAAATGGATCATTTATTGTATATCTTCCTCTTAGCCAATCACATTTATAATCTTATATGCTTTGATATCTGCAAATTTGTCACAGGAGAAATTAACAAGTAGGTGCTTGGGGCCACTCTCAGAAGGGATGATTTTAAACTTTGTGCTAGATTTCTCACCGGCTTTCAGTGTCGGTACACTAAAAATAGGAAACAAAGGGAAAATGTCAGCTGAAAACAGCCTTATGCATCATCCTTGAGCCTCTTCACTTTTGCTATCAGCACTGCAGAATTCATAGCATGGTCGTGAGAAGACTGTACAGGACTTAGCTATCTGATGAGTACTTAAATACTCAACCCCATGCATTAAGATCTCTAGCAAATATATCATGCAGTGATCCAGATAAGGGCACAAAGGGAGATATGTTAATACCATAAGAGATCAAACTTCATGCAGAACAGAAGACGTAAAAGAGATCATTGAATTATTAAAAAAAAAAAAAAAGAAAAAAGAAAGAGTCGAGACAATGAAGAATGATAATACAAACTCCTGAATAGGAATAGATTATGGCACCAAGAAAGCCTAAGTACTTGCACACCAGGAAATTCTAAATGGAAGTTAAAATGTTTAAAACAGTATGTTTTATAGTTCTTGAAAACTCATGTTTATGGTCATCCCAAACATGTTATATTGTCTTGTCTTGCCTAGAGGCTAAAGTTGCAGGTGATGCATAACATGAGTTTGCTAAATTGCCTCAGGAGAGATTATAAGCTAGGGGATAGACCATTCCTAGTTGCCCAAGTGCAAATGACGATGTTAAGTTGGGTGTGTGAGTGTGTGTGTGTGTGTGTGCGCGCGCGCGCGTGCGTAGGCATGTTCAGTTAAAACGCACACTCCTATATCCTAGGCATTTTTAAAAAGCAGTTACATTTGCCAGTGCATGTAGAAGTTTGCATGCAAGTTTGTGTGTGTACAAAGTGGGAGACTGGCTGCAAATTTACTTTTATGTTTCAACTGTGAAATACTGGGGGAAAAAAAGGCATAACAAGCTATAAATCATCAAAACATAAAAATAAGAATTTGAGCTTTACAGGAATAGGAACCTATTTTATTCCAGTCTACTCATTCATCTGATCAGCACCACCTATATAACGACCTTCTAATGAAGTGAGCTGTACTTTAGATAGTTTCTTGAGCATGTGTCTTAATCTCCTGATATAATTAATTTTGTAGAGTTCTGGAAGCAAAGCTTGAAAATCAATGTGTTTGTAGTTCTTGTTTTAGAAAAATAGTTTCCTTTTTAAAAAAAAAAGTTTTATCAGCATATTCACCATTTTCCCCATTCTCTTCGTTCTTGCTTAATGGATATCAGTTGTGTCTAAATTATAGGCCTTAGTAAACTAAAATTGGTTATCTACGTAGTAGCTGCTGTGATTTTTTAAGAAAGGTTGTGGTTTAGTCTGTTCTTTAAATGTCATCCCTCTTAGTCGTGATTTATTGTGCCTACAACAGCTACACATAGAGCATGCTTGAGGTTGTACATTTCAGAAGTATGACCACCCTTTTAGATGACAACTTGTGTCTAAACAATCTGTGTTCATTTTTGTATACAAAGCTGAGCCACTGGTGCATCTGTTTTTTACATGCATGTATGTCTGGCTGGCTGAGGTAAATGCAAATTGTTTAGGAGATTGCACACTAACTGACACACACAGACTGCATTTTATAAAGTGAAAAGAAATCCTGGCTAAAATATTGTATAGTTTAGATATAGTGTAGGCAGAAACAGTCAAGTGCCCCACTGTTGATTCTGTAATCAGAACACAAAAGTTAAACCCATCTGCGCTGTAGCTGCACAGAGAGCCTCAGTAACATTTATTGCATTGGTATCATATATATTTTTTGCTGGAACCACAAGGTCCAGATAGGACCTTGATAGCTACCATATATACCTACCAGATAGGTAGGCAAATAAGTTCTGTAAAATTATGACAGCTTTGAACTAAGTCTCCATCTGACCTGTGCTTTGGCTCCGAAGTTTGGGAGGGCAAATAATTGCAATGTACTTCATTATGAGAGACATTGTCCCTGGTGGACCTCTCAAGTTATAGCATGAAGAAAATTCTGTCTCATCCCAGTGTTTACATCAAAGTAATTCGTGCCTATGTTCCGGCTCATATATCTTTATTAGCAGGAAGGAGGCCCTCTTTGTACTTACTCTATCTGGAGGATTCCTCTGAGCAGATCGCTGCCTTCTACCTGCAGCACACAATCCATCACTTCCATATCAATAGGATTGGTAAATATCACTTCCACATCCACCACTTTATTTACTTCTGCCTCACCCAGTACCTGTGCAAAGAAAATGCTCAAAAGGTGGAATTCTCAGTATTCTTTTCTCTGCAAGCCTCCTCAGCCCTCAGCAGAGACGATATTATGAGATGGTAGGATGGACCATGGCAGAATGTGAGCAGAACATCTCTTTGGAGGAAGGAAAGTGCTTATAAGAAACGAGATCCCCTCATTTTCCCCTTTCTCTGCTGTTGGAGTTAGTAGCAAAGGGATAGCGCTTTACCTGTATGTCAATGGCAGGATTGTCCAGGGTGACGTCTCTTTGCACTAGCACTTGAATCCCACCTGCCACATGACATAAGGCTGTTACTTGGATCATGTTGTCTGTAGTTAAATGCTCTTGATATTCAGTGTATGATATCCGAATGGGAAATTGTTTCTCTGTTTAAAAAAGAAAAAGGATTGATAAACACTTTTATAAGTCAACAGATGTTTTATACCTTAATTAGTATTTTCCTTCTATGTTGTGTCTGTGACTAGGAAGACCTTCAGTCATCACTGGCAAACTCAATTCATGCAAATCTGTCAGTTTGTCAGAGGCAGAGAGATTTCTTCTCTATAATCCCTCCTCCATCCCTTACTACCATATTGCTTGGCTTGTGTCTCTCCCCATTGCTCTGACAGATAAGACAGATGGAGTTCAATGAATTGACCAGTGCTGCTTCATTTGTTATAAGACATGCCCTGGTAGGACTCATCAGTCCTATTTACTCACGGTATACAACACACGAGCTAAATGACGTGTTTGCATTCCTATTATCTTTCGTAGCCCTATCTGCTCTTTATCATCATGTGTTTTTACAGTAATTGCCATGCCGTAATGCAAATTAAGGAATACGGGATTGGAAGGGATCTCCCCTGTCTCTGAATCAGGGTAATCTCACAATTTTGGCCATTCATACAATAGCTCTCAGCTTCAGAAGAACTGTAGAGTATCTGTGCTACATGCAAACACTGTGACTCACAAAATACTTCTCAACAGCATACAGCAGATGGAAAATGAAAAAAAAAAAAAAAGATGACAAGTCACCAATGTGAAGTGCCACAATAGAGAACAAGAAACTGAGAGTGTTGTAAATGGCTTAGATTGCTCCAATAGTGAGGGATTTGTTAAGTACAAATCCTATCAAATGGTGCCTGCTTCACTTGACAGAAGAGGGTGAAAATCTCTTCAAATGGGGTCTGCCTTCAGACATAGTGAAAAAACCCTCTCTCCTGACCCTAAATTCAGCCATTGGTTTAACACAGTGCATGTAAGCACAAGACACCACAAGGTACCTATGTAACTGTAACGCTATTAGGAACATCTGCATGTAAGCTCTGTCTTCACTGAGAGTTCAGTTTCCAACACTTTAGAGGAAGCTGAGAGATCCCAGCGCCACAAGTCAAAATTACATATCAAGGAAGAGAAACATTATTTCTGCTTCTCACTAGTAACTTGAAGCCTAAGATTAATACCATATAGTATCAATAGTGAATCAATCATTTTTCAGTTCTCCTTAGAGTTTTTGACACATCTATTATCCCAAGCACCTGTCACTAACTTAATTTCATGTTTCCAAGAATGTTCCTATTTAGGCATATCAAACACCATCTGAAAAAAGTGTTAGGTCCCTTACCTCTCAACTATGCTTGGATAATCACTTTCTTTTCCTACCTATTTTGGAGCTTAACAGCATATTTCAGCTATTTCTATTCCTCATAGTTTAATTCTATTCTAAGGTGTTAATGGATCAAGTTTCTTGCTTCTGCTGTTAGGTGTGTCCCATTATCTACCAGTAAGGCCCCTTGTGATTGACCAGAAGATGTTCAGCTGGAGATAATTTCTATGCTTTTTATGTTTTCCTTATCTTTTCTTTACAAGTTTTGTTAAATGAAACTTCATTATGTTTACTCTCCACCTTCTTTTCATGTCTCATATACATTTTCCAAAAAAGTGAATTTTCTGCATTTAAGTGCACAAAATTCAAGTGCAGTGTATTTTTGGCCTCTTCAGCCTCTTCTGCATAGAAATTTAAGATTGCAATTTGTTGTAACTTCCCCCCCACCCCAAGTTTACTACCTTCAGAGCTAATGCTCATTTACTGATAAAACAATTGCGCAATTCTGAT
The DNA here is from genome assembly GCF_036370855.1 of Dromaius novaehollandiae. NCBI lineage: Eukaryota > Metazoa > Chordata > Aves > Casuariiformes > Dromaiidae > Dromaius > Dromaius novaehollandiae. The sequence goes on from NC_088113.1 coordinate 21,901,777, forward strand.
TAAAAACTATATGAAAAATTACCTTCCTGAGGAGCCAGAGTGACAGACATGGAGTCCTTCCAGATCTCACGAATGGGTCTCCGGGTGTACACAGTGCTCCAAGCAGTCATATTTACCTGAACATTCTTAGCATCAGAAGTTAAGTTTGCAAGAACCAGAATTAGATTGAGATCTTTTCCAACTTCTAAAGGGCCAGCCACCTTGAACTTCCCTGACATGTCAGGCTTTTGATCAATCTCCTCTGGTGTTGGCGCTGTGGGATCAAATTTATCCTCTAGTCCCAGCTTCTTACGGGCTTTCTTAAAAACATCTCTTTCCTTTGTAGAGCCTGTTAGTGAGAACCATGAAAATCATCCTCAGCAGTTAAAATGCATCTCCTTTCACATGACTGTTAGAGACTGGTCAACAGAACATAGTGTCCGTGCTTACAGGCAAACAGACCCTCTGTTTTCCACAGCCACATGTCCTTTTCTGGATCTACAGTCACCTTGTGTCACCGTTCCTGTAATAGTAATTCTTTGTAGCATCAAACCTTTGGTCCAAAGTTTCTCACTCTTCCCATTTCTAACCCTTCTTATGGTCGTAACACTGATAAGTGTAAATTCTTATCTGCTAATGCAGAAAGGGCCCTACTACAAGGTGAAGTGTTGATGGCATTGGAAGGTAGCTATTTGGGTTCTGCTTTTCATCTTTCTGGATATATATTTCCGATAGCAGTGTTCATTGTTTGCACTTGAAAATTCAGTTAATGATTATTGTATTTTTCTTTTTGCACTATCAAACCTAAAGGTCTGACAAATTTACACGTTGTCTGACCCTTTGAAAATGTTGCTTTTCTTGGCTGAGCTGGTGATTTAGCTTAGGTTTCTGTAATACACATTTCATCCTGCTGTCAAATAATGGTGCCGTAGGCTAATTTTAACAAAGCAGAGACAGTGCACGTTAGTGTAGACAAGCAGAACTTTACTCAAAATAATTGGACTCGCTTAATTCAGATCCCACAGATCAGCTCCGTATCAGAAATGGCAGGGCAGAATTGTTTAGTCTTTAACCTTCTCTTTCCCCTTTCCATTAGAATTGAAGAAACTGAGTAAAAATTTTGCTTCTACCATATATGTGAGCAGAATTGCCCACCAACAGACTCCTATCATAGAGTTTCTGTAAGTTTTAGAACGAAGTAGCTACGTAATCAGAAGAACCAGAATTTTTCTTTACCTTCTGCATATTTATAATCATTGGTGACGTCTACACGGTCATCTCTACCAACTGCCTTTGTGCTGATGAATTGGCCAATTACTGTGGACTCAGAGAACATTAATGTTTTCTTTCCATTTGTGGGATCATAATTCCAGTACATACAGTCTGCATTCACTTCTGCAAATACGAATGGGCAGTCATAGTCCAGATCTACATCTCCTTCTTTGATGGCGTTCCGCGAGGCAGGACCACACTGATAAATCCCTACAGCATCAAGGAAAAATAATTTAGGACTAATCAGCTGTTTCATAGTAGGCAGGGTACCTAGCAGATATTATTTATCAATGACCCCTGAATTACAGAGCCGTAGTGTTCTACTCCAGTGCTTTCATACATACAGTGACTTGTACCAGGCTAATCATCAATGTATCTTGTATTTATTCTGAAGGTACACTTAATTTGTTTTATAGTATCCTTTAATTTTCAATAGCTCTGGATACCTACATTGGAAATGTAGGATTAGCTGAGAGAGAGTGGTCTTAGAAGCCTAGTTTGGTGTCCAAAGAGGAGCTGAGGCTTCTCTAGTGAAACAGAGAATTCTCTTCTGCCACTCTATTTCTGGGCAAGAAAATAAATTACTTTGGCGATGGCTGAATTTCTTCTTCCCTCTGAAAGGGACTGACCTTATAATTTTTCAGCATTATTTCTGAAAGGAAATCTCTGTACCTCCACTTTCTTCTTGGGGAGTTGCATCCAGAACTTGCCATCCACTGTATGAGGGGCCCAAGTCACTGCGAGAAAACCAGCTTTCATTCCAGACATGAAAATTCCTATATTCAAGAATGAACAAAGTAAGCTACCAGTACGTGTGTCTGCTTTTACATCCAAATTCTGTTTTTGCCTCTTCCCACCTACCAACCTTTTTTTTTGGCGGGGTGGGGGTGTAAATCAAGGGAGTCTTTGTCATCTTTGCATTTTCTCTTCTCCATGGATTTCTTAGGGTCTTATGTGGCCCATGGCAGAGCACTGGGATACTTCAGTACTGTTACAAAATTACATTCATCTGCTTACAGCCTCAAGAAGATGCTGCCACATCCAGGATCTGCTGGGGCCCAACATTGATCTAGCCATGGCTGTGTGTTGAGAGTCTGTAAATATGCTTTCACTTAAGGGTTCTTCAAATACGTAGCTAGAAGCTGCTTTCTGGCTGTTCTTCATTTTTGATACTCATAAAAGGGTGAATAGAGACTACTTTTCTAAAATACCATGTTTTGCAGCTGTATCATATGCATGTCTTATCTACAGATACAACGGCACACTCTCAAATTGAAGCTTGTCCCTCCCATTGCTTTCTGCACCCATTAACCTACTGGGAAAACATAAGAATGGAACATCGGAGCAGGAAATAATAAAACCTTTGTTGCTGTTATAAGCTATGAGGAAAAAAGAAAAGGAAAAAAAAAAAAACCACTGTCTTCTGGAGGAAGCAGGCTTCCACAAGAAGTAATCGAGATAAGGGCCATTTTCCTCTAAATTCCTACCGTCATCTTAGTTAAATGTATTGAATGTTTTAATTCTGTCAGGTTCTTAGCTGAGACTGACCATTTCCACTGTGATTCTATGTCAGTCAGATCAGAGCTGAAAGTTGCATGTGTAACAGACTTAAATGTTCAAGGGCAGAAAGCAAATTTGTAAAATTATACAAAAAGTCTTGAGCCTCCTTCAGTTCTGAGCATGTAGTCCTTTGTTTTAGCTGTGTATCTTACAGCACAATGCTGCAGCTATCACGTATATTCAGGATGGCTCCAGAACAAACAGGAGAGTAAACAGGGCAAAAAACGAGGGGCTGCATCTGTTCTTTGCTGAATACAAACATGTTTGAATTGCATCTGATGCTTAATCGTGGCAATAATTAAATTATTTTCCCTGCAAATGATCTCACTCCAAGAAAAAAAGGCAAGCTCAGTTCTGTTGAACTTTTGCAGTGTAACATGAACTATTTTTGAAAGCTAGTTCCAAACTAAATCAAGTTCCCCTGTTTGATATTTCCAGTGTAGTATCACAAGTTTTCAGTCATCTGTGTCATCATAGCTGTAACTCTTCCTGTCTTGGCTTCATTTTGCCATTTCAACTTCTGTCATAGTTCTCTGTTTAACTACGAAAGAGTGAAAACACTGTTTACATTTACAGTGAGTTTAATAGGATTACAATTTTTTGATCCTGTATGTGTCACTGTTTTGAGGACAATTTTTAACAAATTAACAGAGCATTTGTTATTAGAATCTACACTCTGTACCTGAAGATCCTATTCCTCATTGATAGGTCTTACTAGTAAATACTGTAGAGCCTTACCAGACACTGTCAGCTCCCCTGTTCAAATGATTTCCAGAGGCATCATAAAACTCATCCACACGCAAGTTCCCATCTGCATCATGAGCAGAGCTGAAGTTTGTAATCGTTCGAGTGGGAATCCCCAGACATCTAAGCACTGAAGAGTCAATACACAACCATGGTTAAAAAGAAGTATTGCTGGAATATGAAGTTCCCTATAACGTACTAATATCTTGAAAGACTTCCAGGTAGACGTGATTATTAGTGTTTCCTATACCAGAATCTGTGCAGTGTCAGTATGTGTATTACATAAAACATACCTGTAGTCAACACTGCTGCAAAAACCCAACACTGTCCATATCTAACAGGCTTGAATCCTGATTTCTTCCAGTTCTGTAGGATTTCACCACTTCCAGTCCAGCTGCTCGGATTTTTCCCACCCTCATAATTTCCACTCCAATTTCCTAGCAGCACCCCTTGGTCATCATTGCTGTTGACCTGCAAAAATATTCATTAAATTCATGAAAAGATAAATTAAGAGTGTAAAACAGAAAAATCAGCGTGTGCGTAGGAGGGAAGAAAAGCCTTAAATGCTGTTTTAGTGGACAAAAGCCACTGCTTCACGCAGCTGGCCTTCAGGAAGTCCTATCGTTTTAGAGAAATGAAATGTGTGTCCCCTCAAATAATGAACAGCATTTAACCACTGTTTCTCCCACTTAAGTACAGTAACACCAGGCAAGAGGACAAACACCAGTGTATAGTGAACCTTCCTGTCATGAGGCAGCAACTTTGCCACTGCATGAATGAATGGCATCATCAATTTATACAATGCAGTTCCCACAGCTTTCAGAATGTGCCTGGCTGACGACGACAGAGTGAACCTTCAGCAAATTTACAAACAATACCAAATTAGGGGAAGTGGCTGACACAACAAATAGGGCAGAGCATTGATCTAGAGTCACCTTGAGAATCTTGAGTACTGGGCCAACAGAAACCTCATGAAGTCCATAAAGAAAAGGTGTAAGGCTCTGAACTTGGGGCAGAATAACCCTTCCACTGGTACAGGCTGGAAAGCAGCTGGCTGAGTGGCAGCCCTGCTGAAGGGGGCCTGGGAGTTATTGCAAATGCCAGTTTGAGTTTGAGTCAACAGTGTTCTCTTGTCATATATAAGGAAAAGCACACACTGGGATACACTAGGACAAACATGTCTGGAAGATCGAGATATGTTATTATCCCCTTTAATTGGTGCTAGAGAGGTTGTGCCGGGAATACTGTGCCCAGCTGAGACACTGAAGAGGGTCCAGGAGGGAGGTCTACCAAGATGGTCTGGGGCCTAGAGCACATGAGGTGCAAGGAGAAGTTGAGAGAGCTGGGCTTGGTCAGTGTGTTGAAGAAGAGGGTAAGGGGAAATCTAGTAGCAGCTTACAACTATCTGAAGGGAGAGGGACAAAGCTGACAAAGCCAAACTTTTCTCAGTACTGGCAGATTACATAACAAGAGGCAATGGCAGAAGGTTGTAGCTTGTGAAAATTGTATTGGACGAGAGAAAAAATCCTCACTACAAGGGTACCGCAGCACTGGACAAGTCAGCCAGAGGGCCTGTGAAGCCTCCATCCTTGGAGATTTTCCAGGCAGCCTGACAGAGACACGGCTGATCTGATCTAGTGCTACTGTAAGCTCATATGAAATGGGAGATTGGCCTAAAGACCTCTGTGGACTGGTCCTTCTACATACCACCCCATCACTTACACTTGCAGTTTGACAACTGGCTATCAAAGCGATAAAGTGTCAGAAATACCACAGATGAAATAAGTTTAGCAGACTCAAATCAGACAGCCACCCAGAGGTTTCTCTGGCCGACATTTCTGTGCACAAAAACAGTGGCCTAAAATTTCCTGAGAAATATCTTCATACTCATTTTAACTAACTACTTTAAAAGAACAAGTAATAGTTTGGATTTTTGAATAGCTTGCTTACCATTGCACTGAGAACACGGCCCACATATTTGGGATCATTTCGGTGAGATACATCTGTGGCAGGATCCTGGCGGTAGTTTAAACTTCGATCCAGCATGGAAAGGCAAATATTGAGAATATCTCCTTGAAACTATGTTACAGAAATACATTAGTGTGTTGGGACCACAGATTGTTCTACCGTACTAAAAATCTAAATAAAGAGAGGCTAATAATTGGTTAACGTTTTTCATATCACTGAATGAAGTGTTGTAGCTCAACCAGGAATTACCAGATGAAAAGATGGCCTCAACAACTGTGAAGATTAGAACTTGAAGAGCTTTTCAAAACTTGGAATCTGTGTAATGAAGGCAGGGCCTGTGCGTCCCAGTGTTGCTACAGTACTTTACTACATAGCAGAAATGAAGATTTCTGCAGACTGCATCTCTGAGTCCTAAGCCATATAGCTGATTAGTCTTCCAAATCCTCCTGTTAATCAGTGTAACAGGGCTTGACATGAGTTCTAATTTCAATACTGGACTCTGCTGCTCTTCTGAGGTATATGACTGTGATGAACTGGGAAAACTGAACAAGCCCTTGTCACCCAGCTCATGTGAAAACAGGAGCACAAAACACCCAAGTTGCAACCCTGCGTTTACCTGGCCAAAGTTCCATCCAAAGCTGTTGATATGATGCTTATTGCCCGCGAAAATGATGCCAAACTCTTCTAGCACATATTCCTCACACTCAGCCTCGTTAGGCAAGAACACATCATCACCTGAAAAGCCAAAGCAGAGGTCTGTAACCCCCCATCTGCCAAAATACATGAAAACCCTATACGGCAGCCTCAGTAAGAAAGTTTGCAGATATCCACCCTTTGCTATTCTCATTGGTATAAACAGATGGCAAAACTCAGGTTTTCCTAAATTTAGAGAGGGGGGATGTATTAGAGAGGAGAAAGAGGTATGGACCTCTCTCTCTCCAGAAGAAGGTGGCAGCTGGTAGATTTGTCTTTTTTCATGGTTTCTCAGAGACTGGGCACACTCTTCTGAACTTGTGCAGAAGCAGGGAAGCGCTGGCAAAAGCAGAACTTAATCTACACCTTTTGGGGTAAGAAGCTGTCCAGTAAGTATGTGATAAAGAGCTGATTTTATGTACCAGAAGGTCCTAAGAAACGGTTAAACCATTTCCTGTTCCAGTGCTAGGTTATGTGGTGAATGTTCAGCTCCTGTGCAAAAAATGCATAGATCAAGTGGAGAAGCTGCAAATATTAATGAAGCAATGAGAGAGCTGGTTCTTTCAGGGGAAATCCAACATGTTCATACCTGAAGACCAAGGGTTAAAGAGCAAAACGAAGGTGCCAAGGTTTGCTGGGGAGGAGCTGCCACTTGAAGTACTTTGTAAATTCAGCTTGTAACGTCCTATGACTGCATTAGCTGGGCTGGAAATGGAAATGCTCACAGAGTTGGAAGTGGTGGACTGCAGAACTGCACTCCAGCTGTCCTTGCTCACTGTGCTGGAGATACCAAACATGGCCTGCGTCTTAGCTTGCTTTGAAGGTTTTGGACCTTTTAAAGAAAATAAACAACACTGTTTTTTTCCCAGATGTCTGAAATAGAGATTTAATCGTCAATAAACACCACCCTTCTGGGCAGCTGAGTTCATGCCATATGTTTGAAACCAAAGAAAGCTATCACTGCCAATTGAGGTGGGAGTAGTACAAGAAACACCTCAATCAGTCCCATGGCTGTGTAAACCAGCATGTTGGCTCTGAGATATTCTTGTTCTCATGTAGTGAATATCAAGCTAAAAGAGTGTCACCAGATGGCATTACTAACTCTGAGAAAGAAGAATTTGGGAGCTATACCTGTTTCTGCAATGAATGTTAAGTTTTGCTCAGGCTGTCCCGTTCCATTGAAGGTGAGAGTGAAGGCCTGCCCTCTCCTCACAGTCAGCTCTTTGCTAGAAAGTTTACTTGTATGATGGTCTCTTGCATTTTCTTTCAGATGCCAATTGATACTTGGCTGCGTCATAGCTGTGAAAAAAATGAGAAGAGCAAGAAAACTTAAGGGTACATCCAAGGCTTTGTGGGGAGGAAGAAGCAGGGACTCACTCTTGAGCGTTGCATGTTACTCTCTACAGGTAACTAGTAGCCACATGAGATGTCTATCACAAATAGAAATCAACTATTTGTGAGTATTTTATCCTTTTTTTTGGAGAGACTCCCCCTGTGGAGACTGTTAGGGACTATCTGCATAATTAAATATAAAAGGTCTAGTATATGCCATACCAAAGAAGAATCAGAAAGAAATCTAAGAGGAGAGAACCATGAGAGAATCGAATAAGAGTTACTGGGATAAAGAATACAGCTGAACTCAGCTAAGTCTTTCAAGGTGTCATCCAGTCTGTGATATGGTGTTGTACTAACAGAGCTTCACGTTCTCTGAATAAGAAAAGAAGAAAACTGATCCGAGAAACATTTCTGTATTTAAAACTGTGAGTGCTCTCTAGCTCCCTTTACCTTTCATGTACCTCTGATATAACTGAGAGCGGTTATCTTTTGGAAGCACCTATCAAGAATATGCTAATTGGCCTGTCATTTGGCAATGGGAGAGATGGTAGAATTGGAGTGATAACACTACTAAAATCGTGTGCATGAAATGTTGCAGAGAGCTGTTGTGTGTGAGCTGTGGCTTCTGTGGAGGTCAAAGAGTAAGCACCTCAGATCAGTTTAGCTCCAGCATCACCAGAGCCAAACTGATGGAGGGTTCTCTAGTAGGAGGTAGCTTGATGGTTTAAGTGCAGTGCACAAGTACAGAAGAAAAAGAACTTTTTTCCTAAGGGTACTGTATGTTTTTTAAAACTGTTTTACTATTCTCCATTCCCCACCCAAAAAGAGAGAACAGGAAAGAGTAACAGTGTGGTCCCTAGTAATGGAACAGAGCTACCCTGTGCCATTATTGAGTAAAAAACATTGTCTTGTGTTTAACCAGATTCATGGAAAGATATTTCTTACAGCATGATCTTAAGCTTATCACGTTTAGGCAATCCTTCAAGTAACTACATTAGTAGCCTTAGCAATGTAGTCACATTTCAAACATGGGAAATGTGTTTTTTATGGTATCTAGGCAAGCAGCACAGATGTGGATTTTTCAGGAACAAACCTACCTTAAAAAAAAAAAAGAAATAAAAATTTAGCAATGAAGCACATCTATTGTAGAGCAAGGTTGGGATTGGGGGAGACTTGTCTTTAGAAAGACAGGAATTAGCTACCAAGCTTGGAAGAGCAACATGGAACCTTTTATAATAATTATTAAACTGGGCAATTTGCATATGTATAAATATTTAGCATACAAGCAAAAAAAAAAAAAAACACCTTGAAATTTTTTTATCCTCTCTACCCTACTGTCAAGTTTCAAAACTCTCTCCACATTCTAGCCCCCCTCAGCCTTTGCAATTGTACCTTCTCCAGGTTCTGCTTTGTCTCTGTTGCTCTTGTGTCAGATTTGCCAGCCTCTCATTTACACTGCTTATGTCTGACATCTTCAAATAGCTGTAGACTTTTCTTTCCTTCCTACGTATAAAAGACAGCATATCTACCTCAGATAATGTACCTGTTCTCCCAAATTCCGTTCTGACAAGCTTGCTTTATCCATATGCACAGTCAGCGAAGAAAATACAATTCCCACGCAAATCCTCCTCCTAAATCCTAATCTTCTTCCTTGTTTTTCTTGGATCAAAGCTCATTAGAGGAGTAGCAACCTTTCAGTGTCCATTACAGAGCTGAATGTGATGTACGGATGTAAGAAAATAATGGAGCACCACAGAAGGGGCTTGCTCCCTTGCTCACCTTGGCCCATATCTGATCAATATGTCCTGTATGAGCAGCTTCTGGACTTTTCCTCTGAATGTCCTCCTCTACTTCTCTTCTCTCAAGGAAGAGATTGTGCCTTTCACTTCTTTAAAAGTCTACTTGTAAAATTGCCTGTTTGCAATATTTCCTTTGGGGGTGGAGCATGAATATCTTCCTTTGCTTCCCAGCCCTTTATCGAACTGATGAGCTTGAGGAGTCATTCTTCATTCCTTTTTCACTCTCTCCTGAGCTCATTTCCTTGCAAATTAAAATCTGAAACTGGGACAATGTTTATCCTTAACAGTCTGGCCACTTGTTTCTTAATGTATTTAAATCTGTAAGAATTTCAATATTCAGTTGCTTTTCTTTCTGTTATAATGATGCATTCATAGTAATAACAATTCCTTCTTTTCATCACAATGTTTTTAATTTGGGGGTCTCCATGAGCAATATTTTCAGTGGTGTTCTTTTTAAAATTAATTCACAAAATCCTTTGTTTTTCTGGAGCTGCTTCCTTGAGTGCTTCTCAATCCATTTCATGTCTAAATGAGGGCTGGCAGAATTTGCATCCTTGCAAAGTGTGCTTGTTTCCAGGACTTCTTAGAAGTTTACCCCTACTGACATGTTGTTTTCTCTTGTTGGGGCTAGTCAGAATGTATGCTGCATAAATAGGTCATGTAGTTTCTTTACATTGGTAGAAAAAGCTGAATGTACCTCATGTTGTAATGACATTATTTTTCTCTGCGTTTTAGTAATTGCAAAACAATGAGTAAGCTATTGCTTCTTCTCCAAATTTAATCAGACCAAATTTAAAGAAACAATTTTTTGGTTATCCTGTAGCTACAGTTTAGTGACATTAAAGAGACAAGCACTCAATGTCATATTTGCATGACACACTACCCAGATGATGGGCAAATACTGTGATAAAATACCTATCATTGTTATCACCTGGTATACTACTACTTTTTTGATAGCATATGCCTGCACATCCATTGGAGATGCCAATTCGTGTGCAAAAATTTTTGACTTTCATTTCAAGGAGAATGATTTTGGTCATGGTTTGCAAGTGGCTCCACTTTATATAAAGAAAGAGATGTGCTAATTCTGATATTTTTACAATACAGAATCACAGAACGGTTGAGGTTGGAAGGAACCTTTAAAGATTATCTGGTCCAACCCTCCCCCTCCCCCCCCCCCGCTCAAGCAGGGTCACCTAGAGCAGTCTGCCCAGGACCCTGTCCAGACAGCTTTTGCACATCTCCAAGGATGGAGATGCCACAACCTCTCTGGGAAACCTGTTCCAGTGCTCTGTCACCCTCGCAGTAAAAAAGTTTTTCCTCATGTTCAGATGGAATGTCCCTTGAGCTGCTGGCATGGCTCTGCTCTTCCTGATGCAGCCCAGGACACCGCTGGCCTCAAGGGCACCTTGCTGGCTCATGGTCAACTTGTCCACCAGGATCCCCAGGTCCTTCTCTGCAGAGCTGCTTTCCAGCAGGTCAACCCCCGACTGGTACTGGTGCATGGGGTTATTCCTGCCTAGGTGCAGGACCCTGCACTTGCCTCTGTTGAACTTCATGAGGTTCCTCTCTGCCCATCTCTCCAGCCTGTCAGGGTCCCTCCGAATGGCAGTGCAGTCCTCTGGTGGATCAGCCACACTCCTCTCAGTTTTGTGTCATCAGCAAACTTGCCGAGGGTGCACTCTGCCCCTTTGTCCAGGTCATTGATGAGTAAGTTGAACAAGATTGGACCCAATATTGACCCCTGGGGTACGCTGCTAGTTACTGAAAAAAGAAAAGCTTTGGAGCTTTCAGCAGTTAAGCTACCCTCTTCTAGCCATGCTTTTACGTTCTCTTTAATGACCTGAACACACATGCTAGCATTTTTCAGAATAAATTCTCAGTAGGCTTTGAGTCTACTTTCAGATACATAGCAGAGATTTTTCTCTGTGATAGAAAAACTAGTTACTATTGGGCGGAGTGGTGATGTCAGTGATTATTCCCTAAATGGCAGCCAGTACGTATTTGGTCATGCATTTCTTGTTCTTTGTGAGAGCAATAGTGTACTGAATATCATAGTCTCATAGTTCAATGACATAACTGTTTTTTTCTATTTAGTGATATGATAGCATCATTAGAAACAGCATGTTCAGAAACACAGATAGATACAGTACATTTATTCTGGAAGACAGTATGGTAAGGCAAATAAGTTGTTTGTTACATCAGCTTCCTGTGTTTTATTCCCAGCTCTGGCTAAGTTGCCTTGCAGACCTGTCATTTGTTCTGTTTGTAAAACAGATGGATGATACATACCGGACCTGTGGACTGATATTATGGGCCAAAGTTGAGAATGAGGGTTACATTGTGGAGAAATATTAACACTAGTCAGAATACTAGTCAAGCAGAATGTATTTTTTCCTAGCTGCCCTGGCCCAAGCACCTTCCTGTAAGCCAGGTGGTACTGCATTGTGTAAATGTGAGGAGTGCACAGCTATGCAGCTGACATGTTTCAGGGACAGCTAGAGAACAAAGCCCTTAAAAAAACATGCCATCACATTTACAGGATTTTTTTTTAGGTGCTTTCCTTTTCTTTAGGCATCACCTTCACTCCTCTTTATGTATTCTGTTAAACTAGATCTATTACAGAATGGCCCTTCAATGCATAAAAACTTTCTGGAAAAAAAAAGTGTGTATATTTGCAGGATGTATGTTTGTGTGTGTGAAAACAGTTCTGTGCGTGCGTGCACGCACACACACACACACACACACACACACACACACACGCACATGCACATGCACATGCACATGCACATGCACATACACACAGAGCTTTTTTTTAAGTTAAAATTGCCCTAAGTATGCCATGGCACTGTGAGGAGGAACCCCCTGGGTCCTTTTGACATCTCCAACTTAACACTGGGTTTAGAATGTGCCCTGGGTATTTCAAAAGCAAGAGTTGACCATGATCAGCAAATATCAGTTTGTTCATTACTGCTTCTTGCATTTAGTGTGATGAAAACAATGTGGTTAAAATGGCTAACGGGTAGATTGGTGTATGATACTTAGGAGGAAGTTCTGGGGGAGCACCTTGCTAAAATGTCTTGGCTAAGTTATTGGCACATTGTTGCTTAAGAGGAAGTGTTATAATGCAGAAACAATTGGTTTGTGGTTATTTCCCTGTTGCCGTAGTTGACAGTTTTTACTGTCCGGTTTTACCATATACCTCTTCTGTTTTTATCATTTACCTCTTCTGTTAAAAAAGGATTTTTCTACCCAGTCCAGTCTTTCATATTGACCAATAGAACTGTGGTTTGTCATTTATTTAAGTTTTGCTCAGCGGAGGAGATTCCTGAATGGATCAGTAGCCTTATGCCTATTGTATATGCCTGTTTCCATCCCAGCCTATGTTCAACTCTTAAATAGATGAACATTTAGGTAGTATTATACTTAGCAAATACAGTGAGACAGTCATTAAATAAGCACAGGCAGGTCAGGCAAACAGCAGCTACTGCTGAGGGATGCTAATGCAAGCAGTTCAGGTCAACAACATGAAGCATTTCAAATAATCTTATGTGGACAAACACTGTCTATGGGGAAACTGTGCCTCTCTCAACCTCCGTAAGGGGAAAACAATGCCTGTGGTTTCTGTACTTCAGACACTGCTCTCTGGATATATATGTATTTTTTAATTTATTGAACTTTTCAAGCTTACATCACATAAGGTCAGCAGAGCATGGACTCCATGCCTAGATGAGTGTCATCTGCACTCAGGCTTCATTCATTATACATTTTTATAGAGGTACCAGGAAGTCCAGCCTAAGCAAGAACAAGGCCAACCTTGCTGAAGTGTGTTGATTCAATATCTTTCCTAGTAAGACCTCATTGCTGGGACTTCTGTAATGCTTTGTCTATATTTTAAAGAGCCTTTGCCTTTCACACTAATTTTAACAAATAGTTAAAAAGGGGATTGCAATTTGCTGGCTCTGAATCTACAGGAAGGAATCTATCCTAGAGCCTATTCTTGGCACAAATATTCCCATTAACAGAAGATCCATTCATGCCTGAGCTACTCTCTGGTTCTGTAAGCTTCACACTAAAAGCTAATTTGCCATCATAACTTAGTCTGCTCTACCTGCAGTTTTATCATATTTAACTCTAGTATGATAATACATGGATTATCTTCTTTTCCTTGTTTGTGTCTTTTTCAATATTTAGGAAATAAAATGCTGAAGTAACCTATTCAAAATCTCAGAATGTAGTGTACTCCAGCAATTCAGAGCCCTTTACCAAAAATATCCCCACAGAAGAAAACAGTGTTTGGTAGGTTATCCAGTTGCCCACTCCTTATCCACGGAGACTCGTTTTTACTTACCAGCCATGCTTCCTTGCTCCTCTTTGTCTTGGACTTTGTATTTCTGTGAGCAATTGTAGGGCGATATGATAAGACTTCAAGCTCTGTTTGTGGCAGCATTTATAGAGAAAACTTTGGGCCTCTCCTTCTGTTCAAACCAATTATAATTCACATTAGGTGGGTGAGGCAGGTAAGTCATACAAGTGGGCCTGTGAACTTCCTAGTGACCACCTATTAGCTCATGGGTTTTAACATACTGTGTTTATGCAATTCTGTCTATTTACCCAGAGGGCTGACTGAGATGCTCAGAAAAGTAAAGCATTTAATTGCATACCTGGAATCCAGAATTTCACATACAATGATGTGTCACGTTGGAAGAGTAAGGAACATTTTTCGAGTCAGTATGAATGTATATTCCAGTATGAGCCACAGATGAGCATATGTGAAATAAAAGTATATATTCATAATAAAATTCATAGAGTTTCCTTCCTGTGAGTGTACACCTAAGTCCAAAAAAAAAAAAAAAAAAAAAAAAAGCTGCATTTAACTCATCAATCCTGTTTTCAGGATCACCACAGTGATGCCTTTGTACCAGCCCCTCCCTAGAGTCTCTGTAAATTAATAATAATGGTATTAATGCTACAAATGATATTAACCTAAGCTGCTATTAACCTGACAACCTGAATGCTGAATAATTCCAAAGAATGTAATTCAAGTGGTGATACTCCCTGCACAACAACAAACTTCATAAAATTAAAGAAAATGTTCATTTTGTAACAGGTAAAAATTAAAACTACAATTTGCGCTTTTATGGTGGTTACTCACCTAATTGTTTGGGAGTACAGAGGCGCACATTAAAATACTTTGATCTGCCCAGGTAGGGCATTTTAGGGAAAGAAAATGAATTTGTTGGCATGGCCTCACAGTGTTCCTTTTTTTTTTTTTTTTACCCCTAATTCTCCTTTTTTCATATTACCTCTCTTGCTATTTGATCATGGATCTCTCTCTCTTTCTATAGGAGCTTCCATTTCCTTTTGTTTACACAGATAAGACATTTTTTTCTCCTTTTATTATTACTTCACTTCACTTATCTTCAGTGAGGAAAAGAGCCTGAAGCAATCTCAGGAATGTTAGGGCTTAGCTTGAAGAACTTGAAGGGTGGAAGTTGCATAAGATCAGAACTTGGCAAGCATAATACCTATGTATAAAATGGGGGAGAGGCATGAGGAGGAGTTGAGAAATTATAGACTAAATTGATGTCAATTCCTGGAAAATACTGGAATAGATAAACTCCTTGTTAGCAGCTAGCAGATGACTAACAGCTAGCATGGATTTGCCAGAAGTCAGTCAAACCCATTTAATTTTTTCCTTGACAGATCAACATGCCAGAGGAGAATTGAGCAGCAGCAGCTGTCATATATAGACTTTAATTTGCAGCAAGGTCCCATAGAACATTTTCATAAGCACACTTCAGAAACACTGATTACACAAAATTTCTAATAGTTAACTTTATAACTTGTTGGACTAAAACAAATGTTGTTTCAATGGTTTACTGTCAAATTGGAAGGACATAGTGACAGAGGTGTTGTTAAAGGCTGTCTTGGAGCTTTGATGTTTTTTAAATTTGCTCTTTCTGGTGTTGGTAAGACTTCAGCTGAAGTACCATGTCCAGCCTTGGGCACAACACTTCAGTTGGATCATGTCAAGAATACAGAGACTGAAAAGCTTAAAATAAAATTAGAAAGATCAACGTGGACCAATCAAAAAAAGAGGTAACTGGGGAGAGATGATGATGATGATGATTTTTAAAAAATGTGAAAGGCGGTTATAGAAGAAGAAGAATAAATTTTCAGTAGCTTCTGTGGATCAGTCAAGGGGAAAAAAAACCAGAAAAAGACACTAAAGATAAGCATGAGGGGAAAATGTTACTGGTAAAGATAAGTACTCCACTAGAAATTCTAGGTGGGTTGTGAAAATGTTCATCATTTTTCCATGGAGTTTAATAATGGACTGTCAAGGATAATGTATGTATGTGTGTGTATATATATATTTTTGTGTGTGTGTATCTCTGTGTGTGTGTGTGTGTGTGTGTGTATATGTATAGATAGATATGTAGTCAATCTTGCCTTGGGGAATTTATTTTGATGTCAAAGCTGCAACAGTGACCCCCCCCACCCCGTTATGTATTCTTGGTTCTTGAAGTTGAGCTGTCTGATATGGGGAGGGGCTTAGGATCTTATTTTATTCACTTAAAACTAGAAATTTGCAAAAAGAATTCATCATCTGTGTATCCTCAATAAGTTATCTTGGGCTGATCCATGGATCAGCCTATATATGGAGTCTATGTAGTCTGCATCAGTGTTGATTCAATCGTGTTTGCTTTGCTGTTGCTCCATTACTGTGATTTACCCATACTGGACAAACTTCACATTGCGTCCTACCATGAAAGGTTACCAAATTCCTGAGTAATATGACACACAAGATCATAGGTTTCTTGCATGTCATTTCTACATCTTAAGAAATGCTCTTTTCAAAGAAGTAATTGAATGTTTTGCATAGAAATAGAGGAATGTCAGCACCATATCAGACCAGTATGGCACCTAGTTGAGATTCCTGTTTCTTCCAGTACAGGCCAGTTCCCAAGAATCCAAACTGCAGTCTTTCTTGATTATCTTGTGAAGAGAAAGCCTGCCCTACTTTCTGTCGCTTGGGTACTTCTTCCCTGAAAGGGGTGATTTATATGTTTATATGTTATTCTAAAATAACTATGGGGGGGTTTTGCCCAGAAAAAAAAAGCTTCCTCATTTATAGAATCTGTTAAAGTTCATGACTTTTTGTACCTTGCAGCAATGAGTTTCACATGCTAATTATGAATTGTGTAAATAATCTTCTAAATGTTTCTTTTCCTTATTGAATATCCACTAGTTCTTAAACTGTCAGCATGGGAGAATATACTATTGACAAATAAAGTGACAGTGATTTTTTAGTATTTCCTGAGCTATTTCTTATTGAGCCAAGTTTGGGGGGGGTTGTTTGTTTTGTTTTGTTTTGTCTTGTCTTAGCATTTACTCAGCTGAGCCCACAAGACTGTGTTTGTTCATCCAAGAGAAAGTAATGGTGTCATAATGAGGTATAAGGTAACAATACCCTGGAGAAGAGGTTTAGATGCATAGATGGTTTAAAAAGTGTATATTAGAAATCTTGCTAAGAGAGAAAACACTACCGCTACAATAGCATTGGTATTTTGGCAATGCTGAAACTGTCCTAAGAATCTCAACCTGTCCTTCACCTGCACCTAAGAAGTGCTTTCCTTGCTGTCCAAGAATCCTTCAATTCATAGGTACGGATTTGCTCCTTTTAGCAGTAAATCAGGTATTTCTACACTTAGGCTGTGCATAACTAGCATTTTTTGTGATGACTTTTCACAATTCCTCAACTCCTTTGGCAGCAGACTAGTGAGGGCTGGACTTCAGGTCCAGCTCTAACTTATAGGCAAAGTAGGAAACTGGCAAGGACAGAGGCTGCTGGGTGGGCAGCAAAATGCCGCCTTTATCTGTGTCAGAGTCTTGGAAAGCCAGACTGTTGTTACAGCTCCCAAGAAGGAGTACGGGGGTGGCAGCTATTGTGGGAGTAGGGGATTCCTCTCCCAGAAGCGGTGGCTACCACTCCACACCTCCCGTCACACCAGCTGTCCCTTTTCTCCAGAGCTCTCTCCTCAGTTGTACTGTCTGTCTCTCTTTCTCGCAGCAGATGTGGTCAGACAGGAGTTTAGTAGGGCTGTAACTAGATACTTAGGAGCTCATTGTACATTCTGTAGCGGATAATTGTGCCTGACGGTAAGAGAATTCTTTGGAGTCCGTGAGTGGCAGGGAGCAGGTCATGCCCTCAGTATACTGGGCTAGAGACACTGTATCATGGTTTTGAGAAGGTGTTTTTCCCCAGTCACAGAGGGAGAGTTAACCCAAGCCAACCAAAGCTGTTCTGTACAATCTTGCACTGTACAGAGGAACTGCCTCTTTAGCTCATCTTTACTCATGGCCACATGACTTTTCTCAGTTTCAAATCACAGTGAAGACATTTTTTGTCACCCGTGTGGCCTCTTACTTACCTCTGAGATCATTCTGTTCCATTCATTCTAGATCATTCGTTCCGCAGCAGTAAAATATCAAGTCAGAGTTCAGGTGGAATGCATGACTATGGCTAAAATAGAGCAGAATCCATTTAATCCCCACGCAAGACTAAATCTGACTGGTTGTAGTACAGAGAGTGAACAAGATTAGGGGAGAGACATGGAGAACAAGAAACAGCAAGCAAAACAACAGGCTTTCTGAGGGCTATTTCCAAGGTAACAGATCAACCTGTGAATCTCATTGCAGATTTAAAGAAGTATTAAAACATTAAAGAAGCTGCACTATTTCACAGAGACCATTAGTTTGTTGATCACTGTGGACGAGGCAAAATGAAATTTCTCTAGCTCTACAAGAAGCTCAGTGCCTTCCACTGTAAAAGAAGGGAAGCTGCTATCACACTGTTGTCTCCATGAGACAAATAAAACAGCCAAAACTTAGTATTTTGGACAGGAGTTACTTTTAAAAGTAACTCTAAATGCACTTTCAATGGTGAAAGAGGGGAAGGGACACAGGTAAGAAACATGTTCTTATTTGCAGATATTACTGCTTTGCAGCTATCCATTTTTTGTTCCTGGGAGTGCAATAATTTCACAGCAAGGGCATCCATAGCACTATCAGCTTATCTTGATTTTTTTTGTTGTTGTTTTAAGCTAGTGTCTGTAGTGAGTAGTATCCCTGTTTTATGACTGGGGAAACAGTCAAAGATAGGTGCCATGACTTGACATCATAAATAATGTGATATCCTAAGTCTCCGCCTAGCATATTACTGTCAGCCCTTTTGTCCTATCTAATCCTGTCTTTTAGGATAAAAAACATTGCAATAATATTTCCCTTTGGAAATTTTTTGAGCAAGTAACCTGATGATAAATGATACAGTACTATATTCTTTGTGTTTAGCAAAATAACCATTGGCATGACTTGGTGGTTACACAGGGAAAAAAAAAGTAATTGATACCAAATATCCCCAAACTTTTAAACTACTGCTATTGAAATTAACAATAACAATATTGAGTAGTGAAAACAATATTGCCTTTTTTCCTTTCTATTTAATTTAAAATACTCAATAACATTCTCAGAAACCATCAAATCTGCAGGGTTTTTTAATCTGCAAATTATATTTTGTATCTGAAATCTGGTTTCTAAATCTCAAATGTATTTGAGTAAAGAAATACTCATTTTCTTGGCCCTTCCTCTGTTCAGGTTGCTCATACTAGCACAGCTGTGTGTGTGTGTTGCTTTGCAAAAAGGTTTAGGACAGTTCCTGCAATTTCATACTCAGGCCTAGTTTTGAGAAACCAACCTGTTTTAACAGTTATTTCTTCTCTGTGAACTGTAATATAAGAAGTTATTGGTGTAATTGCAGAAACTATGAGTGTGTCAAATCTCTTTCTTTGGGCAAAAGGGGAAACAAAAGTATTGCCTCAAAAAGGCAAGCTATTGCAAGCTTGCTATGTCCTCGCTTCCCTATATAGCTCTCTCCCTTCTCTGGCATGCTTCTGTAACCACATGCTATCAGGTTTCTATTAACATTTTTAAAAGATCTAGTAGGAGCAGCTAATGATGTAAAATGAATATAGCAAAGCTAAGTGTGAGACTTTATAGGAGGGGAAGGTGATTTTATTTTAAACAAAAGTGATTTCAGTTACTCATACCCATTCTCATATAGATTTCATGCACTCAGTCTTCCATACTTATTTTTCCATACTCACATGCTCACAAGCACCAAGCTGTATATGTCTGGCTAGTCTGACTAGGATCAGCTGTGGTGAAATGGAGGACAAGTGATGCCAGATTTGGGGCCATAGTTATGTCTCCTGGGTTCCTTTTGATGGGTGACCATTTGCTTACTCTGGATGTGCCTTCTCTATCCTTCAGTGACCCAGTTCTGTGAGTCATTAAGCAATACCGTCAATTTACTGCCTCTCCTTTTGTCTCCTCTTCTGGAAGTAGTCTTTCTTTTGTTTTAAGCTGTCCTTTGTTTTCCCAGTCATGGGTCTTGAGAATCTGAATGTAGATCTCAATGACCTGCTGATGCCATCAGCTCATGCCATTCTTTTGTCTCTTTTTTTCTTGTCTTTTCTTCTTGTGCTTTCATACTGATATTTCTGCTCATAATTTATTTACTCCAACCTTAATATTTCTATCACAAAGCTCTGCATAAAGAAAGTACCTCAGCTAGATGAGGAAAGTATGCAGTGTCCCAAACAGCCGACAAGCTATAGAAAATACTCTGGGCTAAGTACTGTAATTGTCATACTGAAATTGCATTTGGAGGGACTTCTCTGATGGTCATTCTGGCATAATAGGGTTTAATACCAGTAGAAGTCCATTGGTGTAAAGTAATTCACTCACTTGTTCTGTCATGAAAGGTACCTGCTTTTCAAACTCAATGCTGTGAACACTTTCTGAAGGAGGACAATGTGATGAACCCTCTGGAATGATTGTAAATATATCACTGCTCCTTCATGTACAATTGCTCCACTGAGTGTTACCCAATAGTAACAACAGTGCTATATAGGCTTTTGCAAGAGGGGTTCCCGAATTTAGGCACCGCTAGCTTTGTGTGAGAGGCTCTGCACTGTTGTTTCACCTATAGATCTAGTTTTGTTTGAATAGTGGCCTACAGTTCCTGGCATTGTCGGGAACATTGTCTCCTCCCAGACTTGTCTTCAGTGTCTCCCTCCTCTTCACTTCTCTGGGAACAAGCAGACCTCCTCTAACAGGTGTTTATACTTTTTTTTTAGGAAGCAAACCACTCTCTCTTCATGTTTTCTGACTCCAGGGCCCTAAATGCACACACAAAAAAACATTTCATTACTTTCCTGTTTCAATACTGCAGCTTTCATATCTCCTGACAACCAGATACAGTGAGATGGTATTGTAGGAAAGACTTGCAATTCACAGTTAAAACTGCATACACGAAGAAAATCTGACTATGAATGGGAGAAAAATTCAGACTGCTTTTGTTTTAAATTGTGGCTTGGGAACTGATTGCAGTTTATATCACTCTGATACCTAGCCACTACAAACAAAGTGCTAATAAGTATTAAAAATGAGTGAGAGAAAAGCCAAAGGAGGATCTTTTGTTGGGCAAGCTGACTAATGGAGAACCATAAGGGAAAAACAAGCTCTCCATATTAAAAGAAGGAACTTCTAGCCCTCATGGATGGGAAAGGAAATGTAAAACTATAACTCTGAGGTGTATTTAATATGGCTTTTTAAAATTCATTCCTCACTAGACTGACTGGTAGTAATGATAGAGAAAAAAAGAAATTGCAGCAGCTAAAAGGGCTAAGTACTCAGGGTGGAACAGGGAAGGAACAGAACTGACTACTTAGATTAGGTTTTCTCAGATTGGCTTAGCCTGATGAAACCTTCTCTAGAGTAAGGATGGTATGTAAATTGTCACAACAATTCACGTGGCCTGCTACCTATTCCTATGTCCCTCTTTCTCAAGGGAAGAAACTGGGGCTAGATTAATCTTACTGGCCATGACAGGCTCTTTGTCTTATCTTCCCTGAGCATCTACAGCTCCTCCTCTGTTACATGCAGACAAGAAATGACTGCTGGCGCTCTACCATGAATGTGCAGTAAGGCCAACCCTTTCAGACAACGTCATACTCATGATCTACAAATACGCAAAGTAGATATATGGTATACTCCAGCAGGAAAAACCATCAGAAACAATCTTGGAATTGTAAGCAGTTGTCTCCAAGAGTTCTTGCAGTGCAGATAAGGTTCTGAATATCCAATAAAATATAAGCATGGTGGAATCACACTTCAGGAAGCCTAATGTTGATTCTCAGAATGATACTGGACTATACAGTCTCCAGAGGTCCCTCCCAAACCCAGCAGTTCTGTGTTTGTGTAATTCTGTTTTTGCTCTGGGGGGAAGGGGTCACAGAATATGCTGTCAATCTTGGACTGCTTGCTAGCAGAGAGTGATAGAGGTGTGGCTGTAGGAAAAGGGTCTACTTTTGGCAAAGTACATGCAAGCAGTAAGGAAAACCAGCTCTAGATGGAGAGTCTGAAATGAGCATGGTCACCTAACAAGGAGGTGAAAGCCAGGGTACTGATGAAGAGTGTTTTTCAGAGGCAAATACAAGAAAGAACAGCAGTGGCCTGGGGCGGGCAGTAGTTGCTCTCTGGGATGCAATGCAGCCATACTCCATGCACCACTTTGGGCGCAAAGTAGAAGAGAGAGCTGAATGTCCCTACAGGAGGTCTGTAGCCCTTCATCTTGTCATCTAGCACACTCTGGTTGGCCTTCCGGGCCCTGGTCTCAGTAGCCTTGTTTCAGTCTATTTGGGGTTACGGTGCCCTCCCCAACTCTCCACAGGAGCTCAGCAAGACTTGGACCAACCTCATTCTCTAAGTGCGTGAGTTTAGCTACAGTCAGGCACATGATAGCGTGCTGTAGTAGGGAGCTTTGGCAGGTGCCTAGGAGGACAAGGGCCTCCATCATGCTGATGCAGTCCCTGTGATCCTTGACAGGTAGTAGAAAAGGTTACTTTATCTTGGGCTTGATGCAGCATGTGTTGGCCTTACAGTCTTTGTCCAAGCATGCTCTGAACTATTCCGGAAGGAAGAAAAAGCAATTGTTCAGATATTGAAAAAAAAGCAGAACAATATGAATGTATGATATACCTTTTTTCCACTCCCACACAATAAACTAGCTTTTGTTCTGGGCTGCTTTCGGCAGTGACATACTGATTTTTCTCTCCTCCTCTAGACTGCACCACAAAATATCTGGTCATCACAGGAGGCAATCACTGCACTCCCTGGGCACATCACTGAGAATCTCTCTCAGTGGTGGGCAATGTGCTATTTTTTTGTGCACATCTGTAACAGATTTGTAAACTAGCATTTTGGATTTGCCAGTGCTGGTGGCTGCTAGTCCAGTCTGTGCTTGTTCCTGTCACATTTGCAAGGATTTATATCAAATGGAGTGTGTCTGTCCCCTTCCGTTGACTCAAAGCTATAGTGGTACTTAGTAAGTAGCAGGGTTTGGAATTTGTGTCTTTGCGTAAGAAATCATTACTTTGGCCTTTACAGTAATGATGCCTGCACATTTCAAATACAGAGTTACAGCAGTGCTTAGAGTTTACTTTGTATCATGTGTAGAAATAAGCTTGTAAAGTAAGATACGCTGTCACAGCATTGCATTCTTATGTGCTGAAACGTTTGTACGTTAAAAATACTCACCTTTTGGCCTATGCTGCTCCAGAGATTTGGATGACGCTGGAGCACAGAAACATGGCTGCTCATGGGGAACAGAGTCAAGTGATGCCCAGTAGAAAGATCATCACCATTACTGAAAGGGATATTTGTCCCTAGGGAAGCTGGTCCACTCCCAGTCATGAAGCAAGGGTGAAGCAGAGGGAGCAGAGTTGGGCCCACTGTACAGCTGTGTGCTGGCAGTGAGCTTCTCATTGCCCTTGGCAGGTAGGGGCCAGGACCACCTTGCACTGAGGGCGTGGCAGTACTAGGGAGGTGAGAGCATTTCTGGGGTGGCTGCGCATGCCTGGGTTTCTTCTGCCCACCGCAAGGCATGGATGTGGGGAAAAAAATGGTGGGAGCTTTCAGGGGGCCTGGCAGTACTCTGCACTGCGACTGCACCGGGTAGGGTGTGCCTGGAACACATATTTGACTTTCCCTTTCCCTTTCCCTTTTTCTTTTTCCTTTCCTTTTTTTTCCCCTAATCTTGTCTTTAGGGCTGAGGTTCCTTTCCAAAGCAGGCTTGTGTGTGTGCCCTTATATGGGGGTATGGGGAGGCAGGCTGGCCCTCAAGCAGGATTTTTGCATGGTATCCATGGGAATATAGCTCCTATGTACCTTGTGTGCCCAAGGGTGTTGGTGAGTGACAAGATGGTAACAAGTGGTGGTCAGTTACAGGGCTGTTTCTTTGCCATTCCCCTTACTAGAGAAAAAATCAACTTACAGGTTGGCTTTCCGTGTCACTGCCTCGCAAGGCCACTGCATGCAGGTACGTTTGACTACATCCGGCAGAAGAAATGTAAGCCGAAGGATCAGGGCAAATAGCTGCTTGTCTAGGTTTGTTACCTAGCGACGCACTGGCAAAGCTTTTCATGAACACCCGTACTCGATCGAGTGCGTATTCATTCTGTGAATATTAATTACTGCCAGACCGCGTACGTCACTGATGCTTTAAAGCAAGTCCGTGGCGCTGGGGTAGCACGTGTAGTGGAGGCTAAATGCAATAATACCTCGTTTTGATGTTGTTCTCTTATACGAAAGCACTTGGAGCAGATTAAGACATTTCTCGTCCTATTTTGTTTATTGAGTGGGCCCTGATACTGGGGAGAAGCTGCCATGAAGCAGACCTAGTAGTCAGCTTCCTTAGAGAAGGCATCTTGTCCTGTATTTGAGGGCTTCCGGTACGTTTTGACAGACAGTAGTGAGTGACGGGTTTCCTTTGGACCCCCCAGGGAGCAGAAAGTTCTGCCGGGAAGGCAAAATGTTTCTTGCGGCTGGGTTGGAAGAAGCTGGCTGCTGATGCAAGGCAGTGACAATTCTGGGGAGTCGCGGGAAGTTTTGAAAAGACGGTCGTTCCCTTTTCTAGAAGGCTGTGCACTTCGGTTCCTAATAGCTGTAGTAATGAAGCCAGGTAAGCGTTCGGGAGGAGCCCAAGCCGTTTTTGTCTAGCGAGTATTGTGCAAGGGGGGCAGGAAAGCGCTGCGCCCTGCTCCTTGCTGCCCTCGCGTGTCTGAAAGGCGGCACTGCACGCGGGAGGGGGGGCGCGCATGCGCATTGCGTTCCGGCGCGCTGACTGCTGCCCTCGCGTGTCGACAAGGCAGCACTGCAGCCGCCGGCGGCCACCGCTGCGTACGGAGACCGTTGCGGGCAGCCGGCGCACACGTGCGCGCTGCCGGTCGCCGTGTTGGCCGCTACTCTGCGCTCTCTCGGGGACGGGTAAGCGCAGGGGCCGCGCTCGTGCCCCCTGCCCGGTGCTCACGGACCGGGAGCGCTTTTCCCGAGAGGGCTTTTCCTTCTCGGTGCTTCCTGGGGGCGCGGGGACGGGCAGTGCCGTCTCGGAGCTGCTCCGCGGCGCTCTCTCCCCGGGGCAGCCCCAGCGCCTGCTCGCTGAAGCCCGCCGCTCTCTCGGGCGCGGGCAGAGCAGCCTCGGGGCGCTCGCTGCTCGGCCTGAGCGCCGGGGTGGCGCGGCGGGCTGCGGTTGGCGCGCGGGAGCCGGCCGGCTGCAGCGTGGCGCTGCGACCACGCGAGGGCGCCATTGCGGGTCTGGCCTGCCTCGCGCTCCGCTCCCCCGCCCCTCGCGCTCCCCCCGCCCCTCGCGCTGCGCTCCCCCGCCCCTCGCGCTCCCCCCGCCCCTCGCGCTCCGCTCCCCCGCCCCTCGCGCTCCCCCGCCCCTCGCGCTCCCCCCGCCCCTCGCGCTCCCCCCGCCCCTCGCGCTCCCCCCGCCCCTCGCGCTCCCCCGCCCCTCTCTCGCGGTCCTGGGCCGCGCACGCTCGGTGCGGCGGCGCGAGCCCTGGGCGGCCGGCGCACGCGCGGTGCGGCGGCGCGAGCCCTGGGCGGCCGGCGCACGCGCGGTGCGGCGGCGGGCAAGATGGCGGCGAGCAGGGCGGGTGTTTTGGCTGGACGGCGGCGGGCGAGGGCAGAGGCGGGCTGGAGTCGAGCATGTGGGGGCCGCGGTGAGGCGAGGTGAGGCGAGCGTGTGCCTTCGGGTGGCCGCGGGTGTCGGGCTGTGTCCTGCCAGCCGGGGCCGTCGCTGCGTGGAGGCGGCGGGGCGGGGGGCGGGGAGTCGGGCCGGGGGCCGCGCCGGGTCTGCGCGGCGCCGGGTCTGCCGGAGCGCGGCTCTGACTCTCCCTTTTGCGTGTGTCGCCTGTAGGGCCCCGGTTCCTCCCCAGCGCGGGCCGGGGCGTGCGCTCGCCCCTGCGGACGCAGCCTGGAGGAGTGTGTGTGGGGTGTCTGCGCGGGGGTCTGGATGTCTCTAGCAGCGGCACGGCAGCCTGATGCCTCCTCTCGTCTGGGACGCGGGGTCCTTGGGGAGTTCCCTGCTGCCTCCTCTGGCGTTCTCTGCGAGCTCATAGATCCCTCCACTTCCTCTCCCCCCCCCCCCCCCCCCGCCCCGCTCCCCTGTCTGGTGGGGTGGGAGACCGGTGGCTGCTCCCGCCGAGCTGAGAGCCACGTAGGGCACCCCTATGTGCTCGCTACGCATCTGGGATGGCGCCCCTGCCCTGAGGGCCCCGCAGAGTCCCACCCTTCCTGCAACCAGCCCCCCCAGAGCCATTAAACCACCCACAAATCTTGCCCCAACACCCCCACAGGCCCCAAAACGCCTCCGAGCCCTGCCGCAATGTTGTCACTGACTCCAGACCTTCCCCTGCACTCTGTGCAAGGCCCCAAACATTCCTCAAACTGCTGCCAGACCCAGTGCCTGCAGCAGTGAGGCGTTCTAACAAAGATGGGGTGCGATGTGCGTCTCCGCCTCGACTCAGTCCCGCTTTAGAGAAACAGGAAGTTACAGCACTTCCTGGTGAAGAGTGTTGACGGGTGAATGTGCGGATGACAAAGAGACTTTTCTCTCTTTTCTTCTGAGCCGCCTCTCAGAAGCCTCTGTGTGTGCACGATGTGGCTGATCTGGGATAATCGTGCTGTGCGCAGTGCTTAAGGAGAACATTGCCCTAAAATGGAGGGCTAAGGAATAGCCTAAAAAACCTAAAAGGCTCGGGAAGAGCCAAAGAGAACACCGATGGGCTCTGGGAAGCCCCAGTGATGCTAGCGAAAACAGCGTGGCTTTTAGGCACCTCCTCAGAGCAGCAGCAATGTCTCGCTCCAGCCTATGGGACAATGGGGACTCTTAATTACCGCCTTGAATTACCACAAGTGTTGCAAAAGCAGAAGGGACTAGGGAGCATGCAGAGCAGGTTATGGACTATATGTCAAGTTTAAACAAGCAACAAGCCCCTCTGCAAACAGAAACAGGTTTAGCCCTAAGTAATAGACGAAGGTAGCTGTGAGTGACGTGAAGCGAAGCGGTGACGTCAGTCACCCCGAAAGCCTCGGAGAAGCGGTCTGAAAATCTGGTACCCTCGCGACCTCGGCAGTCTTTTTGGTTTGTTTGGCAGGGTAGCCCACCGAAGGGGGACATCTCGAAGAGAAGCAGCAAGACCTGGGGATCCGGTGGTTCATTTTGGTCGTCGCCTGTGAGGCCAGCATGCAAGAGTAAGAGGAAGCTAGGAGCAGTCTCAAAAAGGTAATAGGTTTGAAAGGGAGACAGGCAAATCGAGGGCTGTCATTCCTCCACGTAGTTAAAGACCGAGAGAGTTGTCGGTTAAGCGCATGCATACGAGGGTTTGCGAACAGTACCAATAACACTGAAGCGGAATAAAAATAAGGTTTCGTGGAAGATGGCATTAGGTAGGTATTAGGCGACGTGCCCGCCTGCCTAATAACCTAGCCCTAATTGCTGTGTGTAACGTTTCCAGACCGTTTACCCTGCAACGTATGGTGCAAAGTGCCGTATTAAGACCTTTCCCTTAAGGAAAAGAAGAAGGAAAAAAGAAAAAAAAGGGGGAAAAAGAAAACAGGGTAAAGAGAAAAAGATCATGCATAAACCTAAGCGTTTCACTGGAAGTAAAACGCGAGTTTATCGCTTCCTTACAGAGATGGAACCAAGGACAGCAAATGCTGACGAGGAGAAGAGACGGACGAGCGTTTGCTTGCGGTTAATACCGAAGGGACGGGATGAAACAAGGAAGCCAGAATGCAGCGGCCCCTCGATATCACCAGGAACTGCTACAGGAGGAGGCGTTCTGGCACGGGTAACTAGGGTAAGTATCGCTAATGACCATTAGCAGTTATTTTGGCCTCCCCGAGGCAGCGCTGAGGACTGAGTAACCTGAGGGGCTCTGGCCTGGGTTAGGGCAGAAGTGCAGGCAGGCGCGATCAGGCATTTTCCTCTCAGCTCTCCAAGCTGAATCCTAGCCCTGAAGGAAAAAGCACTGGGGGGAGGCTACTCGGACACCTGCCACGTCGAGGGCAGGGGCAGGAGCTGACCCTTCCCCGACGGACGGACAGACGCTGGTGCGGCGGTGACTCTTTGGATATCGTAGGTAAGGGGAGGCACGCTGGTGCCGAGCTCCAGGGCGGTTTGCCTGAACACGATGCCCGGGGCAGGAGGTTACGCATTGTGTCCGGGGCTGGGAGCTGGTCCCCGAGTCCCATGTACTTGGGAGTGCCTGCGCTTGCCAGGGAGCCCGGTGCTGTTCCCAGAGCTGTGGGGAATTTCCCTTGCGTTGCCTGGACCCTCGGGGCTCTTGGGGGTGTTTCCCCTCATCGCAAGGGCAGCCAGAGCCCCTCCAGGGCTGCGTGAGGTCCCCGAACCGCTCCCGGATTTGCTTTTGGCACTCCGCAGTGTCGCTCGTGTGCCTGGGGCAGCCTGCAGGCGCCATCCTGTCAGCCGCGTTGAGCCCTGCGGCGTGCCTGGTGACCCCTCTGGTGTGCGCCAAGGCCCTTCCTCTGTATTTTGGTCTGCCCCAGAGCCCTGCACTTGCCCTCTGATGCCCTCAGGACCCCTCAGTTCACATTCTGGGTTGCCCCCGAGCCCTCTGCGTGCCTTTCGGTGCGCCCCGTGGCCCCGTGTGTGTTTTGCGGCATGCCGCAGAGGTCTCTGTTTAGCTTTTTCTCCTGTCCTGGAGTTTTCTGGGTGCTTCTGGGTGTGCCCCAGGGCCCTCCTTTTGGTGCCCCCAGAGTCACTCTGTTTGCTCTATCGTTCTTTTTTTTTTTTTTTTTTTTTTTTTTTTTTTTTTTTTCTTGACTTGTGTTGCACCCAGAGCTCTCGATTTGTTCTCTTGTGCTCCGCATACTCCCCTTTCCGCACTCTACACCCCAGGCAGGGCTCTCCCTTCAGCTCTCAGCAAGCTGCTGTCAGGAGAGTGGGGGTGCCTCTGCTGCCCTGGCAGCCCCAGCTGTCCCTGAAGGGGCTGATGGCCAGGCCCCCTGCCCAGTTCCTGCAGGCCCACAGCTGCGGGCCCTGGGGCTGGGATGAATGCCAGGGGGAGCTGGGTGGCAGGACAGGCCCCAGGTGGGGCTGATGGCAAGGGCAGGCCCACATTTGGGGGCTGGGGCCGCAGTTGGGGGGAGCTGGCGCTGGGGCAGGAGCTGGGCAGCGGAGCTGCCGCGGAGCACGGCCCTTCGGGACCAGCCCGGCGGCCGCCCCGCGGAGGAGGTGAGCGGGGCCGGGGGAGGCGCACTGCAGGCTGCGGGTCCCGCATGTGCCGGGGGTCCCGGCGGCTGGGAGCGTCCCGGGGCCACGGAGGCGGGGGGAGGAAGGGGGTGCGCCGGGGCTGTGGTGCGGTTTACTGCGCGGTCGGAGGAGCGCGGGGGGGGGGTCTCCTGTGTCAGCTCGGGAGCGTGTCGGGGAGCGGGGGGAGGAGGGTCGTGGAGGGGCGGGGGCAGTGTCGGAGCTGAGGCGGGGCCGGTCGCGGGGGTGTCGGGGGAGCCCCGGGCCGGTGGTGGGGCTGGCGGGGCCGCGCTCGGGGCTCTGCGGCCGTTTCCGGGGGGGACAGGGGGGAAGGGGAAGGGGGGCGGGACGGAAAGGAACGGAATGTGCCGAGGGTCAAAGGTGCCCCAGCGCTGCGGGTGGGGGGCGGGAGTTGGGGTGCGGGAATGCGGGGAGCCGTAGCTTTCGGCGCGGCATGCCGGGAGCAGTAGTCTTCCGGCACTGGGCTTCCGGTGGGGCCTGTTTGTTCTGAGCGCGGCATGCTGGGAGCGGTAGTCTTCCGGCACTGGGCTTCCGGGCGGCCATGTTGCTTGGCATGGCATGCCGGGAGCAGTAGTCTTCCGGCACTGGGCTTCCGGGCCGCCCTTTTCGCGTGCACGGTATGCTGGGAGGTGTAGTCTTCTCAGGCGGGGCTACTGGGTGACCATGCTGCGCCTCTCGAGGTGGCCCCGCGGGGGGGGCGGCGGCGGCGGCGGCAGGTCCCTGCCAGCGGGGTTCCCAGCAGGCGGCCGCGTGGCAGGCCAGGAGCTGTAGTGCCCGCTGGGTCTGTTCCTTACTGGACATGTGTCACTCACGCCTGAGTCCCCACAGGTCACGGGGGACAGTGGAATGCCCCTGTTTTTCCCCGGTACAGGGCAGGAAGTGTTTTCCATCTCCGATGGTGTTGCAAGACAACCTTGGAAGCTCAGAAAGAGTGTTCCTGCTGTTTAAACTAGGCAGATGAGGAGAACCCCCCCCCCCCATTTCCTGGGAGGAAATAATTCTTTAATCAAGGCCATGCTAGAAGTGCTAAAGCCTTAAAGAAATAGTAAATCAAAATGTTTTGTTTTCTATGTAGACGTTGCCAATTTAGCAAAGGAATTCGAGGTATCCCCGAACTGAACTGTCCTCATTATAATACAAGAAAATCACGCCCATAGGTCAGAAAGACCTGTGCCCGGGTGAAGACCCCTCCCCTGAGCATGCGTAGTTTTAAAATGGCGTGTAAGCAATATTAGAATTGTATGTAAATCACTAACCAACCGGTGTAAGAGGGAAAGTTGCAAACCTTGCAACTTGTATAAATGCTACTTGGAAAGCCGGGGCGGGGGGGGGGAGTTGCGCTTGATTTGTGGGGAAAACACCGAGCAGCCAGGCTTGCACAACTCTGAAATAAATAAGCAAATGTCTCTCCTGAGCGTGTCATTATTGGCTTAGTGCACAGCGGGCAACGAATCCGCTTTTCGGACAGCAGCGTGACCAGGCAGGGTTGTCCCCGGGGGCTGGGGCTGTCCCTCTTGGAAATGGGGAGGGCGGGAAGAGTAGGAGGGGTGCTGCGGGCTCCTGGGGGTCGTAGCTTTGCTCAGGATTGGGGCCGGTTAGGCAGCTGCTGGGAGGAGTGGCGGTGCTGGGAGGGCACGGTGCGGAGCTGTCCTGCTGTGCAGCGCAAGGGAAAGTCGACCAGCACCGTTGCTGTCCGAGGACCCTGGAACAGCCCGAGAGACCCTGGAACAGCCACCCCACGGACACCGTGTCACTGCCTCGCAAGGCCACCGCATGCAGGTACGTTTGACTACATCCGGCAGAAGAAATGTAAGCCGAAGGATCAGGGCAAATAGCTGCTTGTCTAGGTTTGTTACCTAGCGACGCACTGGCAAAGCTTTTTATGAACACCCGTACTCGATCGAGTGCGTATTCATTCTGTGAATATTAATTACTGCCAGACCGCGTACGTCACTGATGCTTTAAAGCAAGTCCGTGGCGCTGGGGTAGCACGTGTAGTGGAGGCTAAATGCAATAATACCTCGTTTTGATGTTGTTCTCTTATACGAAAGCACTTGGAGCAGATTAAGACATTTCTCGTCCTATTTTGTTTATTGAGTGGACCCTGATACTGGGGAGAAGCTGCCGTGAAGCAGACCTAGTAGTCAGCTTCCTTAGAGAAGGCGTCTTGTCCTGTATTTGAGGGCTTCCGGTACGTTTTGACAGACAGTAGTGAGTGACGGGTTTCCTTTGGACCCCCCGGGGAGCAGAAAGTTCTGCCGGGAAGGCAAAATGTTTCTTGCGGCTGGGTTGGAAGAAGCTGGCTGCTGATGCAAGGCAGTGACAATTCTGGGGAGTCGCGGGAAGTTTTGAAAAGACGGTCGTTCCCTTTGCTAGAAGGCTATGCACTTCGGTTCCTAATAGCTGCAGTAATGAAGCCAGGTAAGCGTTCGGGAGGAGCCCAAGCCGTTTTTGTCTAGCGAGTATTTTGCAAGGGGGGCAGGAAAGCGCTGCGCCCTGCTCCTTGCTGCCCTCGCGTGTCTGAAAGGCGGCACTGCACGCGGGAGGGGGGCGCGCTCACGGCTGCCCTCGCGTGTCGACAAGGCAGCACTGCAGCCGCCGGCGGCCACCGCTGCGTACGGAGACCGTAGCGGGCAGCCGGCGCACACGTGCGCGCTGCCGGTCGCCGTGTTGGCCGCTACTCTGCGCTCTCTCGGGGACGGGTAAGCGCAGGGGCCGCGCTCGTGCCCCCTGCCCGGTGCTCACGGACCGGGAGCGCTTTTCCCGAGAGGGCTTTTCCTTCTCGGTGCTTCCTGGGGGCGCGGGGACGGGCAGTGCCGTCTCGGAGCTGCTCCGCGGCGCTCTCTCCCCGGGGCAGCCCCAGCGCCTGCTCGCTGAAGCCCGCCGCTCTCTCGGGCGCGGGCAGAGCAGCCTCGGGGCGCTCGCTGCTCGGCCTGAGCGCCGGGGTGGCGCGGCGGGCTGCGGTTGGCGCGCGGGAGCCGGCCGGCTGCAGCGCGGCGCTGCGACCACGCGAGGGTGGGGCCATTGCGGGTCTGGCCTGCCTCGCGCTCCGCTCCCCCCGCCCCTCGCGCTCCCCCCGCCCCTCGCGCTGCGCTCCCCCGCCCCTCGCGCTGCGCTCCCCCGCCCCTCGCGCTCCCCCCGCCCCTCGCGCTCCGCTCCCCCCGCCCCTCGCGCTCCGCTCCCCCCGCCCCTCGCGCTCCGCTCCCCCCGCCCCTCGCGCTCCGCTCCCCCCGCCCCTCGCGCTCCGCTCCCCCCGCCCCTCGCGCTCCCCCCGCCCCTCGCGCTCCCCCCGCCCCTCTCGCGCGGTCCTGGGCCGGCGCACGCGCGGTGCGGCGGCGCGAGCCCTGGGCGGCCGGCGCACGCGCGGTGCGGCGGCGCGAGCCCTGGGCGGCCGGCGCACGCGCGGTGCGGCGGCGCGAGCCCTGGGCGGCCGGCGCACGCGCGGTGCGGCGGCGCGAGCCCTGGGCGGCCGGCGCACGCGCGGTGCGGCGGCGCGAGCCCTGGGCGGCCGGCGCACGCGCGGTGCGGCGGCGCGAGCCCTGGGCGGCCGGCGCACGCGCGGTGCGGCGGCGCGAGCCCTGGGCGGCCGGCGCACGCGCGGTGCGGCGGCGCGAGCCCTGGGCGGCCGGCGCACGCGCGGTGCGGCGGCGCGAGCCCTGGGCGGCCGGCGCACGCGCGGTGCGGCGGCGCGAGCCCTGGGCGGCCGGCGCACGCGCGGTGCGGCGGCGGGCAAGATGGCGGCGAGCAGGGCGGGTGTTTTGGCTGGACGGCGGCGGGCGAGGGCAGAGGCGGGCTGGAGTCGAGCATGTGGGGGCCGCGGTGAGGCGAGGTGAGGCGAGCGTGTGCCTTCGGGTGGCCGCGGGTGTCGGGCTGTGTCCTGCCAGCCGGGGCCGTCGCTGCGTGGAGGCGGCGGGGCTGGGGGAGGGGGGAGTCGGGCCGGGGGCCGCGCCGGGTCTGCGCGGCGCCGGGTCTGCCGGAGCGCGGCTCTGACTCTCCCTTTTGCGTGTGTCGCCTGTAGGGCCCCGGTTCCTCCCCAGCGCGGGCCGGGGCGTGCGCTCGCCCCTGCGGACGCAGCCTGGAGGAGTGTGTGTGGGGTGCCTGCGCGGGGGTCTGGATGTCTCTAGCAGCGGCACGGCAGCCTGATGCCTCCTCTCGTCTGGGACGCGGGGTCCTTGGGGAGTTCCCTGCTGCCTCCTCTGGCGTTCTCTGCGAGCTCATAGATCCCTCCACCTCCTCTCCCCCCCCCCCCCCCCGCCCCGCTCCCCTGTCTGGTGGGGTGGGAGACCGGTGGCTGCTCCCGCCGAGCTGAGAGCCACGTAGGGCACCCCTATGTGCTCGCTACGCATCTGGGATGGCACCCCTGCCCTGAGGGCCCCGCAGAGTCCCACCCTTCCTGCAACCAGCCCCCCCAGAGCCATTAAACCACCCACAAATCCTGCCCCAACACCCCCACAGGCCCCAAAACGCCTCCGAGCCCTGCCGCAATGTTGTCACTGACTCCAGACCTTCCCCTGCACTCTGTGCAAGGCCCCAAACATTCCTCAAACTGCTGCCAGACCCAGTGCCCGCAGCAGTGAGGCGTTCTAACAAAGATGGGGTGCGATGTGCGTCTCCGCCTCGACTCAGTCCCGCTTTAGAGAAACAGGAAGTTACAGCACTTCCTGGTGAAGAGTGTTGACGGGTGAATGTGCGGATGACAAAGAGACTTCTCTCTCTTTTCTTCTGAGCCGCCTCTCAGAAGCCTCTGTGTGTGCACGATGTGGCTGATCTGGGATAATCGTGCTGTGCGCAGTGCTTAAGGAGAACATTGCCCTAAAATGGAGGGCTAAGGAATAGCCTAAGAAACCTAAAAGGCTCGGGAAGAGCCAAAGAGAACACCGATGGGCTCTGGGAAGCCCCAGTGATGCTAGCGAAAACAGCGTGGCTTTTAGGCACCTCCTCAGAGCAGCAGCAATGTCTCGCTCCAGCCTATGGGACAATGGGGACTCTTAATTACCGCCTTGAATTACCACAAGTGTTGCAAAAGCAGAAGGGACTAGGGAGCATGCAGAGCAGGTTATGGACTATATGTCAAGTTTAAACAAGCAACAAGCCCCTCTGCAAACAGAAACAGGTTTAGCCCTAAGTAATAGACGAAGGTAGCTGTGAGTAACGTGAAGCGAAGCGGTGACGTCAGTCACCCCGAAAGCCTCGGAGAAGCGGTCTGAAAATCTGGTACCCTCGCGACCTCGGCAGTCTTTTTGGTTTGTTTGGCAGGGTAGCCCACCGAAGGGGGACATCTCGAAGAGAAGCAGCAAGACCTGGGGATCCGGTGGTTCATTTTGGTCGTCGCCTGTGAGGCCAGCATGCAAGAGTAAGAGGAAGCTAGGAGCAGTCTCAAAAAGGTAATAGGTTTGAAAGGGAGACAGGCAAATCGAGGGCTGTCGTTCCTCCACGTAGTTAAAGACCGAGAGAGTTGTGGGTTAAGCGCATGCATACGAGGGTTTGCGAACAGTAACAATAACACTGAAGCGGAATAAAAATAAGGTTTCGTGGAAGATGGCGTTAGGAAGGTATTAGGCGACGTGCCCGCCTGCCTAATAACCTAGCCCTAATTGCTGTGTGTAACGTTTCCAGACCGTTTACCCTGCAACGTATGGTGCAAAGTGCCATATTAAGACCTTTCCCTTAAGGAAAAGAAGAAGGAAAAAAAGAAAAAAAAGGGGGAAAAAGAAAACAGGGTAAAGAGAAAAAGATCATGCATAAACCTAAGCGTTTCACTGGAAGTAAAACGCGAGTTTATCGCTTCCTTACAGATATGGAACCGAGGACAGCAAATGCTGACGAAGAGAAGAGACGGACGAGCGTTTGCTTGCGGTTAATACCGAAGGGACGGGATGAAACAAGGAAGCCAGAATGCAGCGGCCCCTCGATATCACCAGGAACTGCTACAGGAGGAGGCGTTCTGGCACGGGTAACTAGGGTAAGTATCGCTAATGACCGTTAGCAGTTATTTCGGCCTCCCCGAGGCAGCGCTGAGGACTGAGTAACCCGTTCCTACCCTGTGGCTGCTGTTGCCTGTATCTGCCTTAGCTTTGCTTTGGCTGTTTCTGTTTTGTTTTGTTATCGTACGCACAGCTACGGAAAGGAATAGATGTCATACTTACTTTTTTAGATTAATTGCCACGGCTGAAGTTGAAGAGACCAAGAAACGTAAGCCCCGAAGGGGCACATCTTGAAGAGAGGGGGCTAGACCTAGCGATCCAGTTGTTCGTTTTGGTCGTCGCCTGTGAGGCCAGCATGCAAGAGTAAGAGGAAGCTAGGAGCAGTCTCAAAAAGGTAATAGGTCTGAAAGGGAGACAGGCAAATCGAGGGCTGTCATTCCTCCACGTAGTTAAAGACCGAGAGAGTTGTCGGTTAAGCGCATGCATACGAGGGTTTGCGAACAGTACCAATAACACTGAAGCGGAATAAAAATAAGGTTTCGTGGAAGATGGCGTTAGGAAGGTATTAGGCGACGTGCCCGCCTGCCTAATAACCTAGCCCTAATTGCTGTGTGTAACGTTTCCAGACCGTTTACCCTGCAACGTATGG
This sequence comes from Dromaius novaehollandiae, assembly GCF_036370855.1. NCBI lineage: Eukaryota > Metazoa > Chordata > Aves > Casuariiformes > Dromaiidae > Dromaius > Dromaius novaehollandiae. The sequence continues at coordinate 21,937,405 of NC_088113.1, forward strand.
TGCAAAGTGCCGTATTAAGACCTTTCCCTTAAGGAAAAGAAGAAGGAAAAAAGGGGGAAAAAGAAAACAGGGTAAAGAGAAAAAGATCATGCATAAACCTAAGCGTTTCACTGGAAGTAAAACGCGAGTTTATCGCTTCCTTACAGAGATGGAACCAAGGACAGCAAATGCTGACGAGGAGAAGAGACGGACGAGCGTTTGCTTGCGGTTAATACCGAAGGGACGGGATGAAACAAGGAAGCCAGAATGCAGCGGCCCCTCGATATCACCAGGAACTGCTACAGGAGGAGGCGTTCTGGCACGGGTAACTAGGGTAAGTATCGCTGATGACCGTTAGCAGTTATTTCGGCCTCCCCGAGGCAGCGCTGAGGACTGAGTAACCCGTTCCTACCCTGTGGCTGCTGTTGCCTGTATCTGCCTTAGCTTTGCTTTGGCTGTTTCTGTTTTGTTTTGTTATCGTACACGCAGCTACGGAAAGGAATAGATGTCATACTTACTTTTTTAGATTAATTGCCACGGCTGAAGTTGAAGAGACCAAGAAACGTAAGCCCCGAAGGGGCACATCTTGAAGAGAGGGGGCTAGACCTAGCGATCCAGTTGTTCGTTTTGGTCGTCGCCTGTGAGGCCAGCATGCAAGAGTAAGAGGAAGCTAGGAGCAGTCTCAAAAAGGTAATAGGTTTGAAAGGGAGACAGGCAAATCGAGGGCTGTCATTCCTCCACGTAGTTAAAGACCGAGAGAGTTGTCGGTTAAGCGCATGCATACGAGGGTTTGCGAACAGTACCAATAACACTGAAGCGGAATAAAAATAAGGTTTCGTGGAAGATGGCGTTAGGAAGGTATTAGGCGACGTGCCCGCCTGCCTAATAACCTAGCCCTAATTGCTGTGTGTAACGTTTCCAGACCGTTTACCCTGCAACGTATGGTGCAAAGTGCCGTATTAAGACCTTTCCCTTAAGGAAAAGAAGAAGGAAAAAAGAAAAAAAAGGGGGAAAAAGAAAACAGGGTAAAGAGAAAAAGATCATGCATAAACCTAAGCGTTTCACTGGAAGTAAAACGCGAGTTTATCGCTTCCTTACAGAGATGGAACCAAGGACAGCAAATGCTGACGAGGAGAAGAGACGGACGAGCGTTTGCTTGCGGTTAATACCGAAGGGACGGGATGAAACAAGGAAGCCAGAATGCAGCGGCCCCTCGATATCACCAGGAACTGCTACAGGAGGAGGCGTTCTGGCACGGGTAACTAGGGTAAGTATCGCTAATGACCGTTAGCAGTTATTTCGGCCTCCCCGAGGCAGCGCTGAGGACTAAGTAACCTGAGGGGCTCTGGCCTGGGTTAGGGCAGAAGTGCAGGCAGGCGGGATCAGGCATTTTCCTCTCAGCTCTCCAAGCTGAATCCTAGCCCTGAAGGAAAAAGCACTGGGGGGAGGCTACTCGGACACCTGCCACGTCGAGGGCAGGGGCAGGAGCTGACCCTTCCCCGACGGACGGACGGACAGACAGACGCTGGTGCGGCGGTGACTCTTTGGATATCGTAGGTAAGGGGAGGCACGCTGGTGCCGAGCTCCAGGGCGGTTTGCCTGAACACGATGCCCGGGGCAGGAGGTTACGCATTGTGTCCGGGGCTGGGAGCTGGTCCCCGAGTCCCATGTACTTGGGAGTGCCTGCGCTTGCCAGGGAGCCCGGTGCTGTTCCCAGAGCTGCGGGGAATTTCCCTTGCGTTGCCTGGACCCTCGGGGCTCTTGGGGGTGTTTCCCCTCATCGCAAGGGCAGCCAGAGCCCCTCCAGGGCTGCGTGAGGTCCCCGAACCGCTCCCGGATTTGCTTTTGGCACTCCGCAGTGTCGCTCGTGTGCCTGGGGCAGCCTGCAGGCGCCATCCTGTCAGCCGCGTTGAGCCCTGCGGCGTGCCTGGTGACCCCTCTGGTGTGCGCCAAGGCCCTTCCTCTGTATTTTGGTCTGCCCCAGAGCCCTGCACTTGCCCTCTGATGCCCTCAGGACCCCTCAGTTCACATTCTGGGTTGCCCCCGAGCCCTCTGCGTGCCTTTCGGTGCGCCCCGTGGCCCCGTGTGTGTTTTGCGGCATGCCGCAGAGGTCTCTGTTTAGCTTTTTCTCCTGTCCTGGAGTTTTCTGGGTGCTTCTGGGTGTGCCCCAGGGCCCTCCTTTTGGTGCCCCCAGAGTCACTCTGTTTGCTCTATCGTTCTTTTTTTTTTTTTTTTTTTTTTTTTTTTTTTTTTTTTTCTTGACTTGTGTTGCACCCAGAGCTCTCGATTTGTTCTCTTGTGCTCCGCATACTCCCCTTTCCGCACTCTACACCCCAGGCAGGGCTCTCCCTTCAGCTCTCAGCAAGCTGCTGTCAGGAGAGTGGGGGTGCCTCTGCTGCCCTGGCAGCCCCAGCTGTCCCTGAAGGGGCTGATGGCCAGGCCCCCTGCCCAGTTCCTGCAGGCCCACAGCTGCGGGCCCTGGGGCTGGGATGAATGCCAGGGGGAGCTGGGTGGCAGGACAGGCCCCAGGTGGGGCTGATGGCAAGGGCAGGCCCACATTTGGGGGCTGGGGCCGCAGTTGGGGGGAGCTGGCGCTGGGGCAGGAGCTGGGCAGCGGAGCTGCCGCGGAGCACGGCCCTTCGGGACCAGCCCGGCGGCCGCCCCGCGGAGGAGGTGAGCGGGGCCGGGGGAGGCGCACTGCAGGCTGCGGGTCCCGCATGTGCCGGGGGTCCCGGCGGCTGGGAGCGTCCCGGGGCCACGGAGGCGGGGGGAGGAAGGGGGTGCGCCGGGGCTGTGGTGCGGTTTACTGCGCGGTCGGAGGAGCGCGGGGGGGGGGTCTCCTGTGTCAGCTCGGGAGCGTGTCGGGGAGCGGGGGGAGGAGGGTCGTGGAGGGGCGGGGGCAGTGTCGGAGCTGAGGCGGGGCCGGTCGCGGGGGTGTCGGGGGAGCCCCGGGCCGGTGGTGGGGCTGGCGGGGCCGCGCTCGGGGCTCTGCGGCCGTTTCCGGGGGGGACAGGGGGGAAGGGGAAGGGGGGCGGGACGGAAAGGAACGGAATGTGCCGAGGGTCAAAGGTGCCCCAGCGCTGCGGGTGGGGGGCGGGAGTTGGGGTGCGGGAATGCGGGGAGCCGTAGCTTTCGGCGCGGCATGCCGGGAGCAGTAGTCTTCCGGCACTGGGCTTCCGGTGGGGCCTGTTTGTTCTGAGCGCGGCATGCTGGGAGCGGTAGTCTTCCGGCACTGGGCTTCCGGGCGGCCATGTTGCTTGGCATGGCATGCCGGGAGCAGTAGTCTTCCGGCACTGGGCTTCCGGGCCGCCCTTTTCGCGTGCACGGTATGCTGGGAGGTGTAGTCTTCTCAGGCGGGGCTACTGGGTGACCATGCTGCGCCTCTCGAGGTGGCCCCGCGGGGGGGGCGGCGGCGGCGGCGGCAGGTCCCTGCCAGCGGGGTTCCCAGCAGGCGGCCGCGTGGCAGGCCAGGAGCTGTAGTGCCCGCTGGGTCTGTTCCTTACTGGACATGTGTCACTCACGCCTGAGTCCCCACAGGTCACGGGGGACAGTGGAATGCCCCTGTTTTTCCCCGGTACAGGGCAGGAAGTGTTTTCCATCTCCGATGGTGTTGCAAGACAACCTTGGAAGCTCAGAAAGAGTGTTCCTGCTGTTTAAACTAGGCAGATGAGGAGAACCCCCCCCCCCCATTTCCTGGGAGGAAATAATTCTTTAATCAAGGCCATGCTAGAAGTGCTAAAGCCTTAAAGAAATAGTAAATCAAAATGTTTTGTTTTCTATGTAGACGTTGCCAATTTAGCAAAGGAATTCGAGGTATCCCCGAACTGAACTGTCCTCATTATAATACAAGAAAATCACGCCCATAGGTCAGAAAGACCTGTGCCCGGGTGAAGACCCCTCCCCTGAGCATGCGTAGTTTTAAAATGGCGTGTAAGCAATATTAGAATTGTATGTAAATCACTAACCAACCGGTGTAAGAGGGAAAGTTGCAAACCTTGCAACTTGTATAAATGCTACTTGGAAAGCCGGGGCGGGGGGGGGGAGTTGCGCTTGATTTGTGGGGAAAACACCGAGCAGCCAGGCTTGCACAACTCTGAAATAAATAAGCAAATGTCTCTCCTGAGCGTGTCATTATTGGCTTAGTGCACAGCGGGCAACGAATCCGCTTTTCGGACAGCAGCGTGACCAGGCAGGGTTGTCCCCGGGGGCTGGGGCTGTCCCTCTTGGAAATGGGGAGGGCGGGAAGAGTAGGAGGGGTGCTGCGGGCTCCTGGGGGTCGTAGCTTTGCTCAGGATTGGGGCCGGTTAGGCAGCTGCTGGGAGGAGTGGCGGTGCTGGGAGGGCACGGTGCGGAGCTGTCCTGCTGTGCAGCGCAAGGGAAAGTCGACCAGCACCGTTGCTGTCCGAGGACCCTGGAACAGCCCGAGAGACCCTGGAACAGCCACCCCACGGACACCGTGTCACTGCCTCGCAAGGCCACCGCATGCAGGTACGTTTGACTACATCCGGCAGAAGAAATGTAAGCCGAAGGATCAGGGCAAATAGCTGCTTGTCTAGGTTTGTTACCTAGCGACGCACTGGCAAAGCTTTTTATGAACACCCGTACTCGATCGAGTGCGTATTCATTCTGTGAATATTAATTACTGCCAGACCGCGTACGTCACTGATGCTTTAAAGCAAGTCCGTGGCGCTGGGGTAGCACGTGTAGTGGAGGCTAAATGCAATAATACCTCGTTTTGATGTTGTTCTCTTATACGAAAGCACTTGGAGCAGATTAAGACATTTCTCGTCCTATTTTGTTTATTGAGTGGACCCTGATACTGGGGAGAAGCTGCCGTGAAGCAGACCTAGTAGTCAGCTTCCTTAGAGAAGGCGTCTTGTCCTGTATTTGAGGGCTTCCGGTACGTTTTGACAGACAGTAGTGAGTGACGGGTTTCCTTTGGACCCCCCGGGGAGCAGAAAGTTCTGCCGGGAAGGCAAAATGTTTCTTGCGGCTGGGTTGGAAGAAGCTGGCTGCTGATGCAAGGCAGTGACAATTCTGGGGAGTCGCGGGAAGTTTTGAAAAGACGGTCGTTCCCTTTGCTAGAAGGCTATGCACTTCGGTTCCTAATAGCTGCAGTAATGAAGCCAGGTAAGCGTTCGGGAGGAGCCCAAGCCGTTTTTGTCTAGCGAGTATTTTGCAAGGGGGGCAGGAAAGCGCTGCGCCCTGCTCCTTGCTGCCCTCGCGTGTCTGAAAGGCGGCACTGCACGCGGGAGGGGGGCGCGCTCACGGCTGCCCTCGCGTGTCGACAAGGCAGCACTGCAGCCGCCGGCGGCCACCGCTGCGTACGGAGACCGTAGCGGGCAGCCGGCGCACACGTGCGCGCTGCCGGTCGCCGTGTTGGCCGCTACTCTGCGCTCTCTCGGGGACGGGTAAGCGCAGGGGCCGCGCTCGTGCCCCCTGCCCGGTGCTCACGGACCGGGAGCGCTTTTCCCGAGAGGGCTTTTCCTTCTCGGTGCTTCCTGGGGGCGCGGGGACGGGCAGTGCCGTCTCAGAGCTGCTCCGCGGCGCTCTCTCCCCGGGGCAGCCCCAGCGCCTGCTCGCTGAAGCCCGCCGCTCTCTCGGGCGCGGGCAGAGCAGCCTCGGGGCGCTCGCTGCTCGGCCTGAGCGCCGGGGTGGCGCGGCGGGCTGCGGTTGGCGCGCGGGAGCCGGCCGGCTGCAGCGCGGCGCTGCGACCACGCGAGGGTGGGGCCATTGCGGGTCTGGGCTGCCTCGCGCTGCCCTCCCCCCGCCCCTCGCGCTCCCCCCGCCCCTCGCGCTGCGCTCCCCCGCCCCTCGCGCTGCGCTCCCCCGCCCCTCGCGCTCCCCCCGCCCCTCGCGCTCCGCTCCCCCCGCCCCTCGCGCTCCGCTCCCCCCGCCCCTCGCGCTCCGCTCCCCCCGCCCCTCGCGCTCCGCTCCCCCCGCCCCTCGCGCTCCGCTCCCCCCGCCCCTCGCGCTCCCCCCGCCCCTCTCGCGCGGTCCTGGGCCGGCGCACGCTCGGTGCGGCGGCGCGAGCCCTGGGCGGCCGGCGCACGCGCGGTGCGGCGGCGCGAGCCCTGGGCGGCCGGCGCACGCGCGGTGCGGCGGCGCGAGCCCTGGGCGGCCGGCGCACGCGCGGTGCGGCGGCGCGAGCCCTGGGCGGCCGGCGCACGCGCGGTGCGGCGGCGCGAGCCCTGGGCGGCCGGCGCACGCGCGGTGCGGCGGCGCGAGCCCTGGGCGGCCGGCGCACGCGCGGTGCGGCGGCGCGAGCCCTGGGCGGCCGGCGCACGCGCGGTGCGGCGGCGGGCAAGATGGCGGCGAGCAGGGCGGGTGTTTTGGCTGGACGGCGGCGGGCGAGGGCAGAGGCGGGCTGGAGTCGAGCATGTGGGGGCCGCGGTGAGGCGAGGTGAGGCGAGCGTGTGCCTTCGGGTGGCCGCGGGTGTCGGGCTGTGTCCTGCCAGCCGGGGCCGTCGCTGCGTGGAGGCGGCGGGGCTGGGGGAGGGGGGAGTCGGGCCGGGGGCCGCGCCGGGTCTGCGCGGCGCCGGGTCTGCCGGAGCGCGGCTCTGACTCTCCCTTTTGCGTGTGTCGCCTGTAGGGCCCCGGTTCCTCCCCAGCGCGGGCCGGGGCGTGCGCTCGCCCCTGCGGACTCAGCCTGGAGGAGTGTGTGTGGGGTGCCTGCGCGGGGGTCTGGATGTCTCTAGCAGCGGCACGGCAGCCTGATGCCTCCTCTCGTCTGGGACGCGGGGTCCTTGGGGAGTTCCCTGCTGCCTCCTCTGGCGTTCTCTGCGAGCTCATAGATCCCTCCACCTCCTCTCCCCCCCCCCCCCCCGCCCCGCTCCCCTGTCTGGTGGGGTGGGAGACCGGTGGCTGCTCCCGCCGAGCTGAGAGCCACGTAGGGCACCCCTATGTGCTCGCTACGCATCTGGGATGGCACCCCTGCCCTGAGGGCCCCGCAGAGTCCCACCCTTCCTGCAACCAGCCCCCCCAGAGCCATTAAACCACCCACAAATCCTGCCCCAACACCCCCACAGGCCCCAAAACGCCTCCGAGCCCTGCCGCAATGTTGTCACTGACTCCAGACCTTCCCCTGCACTCTGTGCAAGGCCCCAAACATTCCTCAAACTGCTGCCAGACCCAGTGCCCGCAGCAGTGAGGCGTTCTAACAAAGATGGGGTGCGATGTGCGTCTCCGCCTCGACTCAGTCCCGCTTTAGAGAAACAGGAAGTTACAGCACTTCCTGGTGAAGAGTGTTGACGGGTGAATGTGCGGATGACAAAGAGACTTCTCTCTCTTTTCTTCTGAGCCGCCTCTCAGAAGCCTCTGTGTGTGCACGATGTGGCTGATCTGGGATAATCGTGCTGTGCGCAGTGCTTAAGGAGAACATTGCCCTAAAATGGAGGGCTAAGGAATAGCCTAAGAAACCTAAAAGGCTCGGGAAGAGCCAAAGAGAACACCGATGGGCTCTGGGAAGCCCCAGTGATGCTAGCGAAAACAGCGTGGCTTTTAGGCACCTCCTCAGAGCAGCAGCAATGTCTCGCTCCAGCCTATGGGACAATGGGGACTCTTAATTACCGCCTTGAATTACCACAAGTGTTGCAAAAGCAGAAGGGACTAGGGAGCATGCAGAGCAGGTTATGGACTATATGTCAAGTTTAAACAAGCAACAAGCCCCTCTGCAAACAGAAACAGGTTTAGCCCTAAGTAATAGACGAAGGTAGCTGTGAGTAACGTGAAGCGAAGCGGTGACGTCAGTCACCCCGAAAGCCTCGGAGAAGCGGTCTGAAAATCTGGTACCCTCGCGACCTCGGCAGTCTTTTTGGTTTGTTTGGCAGGGTAGCCCACCGAAGGGGGACATCTCGAAGAGAAGCAGCAAGACCTGGGGATCCGGTGGTTCATTTTGGTCGTCGCCTGTGAGGCCAGCATGCAAGAGTAAGAGGAAGCTAGGAGCAGTCTCAAAAAGGTAATAGGTTTGAAAGGGAGACAGGCAAATCGAGGGCTGTCGTTCCTCCACGTAGTTAAAGACCGAGAGAGTTGTGGGTTAAGCGCATGCATACGAGGGTTTGCGAACAGTAACAATAACACTGAAGCGGAATAAAAATAAGGTTTCGTGGAAGATGGCGTTAGGAAGGTATTAGGCGACGTGCCCGCCTGCCTAATAACCTAGCCCTAATTGCTGTGTGTAACGTTTCCAGACCGTTTACCCTGCAACGTATGGTGCAAAGTGCCATATTAAGACCTTTCCCTTAAGGAAAAGAAGAAGGAAAAAAAGAAAAAAAAGGGGGAAAAAGAAAACAGGGTAAAGAGAAAAAGATCATGCATAAACCTAAGCGTTTCACTGGAAGTAAAACGCGAGTTTATCGCTTCCTTACAGATATGGAACCGAGGACAGCAAATGCTGACGAAGAGAAGAGACGGACGAGCGTTTGCTTGCGGTTAATACCGAAGGGACGGGATGAAACAAGGAAGCCAGAATGCAGCGGCCCCTCGATATCACCAGGAACTGCTACAGGAGGAGGCGTTCTGGCACGGGTAACTAGGGTAAGTATCGCTAATGACCGTTAGCAGTTATTTCGGCCTCCCCGAGGCAGCGCTGAGGACTGAGTAACCCGTTCCTACCCTGTGGCTGCTGTTGCCTGTATCTGCCTTAGCTTTGCTTTGGCTGTTTCTGTTTTGTTTTGTTATCGTACGCACAGCTACGGAAAGGAATAGATGTCATACTTACTTTTTTAGATTAATTGCCACGGCTGAAGTTGAAGAGACCAAGAAACGTAAGCCCCGAAGGGGCACATCTTGAAGAGAGGGGGCTAGACCTAGCGATCCAGTTGTTCGTTTTGGTCGTCGCCTGTGAGGCCAGCATGCAAGAGTAAGAGGAAGCTAGGAGCAGTCTCAAAAAGGTAATAGGTCTGAAAGGGAGACAGGCAAATCGAGGGCTGTCATTCCTCCACGTAGTTAAAGACCGAGAGAGTTGTCGGTTAAGCGCATGCATACGAGGGTTTGCGAACAGTACCAATAACACTGAAGCGGAATAAAAATAAGGTTTCGTGGAAGATGGCGTTAGGAAGGTATTAGGCGACGTGCCCGCCTGCCTAATAACCTAGCCCTAATTGCTGTGTGTAACGTTTCCAGACCGTTTACCCTGCAACGTATGGTGCAAAGTGCCGTATTAAGACCTTTCCCTTAAGGAAAAGAAGAAGGAAAAAAGGGGGAAAAAGAAAACAGGGTAAAGAGAAAAAGATCATGCATAAACCTAAGCGTTTCACTGGAAGTAAAACGCGAGTTTATCGCTTCCTTACAGAGATGGAACCAAGGACAGCAAATGCTGACGAGGAGAAGAGACGGACGAGCGTTTGCTTGCGGTTAATACCGAAGGGACGGGATGAAACAAGGAAGCCAGAATGCAGCGGCCCCTCGATATCACCAGGAACTGCTACAGGAGGAGGCGTTCTGGCACGGGTAACTAGGGTAAGTATCGCTGATGACCGTTAGCAGTTATTTCGGCCTCCCCGAGGCAGCGCTGAGGACTGAGTAACCCGTTCCTACCCTGTGGCTGCTGTTGCCTGTATCTGCCTTAGCTTTGCTTTGGCTGTTTCTGTTTTGTTTTGTTATCGTACACGCAGCTACGGAAAGGAATAGATGTCATACTTACTTTTTTAGATTAATTGCCACGGCTGAAGTTGAAGAGACCAAGAAACGTAAGCCCCGAAGGGGCACATCTTGAAGAGAGGGGGCTAGACCTAGCGATCCAGTTGTTCGTTTTGGTCGTCGCCTGTGAGGCCAGCATGCAAGAGTAAGAGGAAGCTAGGAGCAGTCTCAAAAAGGTAATAGGTTTGAAAGGGAGACAGGCAAATCGAGGGCTGTCATTCCTCCACGTAGTTAAAGACCGAGAGAGTTGTCGGTTAAGCGCATGCATACGAGGGTTTGCGAACAGTACCAATAACACTGAAGCGGAATAAAAATAAGGTTTCGTGGAAGATGGCGTTAGGAAGGTATTAGGCGACGTGCCCGCCTGCCTAATAACCTAGCCCTAATTGCTGTGTGTAACGTTTCCAGACCGTTTACCCTGCAACGTATGGTGCAAAGTGCCGTATTAAGACCTTTCCCTTAAGGAAAAGAAGAAGGAAAAAAGAAAAAAAAGGGGGAAAAAGAAAACAGGGTAAAGAGAAAAAGATCATGCATAAACCTAAGCGTTTCACTGGAAGTAAAACGCGAGTTTATCGCTTCCTTACAGAGATGGAACCAAGGACAGCAAATGCTGACGAGGAGAAGAGACGGACGAGCGTTTGCTTGCGGTTAATACCGAAGGGACGGGATGAAACAAGGAAGCCAGAATGCAGCGGCCCCTCGATATCACCAGGAACTGCTACAGGAGGAGGCGTTCTGGCACGGGTAACTAGGGTAAGTATCGCTAATGACCGTTAGCAGTTATTTCGGCCTCCCCGAGGCAGCGCTGAGGACTAAGTAACCTGAGGGGCTCTGGCCTGGGTTAGGGCAGAAGTGCAGGCAGGCGGGATCAGGCATTTTCCTCTCAGCTCTCCAAGCTGAATCCTAGCCCTGAAGGAAAAAGCACTGGGGGGAGGCTACTCGGACACCTGCCACGTCGAGGGCAGGGGCAGGAGCTGACCCTTCCCCGACGGACGGACGGACAGACAGACGCTGGTGCGGCGGTGACTCTTTGGATATCGTAGGTAAGGGGAGGCACGCTGGTGCCGAGCTCCAGGGCGGTTTGCCTGAACACGATGCCCGGGGCAGGAGGTTACGCATTGTGTCCGGGGCTGGGAGCTGGTCCCCGAGTCCCATGTACTTGGGAGTGCCTGCGCTTGCCAGGGAGCCCGGTGCTGTTCCCAGAGCTGCGGGGAATTTCCCTTGCGTTGCCTGGACCCTCGGGGCTCTTGGGGGTGTTTCCCCTCATCGCAAGGGCAGCCAGAGCCCCTCCAGGGCTGCGTGAGGTCCCCGAACCGCTCCCGGATTTGCTTTTGGCACTCCGCAGTGTCGCTCGTGTGCCTGGGGCAGCCTGCAGGCGCCATCCTGTCAGCCGCGTTGAGCCCTGCGGCGTGCCTGGTGACCCCTCTGGTGTGCGCCAAGGCCCTTCCTCTGTATTTTGGTCTGCCCCAGAGCCCTGCACTTGCCCTCTGATGCCCTCAGGACCCCTCAGTTCACATTCTGGGTTGCCCCCGAGCCCTCTGCGTGCCTTTCGGTGCGCCCCGTGGCCCCGTGTGTGTTTTGCGGCATGCCGCAGAGGTCTCTGTTTAGCTTTTTCTCCTGTCCTGGAGTTTTCTGGGTGCTTCTGGGTGTGCCCCAGGGCCCTCCTTTTGGTGCCCCCAGAGTCACTCTGTTTGCTCTATCGTTCTTTTTTTTTTTTTTTTTTTTTTTTTTTTTTTTTTTTTTTTTTCTTGACTTGTGTTGCACCCAGAGCTCTCGATTTGTTCTCTTGTGCTCCGCATACTCCCCTTTCCGCACTCTACACCCCAGGCAGGGCTCTCCCTTCAGCTCTCAGCAAGCTGCTGTCAGGAGAGTGGGGGTGCCTCTGCTGCCCTGGCAGCCCCAGCTGTCCCTGAAGGGGCTGATGGCCAGGCCCCCTGCCCAGTTCCTGCAGGCCCACAGCTGCGGGCCCTGGGGCTGGGATGAATGCCAGGGGGAGCTGGGTGGCAGGACAGGCCCCAGGTGGGGCTGATGGCAAGGGCAGGCCCACATTTGGGGGCTGGGGCCGCAGTTGGGGGGAGCTGGCGCTGGGGCAGGAGCTGGGCAGCGGAGCTGCCGCGGAGCACGGCCCTTCGGGACCAGCCCGGCGGCCGCCCCGCGGAGGAGGTGAGCGGGGCCGGGGGAGGCGCACTGCAGGCTGCGGGTCCCGCATGTGCCGGGGGTCCCGGCGGCTGGGAGCGTCCCGGGGCCACGGAGGCGGGGGGAGGAAGGGGGTGCGCCGGGGCTGCGGTGCGGTTTACTGCGCGGTCGGAGGAGCGCGGGGGGGGGGTCTCCTGTGTCAGCTCGGGAGCGTGTCGGGGAGCGGGGGGAGGAGGGTCGTGGAGGGGCGGGGGCAGTGTCGGAGCTGAGGCGGGGCCGGTCGCGGGGGTGTCGGGGGAGCCCCGGGCCGGTGGTGGGGCTGGCGGGGCCGCGCTCGGGGCTCTGCGGCCGTTTCCGGGGGGACAGGGGGGAAGGGGAAGGGGGGCGGGACGGAAAGGAACGGAATGTGCCGAGGGTCAAAGGTGCCCCAGCGCTGCGGGTGGGGGGCGGGCGTTGGGGTGCGGGAATGCGGGGAGCCGTAGCTTTCGGCGCGGCATGCCGGGAGCAGTAGTCTTCCGGCACTGGGCTTCCGGTGGGGCCTGTTTGTTCTGAGCGCGGCATGCTGGGAGCGGTAGTCTTCCGGCACTGGGCTTCCGGGCGGCCATGTTGCTTGGCATGGCATGCCGGGAGCAGTAGTCTTCCGGCACTGGGCTTCCGGGCCGCCCTTTTCGCGTGCACGGTATGCTGGGAGGTGTAGTCTTCTCAGGCGGGGCTACTGGGTGACCATGCTGCGCCTCTCGAGGTGGCCCCGCGGGGGGGGCGGCGGCGGCGGCGGCGGCAGGTCCCTGCCAGCGGGGTTCCCAGTAGGCGGCCGCGTGGCAGGCCAGGAGCTGTAGTGCCCGCTGGGTCTGTTCCTTACTGGACATGTGTCACTCACGCCTGAGTCCCCACAGGTCACGGGGGACAGTGGAATGCCCCTGTTTTTCCCCGGTACAGGGCAGGAAGTGTTTTCCATCTCCGATGGTGTTGCAAGACAACCTTGGAAGCTCAGAAAGAGTGTTCCTGCTGTTTAAACTAGGCAGATGAGGAGAAACCCCCCCCCCCCCATTTCCTGGGAGGAAATAATTCTTTAATCAAGGCCATGCTAGAAGTGCTAAAGCCTTAAAGAAATAGTAAATCAAAATGTTTTGTTTTCTATGTAGACGTTGCCAATTTAGCAAAGGAATTCGAGGTATCCCCGAACTGAACTGTCCTCATTATAATACAAGAAAATCACGCCCATAGGTCAGAAAGACCTGTGCCCGGGTGAAGACCCCTCCCCTGAGCATGCGTAGTTTTAAAATGGCGTGTAAGCAATATTAGAATTGTATGTAAATCACTAACCAACCGGTGTAAGAGGGAAAGTTGCAAACCTTGCAACTTGTATAAATGCTACTTGGAAAGCCGGGGCGGGGGGGGAGTTGCGCTTGATTTGTGGGGAAAACACCGAGCAGCCAGGCTTGCACAACTCTGAAATAAATAAGCAAATGTCTCTCCTGAGCGTGTCATTATTGGCTTAGTGCACAGCGGGCAACGAATCCGCTTTTCGGACAGCAGCGTGACCAGGCAGGGTTGTCCCCGGGGGCTGGGGCTGTCCCTCTTGGAAATGGGGAGGGCGGGAAGAGTAGGAGGGGTGCTGCGGGCTCCTGGGGGTCGTAGCTTTGCTCAGGATTGGGGCCGGTTAGGCAGCTGCTGGGAGGAGTGGCGGTGCTGGGAGGGCACGGTGCGGAGCTGTCCTGCTGTGCAGCGCAAGGGAAAGTCGACCAGCACCGTTGCTGTCCGAGGACCCTGGAACAGCCCGAGAGACCCTGGAACAGCCACCCCACGGACACCGTGTCACTGCCTCGCAAGGCCACCGCATGCAGGTACGTTTGACTACATCCGGCAGAAGAAATGTAAGCCGAAGGATCAGGGCAAATAGCTGCTTGTCTAGGTTTGTTACCTAGCGACGCACTGGCAAAGCTTTTTATGAACACCCGTACTCGATCGAGTGCGTATTCATTCTGTGAATATTAATTACTGCCAGACCGCGTACGTCACTGATGCTTTAAAGCAAGTCCGTGGCGCTGGGGTAGCACGTGTAGTGGAGGCTAAATGCAATAATACCTCGTTTTGATGTTGTTCTCTTATACGAAAGCACTTGGAGCAGATTAAGACATTTCTCGTCCTATTTTGTTTATTGAGTGGGCCCTGATACTGGGGAGAAGCTGCCATGAAGCAGACCTAGTAGTCAGCTTCCTTAGAGAAGGCGTCTTGTCCTGTATTTGAGGGCTTCCGGTACGTTTTGACAGACAGTAGTGAGTGACGGGTTTCCTTTGGACCCCCCGGGGAGCAGAAAGTTCTGCCGGGAAGGCAAAATGTTTCTTGCGGCTGGGTTGGAAGAAGCTGGCTGCTGATGCAAGGCAGTGACAATTCTGGGGAGTCGCGGGAAGTTTTGAAAAGACGGTCGTTCCCTTTGCTAGAAGGCTATGCACTTCGGTTCCTAATAGCTGCAGTAATGAAGCCAGGTAAGCGTTCGGGAGGAGCCCAAGCCGTTTTTGTCTAGCGAGTATTTTGCAAGGGGGGCAGGAAAGCGCTGCGCCCTGCTCCTTGCTGCCCTCGCGTGTCTGAAAGGCGGCACTGCACGCGGGAGGGGGGCGCGCTCACGGCTGCCCTCGCGTGTCGACAAGGCAGCACTGCAGCCGCCGGCGGCCACCGCTGCGTACGGAGACCGTAGCGGGCAGCCGGCGCACACGTGCGCGCTGCCGGTCGCCGTGTTGGCCGCTACTCTGCGCTCTCTCGGGGACGGGTAAGCGCAGGGGCCGCGCTCGTGCCCCCTGCCCGGTGCTCACGGACCGGGAGCGCTTTTCCCGAGAGGGCTTTTCCTTCTCGGTGCTTCCTGGGGGCGCGGGGACGGGCAGTGCCGTCTCGGAGCTGCTCCGCGGCGCTCTCTCCCCGGGGCAGCCCCAGCGCCTGCTCGCTGAAGCCCGCCGCTCTCTCGGGCGCGGGCAGAGCAGCCTCGGGGCGCTCGCTGCTCGGCCTGAGCGCCGGGGTGGCGCGGCGGGCTGCGGTTGGCGCGCGGGAGCCGGCCGGCTGCAGCGCGGCGCTGCGACCACGCGAGGGTGGGGCCATTGCGGGTCTGGGCTGCCTCGCGCTGCGCTCCCCCCGCCCCTCGCGCTCCCCCCGCCCCTCGCGCTCCGCTCCCCCCGCCCCTCGCGCTCCGCTCCCCCCGCCCCTCGCGCTCCGCTCCCCCCGCCCCTCGCGCTCCGCTCCCCCCGCCCCTCGCGCTCCGCTCCCCCCGCCCCTCGCGCTCCGCTCCCCCCGCCCCTCGCGCTCCGCTCCCCCCGCCCCTCGCGCTCCGCTCCCCCCGCCCCTCGCGCTCCGCTCCCCCCGCCCCTCGCGCTCCGCTCCCCCCGCCCCTCGCGCTCCCCCCGCCCCTCGCGCTCCGCTCCCCCCGCCCCTCGCGCTCCGCTCCCCCCGCCCCTCGCGCTCCGCTCCCCCCGCCCCTAGCGCTCCGCTCCCCCCGCCCCTCGCGCTCCGCTCCCCCCGCCCCTCGCGCTCCGCTCCCCCCGCCCCTCGCGCTCCCCCCGCCCCTCGCGCGCGAGCCCTGGGCGGCCGGCGCACGCGCGGTGCGGCGGCGCGAGCCCTGGGCGGCCGGCGCACGCGCGGTGCGGCGGCGCGAGCCCTGGGCGGCCGGCGCACGCGCGGTGCGGCGGCGCGAGCCCTGGGCGGCCGGCGCACGCGCGGTGCGGCGGCGCGAGCCCTGGGCGGCCGGCGCACGCGCGGTGCGGCGGCGGGCAAGATGGCGGCGAGCAGGGCGGGTGTTTTGGCTGGACGGCGGCGGGCGAGGGCAGAGGCGGGCTGGAGTCGAGCATGTGGGGGCCGCGGTGAGGCGAGGTGAGGCGAGCGTGTGCCTTCGGGTGGCCGCGGGTGTCGGGCTGTGTCCTGCCAGCCGGGGCCGTCGCTGCGTGGAGGCGGCGGGGCGGGGGGGGGGGGGGGAGTCGGGCCGGGGGCCGCGCCGGGTCTGCGCGGCGCCGGGTCTGCCGGAGCGCGGCTCTGACTCTCCCTTTTGCGTGTGTCGCCTGTAGGGCCCCGGTTCCTCCCCAGCGCGGGCCGGGGCGTGCGCTCGCCCCTGCGGACGCAGCCTGGAGGAGTGTGTGTGGGGTGCCTGCGCGGGGGTCTGGATGTCTCTAGCAGCGGCACGGCAGCCTGATGCCTCCTCTCGTCTGGGACGCGGGGTCCTTGGGGAGTTCCCTGCTGCCTCCTCTGGCGTTCTCTGCGAGCTCATAGATCCCTCCACCTCCTCTCCCCCCCCCCCCCCCGCCCCGCTCCCCTGTCTGGTGGGGTGGGAGACCGGTGGCTGCTCCCGCCGAGCTGAGAGCCACGTAGGGCACCCCTATGTGCTCGCTACGCATCTGGGATGGCACCCCTGCCCTGAGGGCCCCGCAGAGTCCCACCCTTCCTGCAACCAGCCCCCCCAGAGCCATTAAACCACCCACAAATCCTGCCCCAACACCCCCACAGGCCCCAAAACGCCTCCGAGCCCTGCCGCAATGTTGTCACTGACTCCAGACCTTCCCCTGCACTCTGTGCAAGGCCCCAAACATTCCTCAAACTGCTGCCAGACCCAGTGCCCGCAGCAGTGAGGCGTTCTAACAAAGATGGGGTGCGATGTGCGTCTCCGCCTCGACTCAGTCCCGCTTTAGAGAAACAGGAAGTTACAGCACTTCCTGGTGAAGAGTGTTGACGGGTGAATGTGCGGATGACAAAGAGACTTCTCTCTCTTTTCTTCTGAGCCGCCTCTCAGAAGCCTCTGTGTGTGCACGATGTGGCTGATCTGGGATAATCGTGCTGTGCGCAGTGCTTAAGGAGAACATTGCCCTAAAATGGAGGGCTAAGGAATAGCCTAAGAAACCTAAAAGGCTCGGGAAGAGCCAAAGAGAACACCGATGGGCTCTGGGAAGCCCCAGTGATGCTAGCGAAAACAGCGTGGCTTTTAGGCACCTCCTCAGAGCAGCAGCAATGTCTCGCTCCAGCCTATGGGACAATGGGGACTCTTAATTACCGCCTTGAATTACCACAAGTGTTGCAAAAGCAGAAGGGACTAGGGAGCATGCAGAGCAGGTTATGGACTATATGTCAAGTTTAAACAAGCAACAAGCCCCTCTGCAAACAGAAACAGGTTTAGCCCTAAGTAATAGACGAAGGTAGCTGTGAGTAACGTGAAGCGAAGCGGTGACGTCAGTCACCCCGAAAGCCTCGGAGAAGCGGTCTGAAAATCTGGTACCCTCGTGACCTCGGCAGTCTTTTTGGTTTGTTTGGCAGGGTAGCCCACCGAAGGGGGACATCTCGAAGAGAAGCAGCAAGACCTGGGGATCCGGTGGTTCATTTTGGTCGTCGCCTGTGAGGCCAGCATGCAAGAGTAAGAGGAAGCTAGGAGCAGTCTCAAAAAGGTAATAGGTTTGAAAGGGAGACAGGCAAATCGAGGGCTGTCGTTCCTCCACGTAGTTAAAGACCGAGAGAGTTGTGGGTTAAGCGCATGCATACGAGGGTTTGCGAACAGTAACAATAACACTGAAGCGGAATAAAAATAAGGTTTCGTGGAAGATGGCGTTAGGAAGGTATTAGGCGACGTGCCCGCCTGCCTAATAACCTAGCCCTAATTGCTGTGTGTAACGTTTCCAGACCGTTTACCCTGCAACGTATGGTGCAAAGTGCCATATTAAGACCTTTCCCTTAAGGAAAAGAAGAAGGAAAAAAAGAAAAAAAAGGGGGAAAAAGAAAACAGGGTAAAGAGAAAAAGATCATGCATAAACCTAAGCGTTTCACTGGAAGTAAAACGCGAGTTTATCGCTTCCTTACAGATATGGAACCGAGGACAGCAAATGCTGACGAGGAGAAGAGACGGACGAGCGTTTGCTTGCGGTTAATACCGAAGGGACGGGATGAAACAAGGAAGCCAGAATGCAGCGGCCCCTCGATATCACCAGGAACTGCTACAGGAGGAGGCGTTCTGGCACGGGTAACTAGGGTAAGTATCGCTGATGACCGTTAGCAGTTATTTCGGCCTCCCCGAGGCAGCGCTGAGGACTGAGTAACCCGTTCCTACCCTGTGGCTGCTGTTGCCTGTATCTGCCTTAGCTTTGCTTTGGCTGTTTCTGTTTTGTTTTGTTATCGTACGCACAGCTACGGAAAGGAATAGATGTCATACTTACTTTTTTAGATTAATTGCCACGGCTGAAGTTGAAGAGACCAAGAAACGTAAGCCCCGAAGGGGCACATCTTGAAGAGAGGGGGCTAGGCCTAGCGATCCAGTTGTTCGTTTTGGTCGTCGCCTGTGAGGCCAGCATGCAAGAGTAAGAGGAAGCTAGGAGCAGTCTCAAAAAGGTAATAGGTTTGAAAGGGAGACAGGCAAATCGAGGGCTGTCATTCCTCCACGTAGTTAAAGACCGAGAGAGTTGTCGGTTAAGCGCATGCATACGAGGGTTTGCGAACAGTACCAATAACACTGAAGCGGAATAAAAATAAGGTTTCGTGGAAGATGGCGTTAGGAAGGTATTAGGCGACGTGCCCGCCTGCCTAATAACCTAGCCCTAATTGCTGTGTGTAACGTTTCCAGACCGTTTACCCTGCAACGTATGGTGCAAAGTGCCGTATTAAGACCTTTCCCTTAAGGAAAAGAAGAAGGAAAAAAGGGGGAAAAAGAAAACAGGGTAAAGAGAAAAAGATCATGCATAAACCTAAGCGTTTCACTGGAAGTAAAACGCGAGTTTATCGCTTCCTTACAGAGATGGAACCAAGGACAGCAAATGCTGACGAGGAGAAGAGACGGACGAGCGTTTGCTTGCGGTTAATACCGAAGGGACGGGATGAAACAAGGAAGCCAGAATGCAGCGGCCCCTCGATATCACCAGGAACTGCTACAGGAGGAGGCGTTCTGGCACGGGTAACTAGGGTAAGTATCGCTGATGACCGTTAGCAGTTATTTCGGCCTCCCCGAGGCAGCGCTGAGGACTGAGTAACCCGTTCCTACCCTGTGGCTGCTGTTGCCTGTATCTGCCTTAGCTTTGCTTTGGCTGTTTCTGTTTTGTTTTGTTGTCGTACACGCAGCTACGGAAAGGAATAGATGTCATACTTACTTTTTTAGATTAATTGCCACGGCTGAAGTTGAAGAGACCAAGAAACGTAAGCCCCGAAGGGGCACATCTTGAAGAGAGGGGGCTAGACCTAGCGATCCAGTTGTTCGTTTTGGTCGTCGCCTGTGAGGCCAGCATGCAAGAGTAAGAGGAAGCTAGGAGCAGTCTCAAAAAGGTAATAGGTTTGAAAGGGAGACAGGCAAATCGAGGGCTGTCATTCCTCCACGTAGTTAAAGACCGAGAGAGTTGTCGGTTAAGCGCATGCATACGAGGGTTTGCGAACAGTACCAATAACACTGAAGCGGAATAAAAATAAGGTTTCGTGGAAGATGGCGTTAGGAAGGTATTAGGCGACGTGCCCGCCTGCCTAATAACCTAGCCCTAATTGCTGTGTGTAACGTTTCCAGACCGTTTACCCTGCAACGTATGGTGCAAAGTGCCGTATTAAGACCTTTCCCTTAAGGAAAAGAAGAAGGAAAAAAGAAAAAAAAGGGGGAAAAAGAAAACAGGGTAAAGAGAAAAAGATCATGCATAAACCTAAGCGTTTCACTGGAAGTAAAACGCGAGTTTATCGCTTCCTTACAGAGATGGAACCAAGGACAGCAAATGCTGACGAGGAGAAGAGACGGACGAGCGTTTGCTTGCGGTTAATACCGAAGGGACGGGATGAAACAAGGAAGCCAGAATGCAGCGGCCCCTCGATATCACCAGGAACTGCTACAGGAGGAGGCGTTCTGGCACGGGTAACTAGGGTAAGTATCGCTGATGACCGTTAGCAGTTATTTCGGCCTCCCCGAGGCAGCGCTGAGGACTGAGTAACCCGTTCCTACCCTGTGGCTGCTGTTGCCTGTATCTGCCTTAGCTTTGCTTTGGCTGTTTCTGTTTTGTTTTGTTGTCGTACACGCAGCTACGGAAAGGAATAGATGTCATACTTACTTTTTTAGATTAATTGCCACGGCTGAAGTTGAAGAGACCAAGAAACGTAAGCCCCGAAGGGGCACATCTTGAAGAGAGGGGGCTAGACCTAGCGATCCAGTTGTTCGTTTTGGTCGTCGCCTGTGAGGCCAGCATGCAAGAGTAAGAGGAAGCTAGGAGCAGTCTCAAAAAGGTAATAGGTTTGAAAGGGAGACAGGCAAATCGAGGGCTGTCATTCCTCCACGTAGTTAAAGACCGAGAGAGTTGTCGGTTAAGCGCATGCATACGAGGGTTTGCGAACAGTACCAATAACACTGAAGCGGAATAAAAATAAGGTTTCGTGGAAGATGGCGTTAGGAAGGTATTAGGCGACGTGCCCGCCTGCCTAATAACCTAGCCCTAATTGCTGTGTGTAACGTTTCCAGACCGTTTACCCTGCAACGTATGGTGCAAAGTGCCGTATTAAGACCTTTCCCTTAAGGAAAAGAAGAAGGAAAAAAGAAAAAAAAGGGGGAAAAAGAAAACAGGGTAAAGAGAAAAAGATCATGCATAAACCTAAGCGTTTCACTGGAAGTAAAACGCGAGTTTATCGCTTCCTTACAGAGATGGAACCAAGGACAGCAAATGCTGACGAGGAGAAGAGACGGACGAGCGTTTGCTTGCGGTTAATACCGAAGGGACGGGATGAAACAAGGAAGCCAGAATGCAGCGGCCCCTCGATATCACCAGGAACTGCTACAGGAGGAGGCGTTCTGGCACGGGTAACTAGGGTAAGTATCGCTAATGACCGTTAGCAGTTATTTCGGCCTCCCCGAGGCAGCGCTGAGGACTAAGTAACCTGAGGGGCTCTGGCCTGGGTTAGGGCAGAAGTGCAGGCAGGCGGGATCAGGCATTTTCCTCTCAGCTCTCCAAGCTGAATCCTAGCCCTGAAGGAAAAAGCACTGGGGGGAGGCTACTCGGACACCTGCCACGTCGAGGGCAGGGGCAGGAGCTGACCCTTCCCCGACGGACGGACGGACAGACAGACGCTGGTGCGGCGGTGACTCTTTGGATATCGTAGGTAAGGGGAGGCACGCTGGTGCCGAGCTCCAGGGCGGTTTGCCTGAACACGATGCCCGGGGCAGGAGGTTACGCATTGTGTCCGGGGCTGGGAGCTGGTCCCCGAGTCCCATGTACTTGGGAGTGCCTGCGCTTGCCAGGGAGCCCGGTGCTGTTCCCAGAGCTGCGGGGAATTTCCCTTGCGTTGCCTGGACCCTCGGGGCTCTTGGGGGTGTTTCCCCTCATCGCAAGGGCAGCCAGAGCCCCTCCAGGGCTGCGTGAGGTCCCCGAACCGCTCCCGGATTTGCTTTTGGCACTCCGCAGTGTCGCTCGTGTGCCTGGGGCAGCCTGCAGGCGCCATCCTGTCAGCCGCGTTGAGCCCTGCGGCGTGCCTGGTGACCCCTCTGGTGTGCGCCAAGGCCCTTCCTCTGTATTTTGGTCTGCCCCAGAGCCCTGCACTTGCCCTCTGATGCCCTCAGGACCCCTCAGTTCACATTCTGGGTTGCCCCCGAGCCCTCTGCGTGCCTTTCGGTGCGCCCCGTGGCCCCGTGTGTGTTTTGCGGCATGCCGCAGAGGTCTCTGTTTAGCTTTTTCTCCTGTCCTGGAGTTTTCTGGGTGCTTCTGGGTGTGCCCCAGGGCCCTCCTTTTGGTGCCCCCAGAGTCACTCTGTTTGCTCTATCGTTCTTTTTTTTTTTTTTTTTTTTTTTTTTTTTTTTTTTTTCTTGACTTGTGTTGCACCCAGAGCTCTCGATTTGTTCTCTTGTGCTCCGCATACTCCCCTTTCCGCACTCTACACCCCAGGCAGGGCTCTCCCTTCAGCTCTCAGCAAGCTGCTGTCAGGAGAGTGGGGGTGCCTCTGCTGCCCTGGCAGCCCCAGCTGTCCCTGAAGGGGCTGATGGCCAGGCCCCCTGCCCAGTTCCTGCAGGCCCACAGCTGCGGGCCCTGGGGCTGGGATGAATGCCAGGGGGAGCTGGGTGGCAGGACAGGCCCCAGGTGGGGCTGATGGCAAGGGCAGGCCCACATTTGGGGGCTGGGGCCGCAGTTGGGGGGAGCTGGCGCTGGGGCAGGAGCTGGGCAGCGGAGCTGCCGCGGAGCACGGCCCTTCGGGACCAGCCCGGCGGCCGCCCCGCGGAGGAGGTGAGCGGGGCCGGGGGAGGCGCACTGCAGGCTGCGGGTCCCGCATGTGCCGGGGGTCCCGGCGGCTGGGAGCGTCCCGGGGCCACGGAGGCGGGGGGAGGAAGGGGGTGCGCCGGGGCTGTGGTGCGGTTTACTGCGCGGTCGGAGGAGCGCGGGGGGGGGGGTCTCCTGTGTCAGCTCGGGAGCGTGTCGGGGAGCGGGGGGAGGAGGGTCGTGGAGGGGCGGGGGCAGTGTCGGAGCTGAGGCGGGGCCGGTCGCGGGGGTGTCGGGGGAGCCCCGGGCCGGTGGTGGGGCTGGCGGGGCCGCGCTCGGGGCTCTGCGGCCGTTTCCGGGGGGGACAGGGGGGAAGGGGAAGGGGGGCGGGACGGAAAGGAACGGAATGTGCCGAGGGTCAAAGGTGCCCCAGCGCTGCGGGTGGGGGGCGGGAGTTGGGGTGCGGGAATGCGGGGAGCCGTAGCTTTCGGCGCGGCATGCCGGGAGCAGTAGTCTTCCGGCACTGGGCTTCCGGTGGGGCCTGTTTGTTCTGAGCGCGGCATGCTGGGAGCGGTAGTCTTCCGGCACTGGGCTTCCGGGCGGCCATGTTGCTTGGCATGGCATGCCGGGAGCAGTAGTCTTCCGGCACTGGGCTTCCGGGCCGCCCTTTTCGCGTGCACGGTATGCTGGGAGGTGTAGTCTTCTCAGGCGGGGCTACTGGGTGACCATGCTGCGCCTCTCGAGGTGGCCCCGCGGGGGGGGCGGCGGCGGCGGCGGCAGGTCCCTGCCAGCGGGGTTCCCAGCAGGCGGCCGCGTGGCAGGCCAGGAGCTGTAGTGCCCGCTGGGTCTGTTCCTTACTGGACATGTGTCACTCACGCCTGAGTCCCCACAGGTCACGGGGGACAGTGGAATGCCCCTGTTTTTCCCCGGTACAGGGCAGGAAGTGTTTTCCATCTCCGATGGTGTTGCAAGACAACCTTGGAAGCTCAGAAAGAGTGTTCCTGCTGTTTAAACTAGGCAGATGAGGAGAACCCCCCCCCCCCATTTCCTGGGAGGAAATAATTCTTTAATCAAGGCCATGCTAGAAGTGCTAAAGCCTTAAAGAAATAGTAAATCAAAATGTTTTGTTTTCTATGTAGACGTTGCCAATTTAGCAAAGGAATTCGAGGTATCCCCGAACTGAACTGTCCTCATTATAATACAAGAAAATCACGCCCATAGGTCAGAAAGACCTGTGCCCGGGTGAAGACCCCTCCCCTGAGCATGCGTAGTTTTAAAATGGCGTGTAAGCAATATTAGAATTGTATGTAAATCACTAACCAACCGGTGTAAGAGGGAAAGTTGCAAACCTTGCAACTTGTATAAATGCTACTTGGAAAGCCGGGGCGGGGGGGGGGAGTTGCGCTTGATTTGTGGGGAAAACACCGAGCAGCCAGGCTTGCACAACTCTGAAATAAATAAGCAAATGTCTCTCCTGAGCGTGTCATTATTGGCTTAGTGCACAGCGGGCAACGAATCCGCTTTTCGGACAGCAGCGTGACCAGGCAGGGTTGTCCCCGGGGGCTGGGGCTGTCCCTCTTGGAAATGGGGAGGGCGGGAAGAGTAGGAGGGGTGCTGCGGGCTCCTGGGGGTCGTAGCTTTGCTCAGGATTGGGGCCGGTTAGGCAGCTGCTGGGAGGAGTGGCGGTGCTGGGAGGGCACGGTGCGGAGCTGTCCTGCTGTGCAGCGCAAGGGAAAGTCGACCAGCACCGTTGCTGTCCGAGGACCCTGGAACAGCCCGAGAGACCCTGGAACAGCCACCCCACGGACACCGTGTCACTGCCTCGCAAGGCCACCGCATGCAGGTACGTTTGACTACATCCGGCAGAAGAAATGTAAGCCGAAGGATCAGGGCAAATAGCTGCTTGTCTAGGTTTGTTACCTAGCGACGCACTGGCAAAGCTTTTTATGAACACCCGTACTCGATCGAGTGCGTATTCATTCTGTGAATATTAATTACTGCCAGACCGCGTACGTCACTGATGCTTTAAAGCAAGTCCGTGGCGCTGGGGTAGCACGTGTAGTGGAGGCTAAATGCAATAATACCTCGTTTTGATGTTGTTCTCTTATACGAAAGCACTTGGAGCAGATTAAGACATTTCTCGTCCTATTTTGTTTATTGAGTGGACCCTGATACTGGGGAGAAGCTGCCGTGAAGCAGACCTAGTAGTCAGCTTCCTTAGAGAAGGCGTCTTGTCCTGTATTTGAGGGCTTCCGGTACGTTTTGACAGACAGTAGTGAGTGACGGGTTTCCTTTGGACCCCCCGGGGAGCAGAAAGTTCTGCCGGGAAGGCAAAATGTTTCTTGCGGCTGGGTTGGAAGAAGCTGGCTGCTGATGCAAGGCAGTGACAATTCTGGGGAGTCGCGGGAAGTTTTGAAAAGACGGTCGTTCCCTTTGCTAGAAGGCTATGCACTTCGGTTCCTAATAGCTGCAGTAATGAAGCCAGGTAAGCGTTCGGGAGGAGCCCAAGCCGTTTTTGTCTAGCGAGTATTTTGCAAGGGGGGCAGGAAAGCGCTGCGCCCTGCTCCTTGCTGCCCTCGCGTGTCTGAAAGGCGGCACTGCACGCGGGAGGGGGGCGCGCTCACGGCTGCCCTCGCGTGTCGACAAGGCAGCACTGCAGCCGCCGGCGGCCACCGCTGCGTACGGAGACCGTAGCGGGCAGCCGGCGCACACGTGCGCGCTGCCGGTCGCCGTGTTGGCCGCTACTCTGCGCTCTCTCGGGGACGGGTAAGCGCAGGGGCCGCGCTCGTGCCCCCTGCCCGGTGCTCACGGACCGGGAGCGCTTTTCCCGAGAGGGCTTTTCCTTCTCGGTGCTTCCTGGGGGCGCGGGGACGGGCAGTGCCGTCTCAGAGCTGCTCCGCGGCGCTCTCTCCCCGGGGCAGCCCCAGCGCCTGCTCGCTGAAGCCCGCCGCTCTCTCGGGCGCGGGCAGAGCAGCCTCGGGGCGCTCGCTGCTCGGCCTGAGCGCCGGGGTGGCGCGGCGGGCTGCGGTTGGCGCGCGGGAGCCGGCCGGCTGCAGCGCGGCGCTGCGACCACGCGAGGGTGGGGCCATTGCGGGTCTGGGCTGCCTCGCGCTGCCCTCCCCCCGCCCCTCGCGCTCCCCCCGCCCCTCGCGCTGCGCTCCCCCGCCCCTCGCGCTGCGCTCCCCCGCCCCTCGCGCTGCGCTCCCCCGCCCCTCGCGCTGCGCTCCCCCGCCCCTCGCGCTGCGCTCCCCCGCCCCTCGCGCTGCGCTCCCCCGCCCCTCGCGCTGCGCTCCCCCGCCCCTCGCGCTGCGCTCCCCCGCCCCTCGCGCTCCCCCCGCCCCTCGCGCTCCGCTCCCCCCGCCCCTCGCGCTCCGCTCCCCCCGCCCCTCGCGCTCCGCTCCCCCCGCCCCTCGCGCTCCCCCCGCCCCTCGCGCTCCCCCCGCCCCTCTCGCGCGGTCCTGGGCCGGCGCACGCGCGGTGCGGCGGCGCGAGCCCTGGGCGGCCGGCGCACGCGCGGTGCGGCGGCGCGAGCCCTGGGCGGCCGGCGCACGCGCGGTGCGGCGGCGCGAGCCCTGGGCGGCCGGCGCACGCGCGGTGCGGCGGCGCGAGCCCTGGGCGGCCGGCGCACGCGCGGTGCGGCGGCGCGAGCCCTGGGCGGCCGGCGCACGCGCGGTGCGGCGGCGGGCAAGATGGCGGCGAGCAGGGCGGGTGTTTTGGCTGGACGGCGGCGGGCGAGGGCAGAGGCGGGCTGGAGTCGAGCATGTGGGGGCCGCGGTGAGGCGAGGTGAGGCGAGCGTGTGCCTTCGGGTGGCCGCGGGTGTCGGGCTGTGTCCTGCCAGCCGGGGCCGTCGCTGCGTGGAGGCGGCGGGGCTGGGGGAGGGGGGAGTCGGGCCGGGGGCCGCGCCGGGTCTGCGCGGCGCCGGGTCTGCCGGAGCGCGGCTCTGACTCTCCCTTTTGCGTGTGTCGCCTGTAGGGCCCCGGTTCCTCCCCAGCGCGGGCCGGGGCGTGCGCTCGCCCCTGCGGACTCAGCCTGGAGGAGTGTGTGTGGGGTGCCTGCGCGGGGGTCTGGATGTCTCTAGCAGCGGCACGGCAGCCTGATGCCTCCTCTCGTCTGGGACGCGGGGTCCTTGGGGAGTTCCCTGCTGCCTCCTCTGGCGTTCTCTGCGAGCTCATAGATCCCTCCACCTCCTCTCCCCCCCCCCCCCCGCCCCGCTCCCCTGTCTGGTGGGGTGGGAGACCGGTGGCTGCTCCCGCCGAGCTGAGAGCCACGTAGGGCACCCCTATGTGCTCGCTACGCATCTGGGATGGCACCCCTGCCCTGAGGGCCCCGCAGAGTCCCACCCTTCCTGCAACCAGCCCCCCCAGAGCCATTAAACCACCCACAAATCCTGCCCCAACACCCCCACAGGCCCCAAAACGCCTCCGAGCCCTGCCGCAATGTTGTCACTGACTCCAGACCTTCCCCTGCACTCTGTGCAAGGCCCCAAACATTCCTCAAACTGCTGCCAGACCCAGTGCCCGCAGCAGTGAGGCGTTCTAACAAAGATGGGGTGCGATGTGCGTCTCCGCCTCGACTCAGTCCCGCTTTAGAGAAACAGGAAGTTACAGCACTTCCTGGTGAAGAGTGTTGACGGGTGAATGTGCGGATGACAAAGAGACTTCTCTCTCTTTTCTTCTGAGCCGCCTCTCAGAAGCCTCTGTGTGTGCACGATGTGGCTGATCTGGGATAATCGTGCTGTGCGCAGTGCTTAAGGAGAACATTGCCCTAAAATGGAGGGCTAAGGAATAGCCTAAGAAACCTAAAAGGCTCGGGAAGAGCCAAAGAGAACACCGATGGGCTCTGGGAAGCCCCAGTGATGCTAGCGAAAACAGCGTGGCTTTTAGGCACCTCCTCAGAGCAGCAGCAATGTCTCGCTCCAGCCTATGGGACAATGGGGACTCTTAATTACCGCCTTGAATTACCACAAGTGTTGCAAAAGCAGAAGGGACTAGGGAGCATGCAGAGCAGGTTATGGACTATATGTCAAGTTTAAACAAGCAACAAGCCCCTCTGCAAACAGAAACAGGTTTAGCCCTAAGTAATAGACGAAGGTAGCTGTGAGTAACGTGAAGCGAAGCGGTGACGTCAGTCACCCCGAAAGCCTCGGAGAAGCGGTCTGAAAATCTGGTACCCTCGCGACCTCGGCAGTCTTTTTGGTTTGTTTGGCAGGGTAGCCCACCGAAGGGGGACATCTCGAAGAGAAGCAGCAAGACCTGGGGATCCGGTGGTTCATTTTGGTCGTCGCCTGTGAGGCCAGCATGCAAGAGTAAGAGGAAGCTAGGAGCAGTCTCAAAAAGGTAATAGGTTTGAAAGGGAGACAGGCAAATCGAGGGCTGTCGTTCCTCCACGTAGTTAAAGACCGAGAGAGTTGTGGGTTAAGCGCATGCATACGAGGGTTTGCGAACAGTAACAATAACACTGAAGCGGAATAAAAATAAGGTTTCGTGGAAGATGGCGTTAGGAAGGTATTAGGCGACGTGCCCGCCTGCCTAATAACCTAGCCCTAATTGCTGTGTGTAACGTTTCCAGACCGTTTACCCTGCAACGTATGGTGCAAAGTGCCATATTAAGACCTTTCCCTTAAGGAAAAGAAGAAGGAAAAAAAGAAAAAAAAGGGGGAAAAAGAAAACAGGGTAAAGAGAAAAAGATCATGCATAAACCTAAGCGTTTCACTGGAAGTAAAACGCGAGTTTATCGCTTCCTTACAGATATGGAACCGAGGACAGCAAATGCTGACGAAGAGAAGAGACGGACGAGCGTTTGCTTGCGGTTAATACCGAAGGGACGGGATGAAACAAGGAAGCCAGAATGCAGCGGCCCCTCGATATCACCAGGAACTGCTACAGGAGGAGGCGTTCTGGCACGGGTAACTAGGGTAAGTATCGCTAATGACCGTTAGCAGTTATTTCGGCCTCCCCGAGGCAGCGCTGAGGACTGAGTAACCCGTTCCTACCCTGTGGCTGCTGTTGCCTGTATCTGCCTTAGCTTTGCTTTGGCTGTTTCTGTTTTGTTTTGTTATCGTACGCACAGCTACGGAAAGGAATAGATGTCATACTTACTTTTTTAGATTAATTGCCACGGCTGAAGTTGAAGAGACCAAGAAACGTAAGCCCCGAAGGGGCACATCTTGAAGAGAGGGGGCTAGACCTAGCGATCCAGTTGTTCGTTTTGGTCGTCGCCTGTGAGGCCAGCATGCAAGAGTAAGAGGAAGCTAGGAGCAGTCTCAAAAAGGTAATAGGTCTGAAAGGGAGACAGGCAAATCGAGGGCTGTCATTCCTCCACGTAGTTAAAGACCGAGAGAGTTGTCGGTTAAGCGCATGCATACGAGGGTTTGCGAACAGTACCAATAACACTGAAGCGGAATAAAAATAAGGTTTCGTGGAAGATGGCGTTAGGAAGGTATTAGGCGACGTGCCCGCCTGCCTAATAACCTAGCCCTAATTGCTGTGTGTAACGTTTCCAGACCGTTTACCCTGCAACGTATGGTGCAAAGTGCCGTATTAAGACCTTTCCCTTAAGGAAAAGAAGAAGGAAAAAAGGGGGAAAAAGAAAACAGGGTAAAGAGAAAAAGATCATGCATAAACCTAAGCGTTTCACTGGAAGTAAAACGCGAGTTTATCGCTTCCTTACAGAGATGGAACCAAGGACAGCAAATGCTGACGAGGAGAAGAGACGGACGAGCGTTTGCTTGCGGTTAATACCGAAGGGACGGGATGAAACAAGGAAGCCAGAATGCAGCGGCCCCTCGATATCACCAGGAACTGCTACAGGAGGAGGCGTTCTGGCACGGGTAACTAGGGTAAGTATCGCTGATGACCGTTAGCAGTTATTTCGGCCTCCCCGAGGCAGCGCTGAGGACTGAGTAACCCGTTCCTACCCTGTGGCTGCTGTTGCCTGTATCTGCCTTAGCTTTGCTTTGGCTGTTTCTGTTTTGTTTTGTTATCGTACACGCAGCTACGGAAAGGAATAGATGTCATACTTACTTTTTTAGATTAATTGCCACGGCTGAAGTTGAAGAGACCAAGAAACGTAAGCCCCGAAGGGGCACATCTTGAAGAGAGGGGGCTAGACCTAGCGATCCAGTTGTTCGTTTTGGTCGTCGCCTGTGAGGCCAGCATGCAAGAGTAAGAGGAAGCTAGGAGCAGTCTCAAAAAGGTAATAGGTTTGAAAGGGAGACAGGCAAATCGAGGGCTGTCATTCCTCCACGTAGTTAAAGACCGAGAGAGTTGTCGGTTAAGCGCATGCATACGAGGGTTTGCGAACAGTACCAATAACACTGAAGCGGAATAAAAATAAGGTTTCGTGGAAGATGGCGTTAGGAAGGTATTAGGCGACGTGCCCGCCTGCCTAATAACCTAGCCCTAATTGCTGTGTGTAACGTTTCCAGACCGTTTACCCTGCAACGTATGGTGCAAAGTGCCGTATTAAGACCTTTCCCTTAAGGAAAAGAAGAAGGAAAAAAGAAAAAAAAGGGGGAAAAAGAAAACAGGGTAAAGAGAAAAAGATCATGCATAAACCTAAGCGTTTCACTGGAAGTAAAACGCGAGTTTATCGCTTCCTTACAGAGATGGAACCAAGGACAGCAAATGCTGACGAGGAGAAGAGACGGACGAGCGTTTGCTTGCGGTTAATACCGAAGGGACGGGATGAAACAAGGAAGCCAGAATGCAGCGGCCCCTCGATATCACCAGGAACTGCTACAGGAGGAGGCGTTCTGGCACGGGTAACTAGGGTAAGTATCGCTAATGACCGTTAGCAGTTATTTCGGCCTCCCCGAGGCAGCGCTGAGGACTAAGTAACCTGAGGGGCTCTGGCCTGGGTTAGGGCAGAAGTGCAGGCAGGCGGGATCAGGCATTTTCCTCTCAGCTCTCCAAGCTGAATCCTAGCCCTGAAGGAAAAAGCACTGGGGGGAGGCTACTCGGACACCTGCCACGTCGAGGGCAGGGGCAGGAGCTGACCCTTCCCCGACGGACGGACGGACAGACAGACGCTGGTGCGGCGGTGACTCTTTGGATATCGTAGGTAAGGGGAGGCACGCTGGTGCCGAGCTCCAGGGCGGTTTGCCTGAACACGATGCCCGGGGCAGGAGGTTACGCATTGTGTCCGGGGCTGGGAGCTGGTCCCCGAGTCCCATGTACTTGGGAGTGCCTGCGCTTGCCAGGGAGCCCGGTGCTGTTCCCAGAGCTGCGGGGAATTTCCCTTGCGTTGCCTGGACCCTCGGGGCTCTTGGGGGTGTTTCCCCTCATCGCAAGGGCAGCCGGAGCCCCTCCAGGGCTGCGTGAGGTCCCCGAACCGCTCCCGGATTTGCTTTTGGCACTCCGCAGTGTCGCTCGTGTGCCTGGGGCAGCCTGCAGGCGCCATCCTGTCAGCCGCGTTGAGCCCTGCGGCGTGCCTGGTGACCCCTCTGGTGTGCGCCAAGGCCCTTCCTCTGTATTTTGGTCTGCCCCAGAGCCCTGCACTTGCCCTCTGATGCCCTCAGGACCCCTCAGTTCACATTCTGGGTTGCCCCCGAGCCCTCTGCGTGCCTTTCGGTGCGCCCCGTGGCCCCGTGTGTGTTTTGCGGCATGCCGCAGAGGTCTCTGTTTAGCTTTTTCTCCTGTCCTGGAGTTTTCTGGGTGCTTCTGGGTGTGCCCCAGGGCCCTCCTTTTGGTGCCCCCAGAGTCACTCTGTTTGCTCTATCGTTCTTTTTTTTTTTTTTTTTTTTTTTTTTTTTTTTTTTTTTTTCTTGACTTGTGTTGCACCCAGAGCTCTCGATTTGTTCTCTTGTGCTCCGCATACTCCCCTTTCCGCACTCTACACCCCAGGCAGGGCTCTCCCTTCAGCTCTCAGCAAGCTGCTGTCAGGAGAGTGGGGGTGCCTCTGCTGCCCTGGCAGCCCCAGCTGTCCCTGAAGGGGCTGATGGCCAGGCCCCCTGCCCAGTTCCTGCAGGCCCACAGCTGCGGGCCCTGGGGCTGGGATGAATGCCAGGGGGAGCTGGGTGGCAGGACAGGCCCCAGGTGGGGCTGATGGCAAGGGCAGGCCCACATTTGGGGGCTGGGGCCGCAGTTGGGGGGAGCTGGCGCTGGGGCAGGAGCTGGGCAGCGGAGCTGCCGCGGAGCACGGCCCTTCGGGACCAGCCCGGCGGCCGCCCCGCGGAGGAGGTGAGCGGGGCCGGGGGAGGCGCACTGCAGGCTGCGGGTCCCGCATGTGCCGGGGGTCCCGGCGGCTGGGAGCGTCCCGGGGCCACGGAGGCGGGGGGAGGAAGGGGGTGCGCCGGGGCTGCGGTGCGGTTTACTGCGCGGTCGGAGGAGCGCGGGGGGGGGGTCTCCTGTGTCAGCTCGGGAGCGTGTCGGGGAGCGGGGGGAGGAGGGTCGTGGAGGGGCGGGGGCAGTGTCGGAGCTGAGGCGGGGCCGGTCGCGGGGGTGTCGGGGGAGCCCCGGGCCGGTGGTGGGGCTGGCGGGGCCGCGCTCGGGGCTCTGCGGCCGTTTCCGGGGGGACAGGGGGGAAGGGGAAGGGGGGCGGGACGGAAAGGAACGGAATGTGCCGAGGGTCAAAGGTGCCCCAGCGCTGCGGGTGGGGGGCGGGCGTTGGGGTGCGGGAATGCGGGGAGCCGTAGCTTTCGGCGCGGCATGCCGGGAGCAGTAGTCTTCCGGCACTGGGCTTCCGGTGGGGCCTGTTTGTTCTGAGCGCGGCATGCTGGGAGCGGTAGTCTTCCGGCACTGGGCTTCCGGGCGGCCATGTTGCTTGGCATGGCATGCCGGGAGCAGTAGTCTTCCGGCACTGGGCTTCCGGGCCGCCCTTTTCGCGTGCACGGTATGCTGGGAGGTGTAGTCTTCTCAGGCGGGGCTACTGGGTGACCATGCTGCGCCTCTCGAGGTGGCCCCGCGGGGGGGGCGGCGGCGGCGGCGGCGGCAGGTCCCTGCCAGCGGGGTTCCCAGTAGGCGGCCGCGTGGCAGGCCAGGAGCTGTAGTGCCCGCTGGGTCTGTTCCTTACTGGACATGTGTCACTCACGCCTGAGTCCCCACAGGTCACGGGGGACAGTGGAATGCCCCTGTTTTTCCCCGGTACAGGGCAGGAAGTGTTTTCCATCTCCGATGGTGTTGCAAGACAACCTTGGAAGCTCAGAAAGAGTGTTCCTGCTGTTTAAACTAGGCAGATGAGGAGAAACCCCCCCCCCCCATTTCCTGGGAGGAAATAATTCTTTAATCAAGGCCATGCTAGAAGTGCTAAAGCCTTAAAGAAATAGTAAATCAAAATGTTTTGTTTTCTATGTAGACGTTGCCAATTTAGCAAAGGAATTCGAGGTATCCCCGAACTGAACTGTCCTCATTATAATACAAGAAAATCACGCCCATAGGTCAGAAAGACCTGTGCCCGGGTGAAGACCCCTCCCCTGAGCATGCGTAGTTTTAAAATGGCGTGTAAGCAATATTAGAATTGTATGTAAATCACTAACCAACCGGTGTAAGAGGGAAAGTTGCAAACCTTGCAACTTGTATAAATGCTACTTGGAAAGCCGGGGCGGGGGGGGAGTTGCGCTTGATTTGTGGGGAAAACACCGAGCAGCCAGGCTTGCACAACTCTGAAATAAATAAGCAAATGTCTCTCCTGAGCGTGTCATTATTGGCTTAGTGCACAGCGGGCAACGAATCCGCTTTTCGGACAGCAGCGTGACCAGGCAGGGTTGTCCCCGGGGGCTGGGGCTGTCCCTCTTGGAAATGGGGAGGGCGGGAAGAGTAGGAGGGGTGCTGCGGGCTCCTGGGGGTCGTAGCTTTGCTCAGGATTGGGGCCGGTTAGGCAGCTGCTGGGAGGAGTGGCGGTGCTGGGAGGGCACGGTGCGGAGCTGTCCTGCTGTGCAGCGCAAGGGAAAGTCGACCAGCACCGTTGCTGTCCGAGGACCCTGGAACAGCCCGAGAGACCCTGGAACAGCCACCCCACGGACACCGTGTCACTGCCTCGCAAGGCCACCGCATGCAGGTACGTTTGACTACATCCGGCAGAAGAAATGTAAGCCGAAGGATCAGGGCAAATAGCTGCTTGTCTAGGTTTGTTACCTAGCGACGCACTGGCAAAGCTTTTTATGAACACCCGTACTCGATCGAGTGCGTATTCATTCTGTGAATATTAATTACTGCCAGACCGCGTACGTCACTGATGCTTTAAAGCAAGTCCGTGGCGCTGGGGTAGCACGTGTAGTGGAGGCTAAATGCAATAATACCTCGTTTTGATGTTGTTCTCTTATACGAAAGCACTTGGAGCAGATTAAGACATTTCTCGTCCTATTTTGTTTATTGAGTGGGCCCTGATACTGGGGAGAAGCTGCCATGAAGCAGACCTAGTAGTCAGCTTCCTTAGAGAAGGCGTCTTGTCCTGTATTTGAGGGCTTCCGGTACGTTTTGACAGACAGTAGTGAGTGACGGGTTTCCTTTGGACCCCCCGGGGAGCAGAAAGTTCTGCCGGGAAGGCAAAATGTTTCTTGCGGCTGGGTTGGAAGAAGCTGGCTGCTGATGCAAGGCAGTGACAATTCTGGGGAGTCGCGGGAAGTTTTGAAAAGACGGTCGTTCCCTTTGCTAGAAGGCTATGCACTTCGGTTCCTAATAGCTGCAGTAATGAAGCCAGGTAAGCGTTCGGGAGGAGCCCAAGCCGTTTTTGTCTAGCGAGTATTTTGCAAGGGGGGCAGGAAAGCGCTGCGCCCTGCTCCTTGCTGCCCTCGCGTGTCTGAAAGGCGGCACTGCACGCGGGAGGGGGGCGCGCTCACGGCTGCCCTCGCGTGTCGACAAGGCAGCACTGCAGCCGCCGGCGGCCACCGCTGCGTACGGAGACCGTAGCGGGCAGCCGGCGCACACGTGCGCGCTGCCGGTCGCCGTGTTGGCCGCTACTCTGCGCTCTCTCGGGGACGGGTAAGCGCAGGGGCCGCGCTCGTGCCCCCTGCCCGGTGCTCACGGACCGGGAGCGCTTTTCCCGAGAGGGCTTTTCCTTCTCGGTGCTTCCTGGGGGCGCGGGGACGGGCAGTGCCGTCTCGGAGCTGCTCCGCGGCGCTCTCTCCCCGGGGCAGCCCCAGCGCCTGCTCGCTGAAGCCCGCCGCTCTCTCGGGCGCGGGCAGAGCAGCCTCGGGGCGCTCGCTGCTCGGCCTGAGCGCCGGGGTGGCGCGGCGGGCTGCGGTTGGCGCGCGGGAGCCGGCCGGCTGCAGCGCGGCGCTGCGACCACGCGAGGGTGGGGCCATTGCGGGTCTGGGCTGCCTCGCGCTGCGCTCCCCCCGCCCCTCGCGCTCCCCCCGCCCCTCGCGCTGCGCTCCCCCGCCCCTCGCGCTCCCCCCGCCCCTCGCGCTCCGCTCCCCCCGCCCCTCGCGCTCCGCTCCCCCCGCCCCTCGCGCTCCGCTCCCCCCGCCCCTCGCGCTCCGCTCCCCCCGCCCCTCGCGCTCCCCCCGCCCCTCGCGCACCGCTCCCCCCGCCCCTCGCGCTCCGCTCCCCCCGCCCCTCGCGCTCCGCTCCCCCCGCCCCTCGCGCTCCGCTCCCCCCGCCCCTAGCGCTCCGCTCCCCCCGCCCCTCGCGCTCCGCTCCCCCCGCCCCTCGCGCTCCGCTCCCCCCGCCCCTCGCGCTCCCCCCGCCCCTCGCGCGCGAGCCCTGGGCGGCCGGCGCACGCGCGGTGCGGCGGCGCGAGCCCTGGGCGGCCGGCGCACGCGCGGTGCGGCGGCGCGAGCCCTGGGCGGCCGGCGCACGCGCGGTGCGGCGGCGCGAGCCCTGGGCGGCCGGCGCACGCGCGGTGCGGCGGCGGGCAAGATGGCGGCGAGCAGGGCGGGTGTTTTGGCTGGACGGCGGCGGGCGAGGGCAGAGGCGGGCTGGAGTCGAGCATGTGGGGGCCGCGGTGAGGCGAGGTGAGGCGAGCGTGTGCCTTCGGGTGGCCGCGGGTGTCGGGCTGTGTCCTGCCAGCCGGGGCCGTCGCTGCGTGGAGGCGGCGGGGCGGGGGGGGGGGGGGGGGGAGTCGGGCCGGGGGCCGCGCCGGGTCTGCGCGGCGCCGGGTCTGCCGGAGCGCGGCTCTGACTCTCCCTTTTGCGTGTGTCGCCTGTAGGGCCCCGGTTCCTCCCCAGCGCGGGCCGGGGCGTGCGCTCGCCCCTGCGGACGCAGCCTGGAGGAGTGTGTGTGGGGTGCCTGCGCGGGGGTCTGGATGTCTCTAGCAGCGGCACGGCAGCCTGATGCCTCCTCTCGTCTGGGACGCGGGGTCCTTGGGGAGTTCCCTGCTGCCTCCTCTGGCGTTCTCTGCGAGCTCATAGATCCCTCCACCTCCTCTCCCCCCCCCCCCCCCGCCCCGCTCCCCTGTCTGGTGGGGTGGGAGACCGGTGGCTGCTCCCGCCGAGCTGAGAGCCACGTAGGGCACCCCTATGTGCTCGCTACGCATCTGGGATGGCACCCCTGCCCTGAGGGCCCCGCAGAGTCCCACCCTTCCTGCAACCAGCCCCCCCAGAGCCATTAAACCACCCACAAATCCTGCCCCAACACCCCCACAGGCCCCAAAACGCCTCCGAGCCCTGCCGCAATGTTGTCACTGACTCCAGACCTTCCCCTGCACTCTGTGCAAGGCCCCAAACATTCCTCAAACTGCTGCCAGACCCAGTGCCCGCAGCAGTGAGGCGTTCTAACAAAGATGGGGTGCGATGTGCGTCTCCGCCTCGACTCAGTCCCGCTTTAGAGAAACAGGAAGTTACAGCACTTCCTGGTGAAGAGTGTTGACGGGTGAATGTGCGGATGACAAAGAGACTTCTCTCTCTTTTCTTCTGAGCCGCCTCTCAGAAGCCTCTGTGTGTGCACGATGTGGCTGATCTGGGATAATCGTGCTGTGCGCAGTGCTTAAGGAGAACATTGCCCTAAAATGGAGGGCTAAGGAATAGCCTAAGAAACCTAAAAGGCTCGGGAAGAGCCAAAGAGAACACCGATGGGCTCTGGGAAGCCCCAGTGATGCTAGCGAAAACAGCGTGGCTTTTAGGCACCTCCTCAGAGCAGC
Source organism: Dromaius novaehollandiae (assembly GCF_036370855.1). NCBI lineage: Eukaryota > Metazoa > Chordata > Aves > Casuariiformes > Dromaiidae > Dromaius > Dromaius novaehollandiae. The sequence goes on from NC_088113.1 coordinate 21,973,333, forward strand.
AGCAATGTCTCGCTCCAGCCTATGGGACAATGGGGACTCTTAATTACCGCCTTGAATTACCACAAGTGTTGCAAAAGCAGAAGGGACTAGGGAGCATGCAGAGCAGGTTATGGACTATATGTCAAGTTTAAACAAGCAACAAGCCCCTCTGCAAACAGAAACAGGTTTAGCCCTAAGTAATAGACGAAGGTAGCTGTGAGTAACGTGAAGCGAAGCGGTGACGTCAGTCACCCCGAAAGCCTCGGAGAAGCGGTCTGAAAATCTGGTACCCTCGTGACCTCGGCAGTCTTTTTGGTTTGTTTGGCAGGGTAGCCCACCGAAGGGGGACATCTCGAAGAGAAGCAGCAAGACCTGGGGATCCGGTGGTTCATTTTGGTCGTCGCCTGTGAGGCCAGCATGCAAGAGTAAGAGGAAGCTAGGAGCAGTCTCAAAAAGGTAATAGGTTTGAAAGGGAGACAGGCAAATCGAGGGCTGTCGTTCCTCCACGTAGTTAAAGACCGAGAGAGTTGTGGGTTAAGCGCATGCATACGAGGGTTTGCGAACAGTAACAATAACACTGAAGCGGAATAAAAATAAGGTTTCGTGGAAGATGGCGTTAGGAAGGTATTAGGCGACGTGCCCGCCTGCCTAATAACCTAGCCCTAATTGCTGTGTGTAACGTTTCCAGACCGTTTACCCTGCAACGTATGGTGCAAAGTGCCATATTAAGACCTTTCCCTTAAGGAAAAGAAGAAGGAAAAAAAGAAAAAAAAGGGGGAAAAAGAAAACAGGGTAAAGAGAAAAAGATCATGCATAAACCTAAGCGTTTCACTGGAAGTAAAACGCGAGTTTATCGCTTCCTTACAGAGATGGAACCAAGGACAGCAAATGCTGACGAGGAGAAGAGACGGACGAGCGTTTGCTTGCGGTTAATACCGAAGGGACGGGATGAAACAAGGAAGCCAGAATGCAGCGGCCCCTCGATATCACCAGGAACTGCTACAGGAGGAGGCGTTCTGGCACGGGTAACTAGGGTAAGTATCGCTGATGACCGTTAGCAGTTATTTCGGCCTCCCCGAGGCAGCGCTGAGGACTGAGTAACCCGTTCCTACCCTGTGGCTGCTGTTGCCTGTATCTGCCTTAGCTTTGCTTTGGCTGTTTCTGTTTTGTTTTGTTATCGTACGCACAGCTACGGAAAGGAATAGATGTCATACTTACTTTTTTAGATTAATTGCCACGGCTGAAGTTGAAGAGACCAAGAAACGTAAGCCCCGAAGGGGCACATCTTGAAGAGAGGGGGCTAGACCTAGCGATCCAGTTGTTCGTTTTGGTCGTCGCCTGTGAGGCCAGCATGCAAGAGTAAGAGGAAGCTAGGAGCAGTCTCAAAAAGGTAATAGGTTTGAAAGGGAGACAGGCAAATCGAGGGCTGTCATTCCTCCACGTAGTTAAAGACCGAGAGAGTTGTCGGTTAAGCGCATGCATACGAGGGTTTGCGAACAGTACCAATAACACTGAAGCGGAATAAAAATAAGGTTTCGTGGAAGATGGCGTTAGGAAGGTATTAGGCGACGTGCCCGCCTGCCTAATAACCTAGCCCTAATTGCTGTGTGTAACGTTTCCAGACCGTTTACCCTGCAACGTATGGTGCAAAGTGCCGTATTAAGACCTTTCCCTTAAGGAAAAGAAGAAGGAAAAAAGAAAAAAAAGGGGGAAAAAGAAAACAGGGTAAAGAGAAAAAGATCATGCATAAACCTAAGCGTTTCACTGGAAGTAAAACGCGAGTTTATCGCTTCCTTACAGAGATGGAACCGAGGACAGCAAATGCTGACGAGGAGAAGAGACGGACGAGCGTTTGCTTGCGGTTAATACCGAAGGGACGGGATGAAACAAGGAAGCCAGAATGCAGCGGCCCCTCGATATCACCAGGAACTGCTACAGGAGGAGGCGTTCTGGCACGGGTAACTAGGGTAAGTATCGCTAATGACCGTTAGCAGTTATTTCGGCCTCCCCGAGGCAGCGCTGAGGACTGAGTAACCCGTTCCTACCCTGTGGCTGCTGTTGCCTGTATCTGCCTTAGCTTTGCTTTGGCTGTTTCTGTTTTGTTTTGTTGTCGTACACGCAGCTACGGAAAGGAATAGATGTCATACTTACTTTTTTAGATTAATTGCCACGGCTGAAGTTGAAGAGACCAAGAAACGTAAGCCCCGAAGGGGCACATCTTGAAGAGAGGGGGCTAGACCTAGCGATCCAGTTGTTCGTTTTGGTCGTCGCCTGTGAGGCCAGCATGCAAGAGTAAGAGGAAGCTAGGAGCAGTCTCAAAAAGGTAATAGGTTTGAAAGGGAGACAGGCAAATCGAGGGCTGTCATTCCTCCACGTAGTTAAAGACCGAGAGAGTTGTCGGTTAAGCGCATGCATACGAGGGTTTGCGAACAGTACCAATAACACTGAAGCGGAATAAAAATAAGGTTTCGTGGAAGATGGCGTTAGGAAGGTATTAGGCGACGTGCCCGCCTGCCTAATAACCTAGCCCTAATTGCTGTGTGTAACGTTTCCAGACCGTTTACCCTGCAACGTATGGTGCAAAGTGCCGTATTAAGACCTTTCCCTTAAGGAAAAGAAGAAGGAAAAAAGAAAAAAAAGGGGGAAAAAGAAAACAGGGTAAAGAGAAAAAGATCATGCATAAACCTAAGCGTTTCACTGGAAGTAAAACGCGAGTTTATCGCTTCCTTACAGAGATGGAACCAAGGACAGCAAATGCTGACGAGGAGAAGAGACGGACGAGCGTTTGCTTGCGGTTAATACCGAAGGGACGGGATGAAACAAGGAAGCCAGAATGCAGCGGCCCCTCGATATCACCAGGAACTGCTACAGGAGGAGGCGTTCTGGCACGGGTAACTAGGGTAAGTATCGCTAATGACCGTTAGCAGTTATTTCGGCCTCCCCGAGGCAGCGCTGAGGACTAAGTAACCTGAGGGGCTCTGGCCTGGGTTAGGGCAGAAGTGCAGGCAGGCGGGATCAGGCATTTTCCTCTCAGCTCTCCAAGCTGAATCCTAGCCCTGAAGGAAAAAGCACTGGGGGGAGGCTACTCGGACACCTGCCACGTCGAGGGCAGGGGCAGGAGCTGACCCTTCCCCGACGGACGGACGGACGGACAGACGCTGGTGCGGCGGTGACTCTTTGGATATCGTAGGTAAGGGGAGGCACGCTGGTGCCGAGCTCCAGGGCGGTTTGCCTGAACACGATGCCCGGGGCAGGAGGTTACGCATTGTGTCCGGGGCTGGGAGCTGGTCCCCGAGTCCCATGTACTTGGGAGTGCCTGCGCTTGCCAGGGAGCCCGGTGCTGTTCCCAGAGCTGCGGGGAATTTCCCTTGCGTTGCCTGGACCCTCGGGGCTCTTGGGGGTGTTTCCCCTCATCGCAAGGGCAGCCAGAGCCCCTCCAGGGCTGCGTGAGGTCCCCGAACCGCTCCCGGATTTGCTTTTGGCACTCCGCAGTGTCGCTCGTGTGCCTGGGGCAGCCTGCAGGCGCCATCCTGTCAGCCGCGTTGAGCCCTGCGGCGTGCCTGGTGACCCCTCTGGTGTGCGCCAAGGCCCTTCCTCTGTATTTTGGTCTGCCCCAGAGCCCTGCACTTGCCCTCTGATGCCCTCAGGACCCCTCAGTTCACATTCTGGGTTGCCCCCGAGCCCTCTGCGTGCCTTTCGGTGCGCCCCGTGGCCCCGTGTGTGTTTTGCGGCACGCCGCAGAGGTCTCTGTTTAGCTTTTTCTCCTGTCCTGGAGTTTTCTGGGTGCTTCTGGGTGTGCCCCAGGGCCCTCCTTTTGGTGCCCCCAGAGTCACTCTGTTTGCTCTATTATTGTTTTTTTTTTTTTTTTTTTCTTGACTTGTGTTGCACCCAGAGCTCTCGATTTGTTCTCTTGTGCTCCGCATACTCCCCTTTCCGCACTCTACACCCCAGGCAGGGCTCTCCCTTCAGCTCTCAGCAAGCTGCTGTCAGGAGAGTGGGGGTGCCTCTGCTGCCCTGGCAGCCCCAGCTGTCCCTGAAGGGGCTGATGGCCAGGCCCCCTGCCCAGTTCCTGCAGGCCCACAGCTGCGGGCCCTGGGGCTGGGATGAATGCCAGGGGGAGCTGGGTGGCAGGACAGGCCCCAGGTGGGGCTGATGGCAAGGGCAGGCCCACATTTGGGGGCTGGGGCCGCAGTTGGGGGGAGCTGGCGCTGGGGCAGGAGCTGGGCAGCGGAGCTGCCGCGGAGCACGGCCCTTCGGGACCAGCCCGGCGGCCGCCCCGCGGAGGAGGTGAGCGGGGCCGGGGGAGGCGCACTGCAGGCTGCGGGTCCCGCATGTGCCGGGGGTCCCGGCGGCTGGGAGCGTCCCGGGGCCACGGAGGCGGGGGGAGGAAGGGGGTGCGCCGGGGCTGCGGTGCGGTTTACTGCGCGGTCGGAGGAGCGCGGGGGGGGGGTCTCCTGTGTCAGCTCGGGAGCGTGTCGGGGAGCGGGGGGAGGAGGGTCGTGGAGGGGCGGGGGCAGTGTCGGAGCTGAGGCGGGGCCGGTCGCGGGGGTGTCGGGGGAGCCCCGGGCCGGTGGTGGGGCTGGCGGGGCCGCGCTCGGGGCTCTGCGGCCGTTTCCGGGGGGACAGGGGGGAAGGGGAAGGGGGGCGGGACGGAAAGGAACGGAATGTGCCGAGGGTCAAAGGTGCCCCAGCGCTGCGGGTGGGGGGCGGGCGTTGGGGTGCGGGAATGCGGGGAGCCGTAGCTTTCGGCGCGGCATGCCGGGAGCAGTAGTCTTCCGGCACTGGGCTTCCGGTGGGGCCTGTTTGTTCTGAGCGCGGCATGCTGGGAGCGGTAGTCTTCCGGCACTGGGCTTCCGGGCGGCCATGTTGCTTGGCATGGCATGCCGGGAGCAGTAGTCTTCCGGCACTGGGCTTCCGGGCCGCCCTTTTCGCGTGCACGGTATGCTGGGAGGTGTAGTCTTCTCAGGCGGGGCTACTGGGTGACCATGCTGCGCCTCTCGAGGTGGCCCCGCGGGGGGGGCGGCGGCGGCGGCGGCAGGTCCCTGCCAGCGGGGTTCCCAGCAGGCGGCCGCGTGGCAGGCCAGGAGCTGTAGTGCCCGCTGGGTCTGTTCCTTACTGGACATGTGTCACTCACGCCTGAGTCCCCACAGGTCACGGGGGACAGTGGAATGCCCCTGTTTTTCCCCGGTACAGGGCAGGAAGTGTTTTCCATCTCCGATGGTGTTGCAAGACAACCTTGGAAGCTCAGAAAGAGTGTTCCTGCTGTTTAAACTAGGCAGATGAGGAGAACCCCCCCCCCCCCCCCCCCCATTTCCTGGGAGGAAATAATTCTTTAATCAAGGCCATGCTAGAAGTGCTAAAGCCTTAAAGAAATAGTAAATCAAAATGTTTTGTTTTCTATGTAGACGTTGCCAATTTAGCAAAGGAATTCGAGGTATCCCCGAACTGAACTGTCCTCATTATAATACAAGAAAATCACGCCCATAGGTCAGAAAGACCTGTGCCCGGGTGAAGACCCCTCCCCTGAGCATGCGTAGTTTTAAAATGGCGTGTAAGCAATATTAGAATTGTATGTAAATCACTAACCAACCGGTGTAAGAGGGAAAGTTGCAAACCTTGCAACTTGTATAAATGCTACTTGGAAAGCCGGGGCGGGGGGGGAGTTGCGCTTGATTTGTGGGGAAAACACCGAGCAGCCAGGCTTGCACAACTCTGAAATAAATAAGCAAATGTCTCTCCTGAGCGTGTCATTATTGGCTTAGTGCACAGCGGGCAACGAATCCGCTTTTCGGACAGCAGCGTGACCAGGCAGGGTTGTCCCCGGGGGCTGGGGCTGTCCCTCTTGGAAATGGGGAGGGCGGGAAGAGTAGGAGGGGTGCTGCGGGCTCCTGGGGGTCGTAGCTTTGCTCAGGATTGGGGCCGGTTAGGCAGCTGCTGGGAGGAGTGGCGGTGCTGGGAGGGCACGGTGCGGAGCTGTCCTGCTGTGCAGCGCAAGGGAAAGTCGACCAGCACCGTTGCTGTCCGAGGACCCTGGAACAGCCCGAGAGACCCTGGAACAGCCACCCCACGGACACCGTGTCACTGCCTCGCAAGGCCACCGCATGCAGGTACGTTTGACTACATCCGGCAGAAGAAATGTAAGCCGAAGGATCAGGGCAAATAGCTGCTTGTCTAGGTTTGTTACCTAGCGACGCACTGGCAAAGCTTTTTATGAACACCCGTACTCGATCGAGTGCGTATTCATTCTGTGAATATTAATTACTGCCAGACCGCGTACGTCACTGATGCTTTAAAGCAAGTCCGTGGCGCTGGGGTAGCACGTGTAGTGGAGGCTAAATGCAATAATACCTCGTTTTGATGTTGTTCTCTTATACGAAAGCACTTGGAGCAGATTAAGACATTTCTCGTCCTATTTTGTTTATTGAGTGGGCCCTGATACTGGGGAGAAGCTGCCATGAAGCAGACCTAGTAGTCAGCTTCCTTAGAGAAGGCGTCTTGTCCTGTATTTGAGGGCTTCCGGTACGTTTTGACAGACAGTAGTGAGTGACGGGTTTCCTTTGGACCCCCCGGGGAGCAGAAAGTTCTGCCGGGAAGGCAAAATGTTTCTTGCGGCTGGGTTGGAAGAAGCTGGCTGCTGATGCAAGGCAGTGACAATTCTGGGGAGTCGCGGGAAGTTTTGAAAAGACGGTCGTTCCCTTTGCTAGAAGGCTATGCACTTCGGTTCCTAATAGCTGCAGTAATGAAGCCAGGTAAGCGTTCGGGAGGAGCCCAAGCCGTTTTTGTCTAGCGAGTATTTTGCAAGGGGGGCAGGAAAGCGCTGCGCCCTGCTCCTTGCTGCCCTCGCGTGTCTGAAAGGCGGCACTGCACGCGGGAGGGGGGCGCGCTCACGGCTGCCCTCGCGTGTCGACAAGGCAGCACTGCAGCCGCCGGCGGCCACCGCTGCGTACGGAGACCGTAGCGGGCAGCCGGCGCACACGTGCGCGCTGCCGGTCGCCGTGTTGGCCGCTACTCTGCGCTCTCTCGGGGACGGGTAAGCGCAGGGGCCGCGCTCGTGCCCCCTGCCCGGTGCTCACGGACCGGGAGCGCTTTTCCCGAGAGGGCTTTTCCTTCTCGGTGCTTCCTGGGGGCGCGGGGACGGGCAGTGCCGTCTCGGAGCTGCTCCGCGGCGCTCTCTCCCCGGGGCAGCCCCAGCGCCTGCTCGCTGAAGCCCGCCGCTCTCTCGGGCGCGGGCAGAGCAGCCTCGGGGCGCTCGCTGCTCGGCCTGAGCGCCGGGGTGGCGCGGCGGGCTGCGGTTGGCGCGCGGGAGCCGGCCGGCTGCAGCGCGGCGCTGCGACCACGCGAGGGTGGGGCCATTGCGGGTCTGGGCTGCCTCGCGCTGCGCTCCCCCCGCCCCTCGCGCTCCCCCCGCCCCTCGCGCTGCGCTCCCCCGCCCCTCGCGCTCCCCCCGCCCCTCGCGCTCCGCTCCCCCCGCCCCTCGCGCTCCGCTCCCCCCGCCCCTCGCGCTCCGCTCCCCCCGCCCCTCGCGCTCCGCTCCCCCCGCCCCTCGCGCTCCGCTCCCCCCGCCCCTCGCGCTCCCCCCGCCCCTCGCGCTCCGCTCCCCCCGCCCCTCGCGCTCCGCTCCCCCCGCCCCTCGCGCTCCGCTCCCCCCGCCCCTCGCGCTCCGCTCCCCCCGCCCCTCGCGCTCCGCTCCCCCCGCCCCTCGCGCTCCGCTCCCCCCGCCCCTCGCGCTCCGCTCCCCCCGCCCCTCGCGCTCCCCCCGCCCCTCGCGCGCGAGCCCTGGGCGGCCGGCGCACGCGCGGTGCGGCGGCGCGAGCCCTGGGCGGCCGGCGCACGCGCGGTGCGGCGGCGCGAGCCCTGGGCGGCCGGCGCACGCGCGGTGCGGCGGCGCGAGCCCTGGGCGGCCGGCGCACGCGCGGTGCGGCGGCGCGAGCCCTGGGCGGCCGGCGCACGCGCGGTGCGGCGGCGGGCAAGATGGCGGCGAGCAGGGCGGGTGTTTTGGCTGGACGGCGGCGGGCGAGGGCAGAGGCGGGCTGGAGTCGAGCATGTGGGGGCCGCGGTGAGGCGAGGTGAGGCGAGCGTGTGCCTTCGGGTGGCCGCGGGTGTCGGGCTGTGTCCTGCCAGCCGGGGCCGTCGCTGCGTGGAGGCGGCGGGGCGGGGGGGGGGGGGGGGGGAGTCGGGCCGGGGGCCGCGCCGGGTCTGCGCGGCGCCGGGTCTGCCGGAGCGCGGCTCTGACTCTCCCTTTTGCGTGTGTCGCCTGTAGGGCCCCGGTTCCTCCCCAGCGCGGGCCGGGGCGTGCGCTCGCCCCTGCGGACGCAGCCTGGAGGAGTGTGTGTGGGGTGCCTGCGCGGGGGTCTGGATGTCTCTAGCAGCGGCACGGCAGCCTGATGCCTCCTCTCGTCTGGGACGCGGGGTCCTTGGGGAGTTCCCTGCTGCCTCCTCTGGCGTTCTCTGCGAGCTCATAGATCCCTCCACCTCCTCTCTCCCCCCCCCCCCCCCGCCCCGCTCCCCTGTCTGGTGGGGTGGGAGACCGGTGGCTGCTCCCGCCGAGCTGAGAGCCACGTAGGGCACCCCTATGTGCTCGCTACGCATCTGGGATGGCACCCCTGCCCTGAGGGCCCCGCAGAGTCCCACCCTTCCTGCAACCAGCCCCCCCAGAGCCATTAAACCACCCACAAATCCTGCCCCAACACCCCCACAGGCCCCAAAACGCCTCCGAGCCCTGCCGCAATGTTGTCACTGACTCCAGACCTTCCCCTGCACTCTGTGCAAGGCCCCAAACATTCCTCAAACTGCTGCCAGACCCAGTGCCCGCAGCAGTGAGGCGTTCTAACAAAGATGGGGTGCGATGTGCGTCTCCGCCTCGACTCAGTCCCGCTTTAGAGAAACAGGAAGTTACAGCACTTCCTGGTGAAGAGTGTTGACGGGTGAATGTGCGGATGACAAAGAGACTTCTCTCTCTTTTCTTCTGAGCCGCCTCTCAGAAGCCTCTGTGTGTGCACGATGTGGCTGATCTGGGATAATCGTGCTGTGCGCAGTGCTTAAGGAGAACATTGCCCTAAAATGGAGGGCTAAGGAATAGCCTAAGAAACCTAAAAGGCTCGGGAAGAGCCAAAGAGAACACCGATGGGCTCTGGGAAGCCCCAGTGATGCTAGCGAAAACAGCGTGGCTTTTAGGCACCTCCTCAGAGCAGCAGCAATGTCTCGCTCCAGCCTATGGGACAATGGGGACTCTTAATTACCGCCTTGAATTACCACAAGTGTTGCAAAAGCAGAAGGGACTAGGGAGCATGCAGAGCAGGTTATGGACTATATGTCAAGTTTAAACAAGCAACAAGCCCCTCTGCAAACAGAAACAGGTTTAGCCCTAAGTAATAGACGAAGGTAGCTGTGAGTAACGTGAAGCGAAGCGGTGACGTCAGTCACCCCAAAAGCCTCGGAGAAGCGGTCTGAAAATCTGGTACCCTCGTGACCTCGGCAGTCTTTTTGGTTTGTTTGGCAGGGTAGCCCACCGAAGGGGGACATCTCGAAGAGAAGCAGCAAGACCTGGGGATCCGGTGGTTCATTTTGGTCGTCGCCTGTGAGGCCAGCATGCAAGAGTAAGAGGAAGCTAGGAGCAGTCTCAAAAAGGTAATAGGTTTGAAAGGGAGACAGGCAAATCGAGGGCTGTCGTTCCTCCACGTAGTTAAAGACCGAGAGAGTTGTCGGTTAAGCGCATGCATACGAGGGTTTGCGAACAGTAACAATAACACTGAAGCGGAATAAAAATAAGGTTTCGTGGAAGATGGCGTTAGGAAGGTATTAGGCGACGTGCCCGCCTGCCTAATAACCTAGCCCTAATTGCTGTGTGTAACGTTTCCAGACCGTTTACCCTGCAACGTATGGTGCAAAGTGCCATATTAAGACCTTTCCCTTAAGGAAAAGAAGAAGGAAAAAAAGAAAAAAAAGGGGGAAAAAGAAAACAGGGTAAAGAGAAAAAGATCATGCATAAACCTAAGCGTTTCACTGGAAGTAAAACGCGAGTTTATCGCTTCCTTACAGAGATGGAACCAAGGACAGCAAATGCTGACGAGGAGAAGAGACGGACGAGCGTTTGCTTGCGGTTAATACCGAAGGGACGGGATGAAACAAGGAAGCCAGAATGCAGCGGCCCCTCGATATCACCAGGAACTGCTACAGGAGGAGGCGTTCTGGCACGGGTAACTAGGGTAAGTATCGCTGATGACCGTTAGCAGTTATTTCGGCCTCCCCGAGGCAGCGCTGAGGACTGAGTAACCCGTTCCTACCCTGTGGCTGCTGTTGCCTGTATCTGCCTTAGCTTTGCTTTGGCTGTTTCTGTTTTGTTTTGTTATCGTACACGCAGCTACGGAAAGGAATAGATGTCATACTTACTTTTTTAGATTAATTGCCACGGCTGAAGTTGAAGAGACCAAGAAACGTAAGCCCCGAAGGGGCACATCTTGAAGAGAGGGGGCTAGACCTAGCGATCCAGTTGTTCGTTTTGGTCGTCGCCTGTGAGGCCAGCATGCAAGAGTAAGAGGAAGCTAGGAGCAGTCTCAAAAAGGTAATAGGTTTGAAAGGGAGACAGGCAAATCGAGGGCTGTCATTCCTCCACGTAGTTAAAGACCGAGAGAGTTGTCGGTTAAGCGCATGCATACGAGGGTTTGCGAACAGTACCAATAACACTGAAGCGGAATAAAAATAAGGTTTCGTGGAAGATGGCGTTAGGAAGGTATTAGGCGACGTGCCCGCCTGCCTAATAACCTAGCCCTAATTGCTGTGTGTAACGTTTCCAGACCGTTTACCCTGCAACGTATGGTGCAAAGTGCCGTATTAAGACCTTTCCCTTAAGGAAAAGAAGAAGGAAAAAAGAAAAAAAAGGGGGAAAAAGAAAACAGGGTAAAGAGAAAAAGATCATGCATAAACCTAAGCGTTTCACTGGAAGTAAAACGCGAGTTTATCGCTTCCTTACAGAGATGGAACCAAGGACAGCAAATGCTGACGAGGAGAAGAGACGGACGAGCGTTTGCTTGCGGTTAATACCGAAGGGACGGGATGAAACAAGGAAGCCAGAATGCAGCGGCCCCTCGATATCACCAGGAACTGCTACAGGAGGAGGCGTTCTGGCACGGGTAACTAGGGTAAGTATCGCTAATGACCGTTAGCAGTTATTTCGGCCTCCCCGAGGCAGCGCTGAGGACTAAGTAACCTGAGGGGCTCTGGCCTGGGTTAGGGCAGAAGTGCAGGCAGGCGGGATCAGGCATTTTCCTCTCAGCTCTCCAAGCTGAATCCTAGCCCTGAAGGAAAAAGCACTGGGGGGAGGCTACTCGGACACCTGCCACGTCGAGGGCAGGGGCAGGAGCTGACCCTTCCCCGACGGACGGACGGACGGACAGACGCTGGTGCGGCGGTGACTCTTTGGATATCGTAGGTAAGGGGAGGCACGCTGGTGCCGAGCTCCAGGGCGGTTTGCCTGAACACGATGCCCGGGGCAGGAGGTTACGCATTGTGTCCGGGGCTGGGAGCTGGTCCCCGAGTCCCATGTACTTGGGAGTGCCTGCGCTTGCCAGGGAGCCCGGTGCTGTTCCCAGAGCTGCGGGGAATTTCCCTTGCGTTGCCTGGACCCTCGGGGCTCTTGGGGGTGTTTCCCCTCATCGCAAGGGCAGCCAGAGCCCCTCCAGGGCTGCGTGAGGTCCCCGAACCGCTCCCGGATTTGCTTTTGGCACTCCGCAGTGTCGCTCGTGTGCCTGGGGCAGCCTGCAGGCGCCATCCTGTCAGCCGCGTTGAGCCCTGCGGCGTGCCTGGTGACCCCTCTGGTGTGCGCCAAGGCCCTTCCTCTGTATTTTGGTCTGCCCCAGAGCCCTGCACTTGCCCTCTGATGCCCTCAGGACCCCTCAGTTCACATTCTGGGTTGCCCCCGAGCCCTCTGCGTGCCTTTCGGTGCGCCCCGTGGCCCCGTGTGTGTTTTGCGGCATGCCGCAGAGGTCTCTGTTTAGCTTTTTCTCCTGTCCTGGAGTTTTCTGGGTGCTTCTGGGTGTGCCCCAGGGCCCTCCTTTTGGTGCCCCCAGAGTCACTCTGTTTGCTCTATCGTTCTTTTTTTTTTTTTTTTTTTTTTTTTTTTTTTTTTTTTTCTTGACTTGTGTTGCACCCAGAGCTCTCGATTTGTTCTCTTGTGCTCCGCATACTCCCCTTTCCGCACTCTACACCCCAGGCAGGGCTCTCCCTTCAGCTCTCAGCAAGCTGCTGTCAGGAGAGTGGGGGTGCCTCTGCTGCCCTGGCAGCCCCAGCTGTCCCTGAAGGGGCTGATGGCCAGGCCCCCTGCCCAGTTCCTGCAGGCCCACAGCTGCGGGCCCTGGGGCTGGGATGAATGCCAGGGGGAGCTGGGTGGCAGGACAGGCCCCAGGTGGGGCTGATGGCAAGGGCAGGCCCACATTTGGGGGCTGGGGCCGCAGTTGGGGGGAGCTGGCGCTGGGGCAGGAGCTGGGCAGCGGAGCTGCCGCGGAGCACGGCCCTTCGGGACCAGCCCGGCGGCCGCCCCGCGGAGGAGGTGAGCGGGGCCGGGGGAGGCGCACTGCAGGCTGCGGGTCCCGCATGTGCCGGGGGTCCCGGCGGCTGGGAGCGTCCCGGGGCCACGGAGGCGGGGGGAGGAAGGGGGTGCGCCGGGGCTGCGGTGCGGTTTACTGCGCGGTCGGAGGAGCGCGGGGGGGGGGTCTCCTGTGTCAGCTCGGGAGCGTGTCGGGGAGCGGGGGGAGGAGGGTCGTGGAGGGGCGGGGGCAGTGTCGGAGCTGAGGCGGGGCCGGTCGCGGGGGTGTCGGGGGAGCCCCGGGCCGGTGGTGGGGCTGGCGGGGCCGCGCTCGGGGCTCTGCGGCCGTTTCCGGGGGGACAGGGGGGAAGGGGAAGGGGGGCGGGACGGAAAGGAACGGAATGTGCCGAGGGTCAAAGGTGCCCCAGCGCTGCGGGTGGGGGGCGGGCGTTGGGGTGCGGGACTGCGGGGAGCCGTAGCTTTCGGCGCGGCATGCCGGGAGCAGTAGTCTTCCGGCACTGGGCTTCCGGTGGGGCCTGTTTGTTCTGAGCGCGGCATGCTGGGAGCGGTAGTCTTCCGGCACTGGGCTTCCGGGCGGCCATGTTGCTTGGCATGGCATGCCGGGAGCAGTAGTCTTCCGGCACTGGGCTTCCGGGCCGCCCTTTTCGCGTGCACGGTATGCTGGGAGGTGTAGTCTTCTCAGGCGGGGCTACTGGGTGACCATGCTGCGCCTCTCGAGGTGGCCCCGCGGGGGGGGCGGCGGCGGCGGCGGCAGGTCCCTGCCAGCGGGGTTCCCAGCAGGCGGCCGCGTGGCAGGCCAGGAGCTGTAGTGCCCGCTGGGTCTGTTCCTTACTGGACATGTGTCACTCACGCCTGAGTCCCCACAGGTCACGGGGGACAGTGGAATGCCCCTGTTTTTCCCCGGTACAGGGCAGGAAGTGTTTTCCATCTCCGATGGTGTTGCAAGACAACCTTGGAAGCTCAGAAAGAGTGTTCCTGCTGTTTAAACTAGGCAGATGAGGAGAACCCCCCCCCCCCCCATTTCCTGGGAGGAAATAATTCTTTAATCAAGGCCATGCTAGAAGTGCTAAAGCCTTAAAGAAATAGTAAATCAAAATGTTTTGTTTTCTATGTAGACGTTGCCAATTTAGCAAAGGAATTCGAGGTATCCCCGAACTGAACTGTCCTCATTATAATACAAGAAAATCACGCCCATAGGTCAGAAAGACCTGTGCCCGGGTGAAGACCCCTCCCCTGAGCATGCATAGTTTTAAAATGGCGTGTAAGCAATATTAGAATTGTATGTAAATCACTAACCAACCGGTGTAAGAGGGAAAGTTGCAAACCTTGCAACTTGTATAAATGCTACTTGGAAAGCCGGGGCGGGGGGGGGAGTTGCGCTTGATTTGTGGGGAAAACACCGAGCAGCCAGGCTTGCACAACTCTGAAATAAATAAGCAAATGTCTCTCCTGAGCGTGTCATTATTGGCTTAGTGCACAGCGGGCAACGAATCCGCTTTTCGGACAGCAGCGTGACCAGGCAGGGTTGTCCCCGGGGGCTGGGGCTGTCCCTCTTGGAAATGGGGAGGGCGGGAAGAGTAGGAGGGGTGCTGCGGGCTCCTGGGGGTCGTAGCTTTGCTCAGGATTGGGGCCGGTTAGGCAGCTGCTGGGAGGAGTGGCGGTGCTGGGAGGGCACGGTGCGGAGCTGTCCTGCTGTGCAGCGCAAGGGAAAGTCGACCAGCACCGTTGCTGTCCGAGGACCCTGGAACAGCCCGAGAGACCCTGGAACAGCCACCCCACGGACACCGTGTCACTGCCTCGCAAGGCCACTGCATGCAGGTACGTTTGACTACATCCGGCAGAAGAAATGTAAGCCGAAGGATCAGGGCAAATAGCTGCTTGTCTAGGTTTGTTACCTAGCGACGCACTGGCAAAGCTTTTTATGAACACCCGTACTCGATCGAGTGCGTATTCATTCTGTGAATATTAATTACTGCCAGACCGCGTACGTCACTGATGCTTTAAAGCAAGTCCGTGGCGCTGGGGTAGCACGTGTAGTGGAGGCTAAATGCAATAATACCTCGTTTTGATGTTGTTCTCTTATACGAAAGCACTTGGAGCAGATTAAGACATTTCTCGTCCTATTTTGTTTATTGAGTGGGCCCTGATACTGGGGAGAAGCTGCCATGAAGCAGACCTAGTAGTCAGCTTCCTTAGAGAAGGCGTCTTGTCCTGTATTTGAGGGCTTCCGGTACGTTTTGACAGACAGTAGTGAGTGACGGGTTTCCTTTGGACCCCCCGGGGAGCAGAAAGTTCTGCCGGGAAGGCAAAATGTTTCTTGCGGCTGGGTTGGAAGAAGCTGGCTGCTGATGCAAGGCAGTGACAATTCTGGGGAGTCGCGGGAAGTTTTGAAAAGACGGTCGTTCCCTTTGCTAGAAGGCTATGCACTTCGGTTCCTAATAGCTGCAGTAATGAAGCCAGGTAAGCGTTCGGGAGGAGCCCAAGCCGTTTTTGTCTAGCGAGTATTTTGCAAGGGGGGCAGGAAAGCGCTGCGCCCTGCTCCTTGCTGCCCTCGCGTGTCTGAAAGGCGGCACTGCACGCGGGAGGGGGGCGCGCTCACGGCTGCCCTCGCGTGTCGACAAGGCAGCACTGCAGCCGCCGGCGGCCACCGCTGCGTACGGAGACCGTTGCGGGCAGCCGGCGCACACGTGCGCGCTGCCGGTCGCCGTGTTGGCCGCTACTCTGCGCTCTCTCGGGGACGGGTAAGCGCAGGGGCCGCGCTCGTGCCCCCTGCCCGGTGCTCACGGACCGGGAGCGCTTTTCCCGAGAGGGCTTTTCCTTCTCGGTGCTTCCTGGGGGCGCGGGGACGGGCAGTGCCGTCTCGGAGCTGCTCCGCGGCGCTCTCTCCCCGGGGCAGCCCCAGCGCCTGCTCGCTGAAGCCCGCCGCTCTCTCGGGCGCGGGCAGAGCAGCCTCGGGGCGCTCGCTGCTCGGCCTGAGCGCCGGGGTGGCGCGGCGGGCTGCGGTTGGCGCGCGGGAGCCGGCCGGCTGCAGCGCGGCGCTGCGACCACGCGAGGGTGGGGCCATTGCGGGTCTGGGCTGCCTCGCGCTGCGCTCCCCCCGCCCCTCGCGCTCCGCTCCCCCCGCCCCTCGCGCTCCGCTCCCCCCGCCCCTCGCGCTCCGCTCCCCCCGCCCCTCGCGCTCCGCTCCCCCCGCCCCTCGCGCTCCGCTCCCCCCGCCCCTCGCGCTCCGCTCCCCCCGCCCCTCGCGCTCCCCCCGCCCCTCGCGCTCCCCCCGCCCCTCTCGCGCGGTCCTGGGCCGGCGCACGCGCGGTGCGGCGGCGCGAGCCCTGGGCGGCCGGCGCACGCGCGGTGCGGCGGCGCGAGCCCTGGGCGGCCGGCGCACGCGCGGTGCGGCGGCGCGAGCCCTGGGCGGCCGGCGCACGCGCGGTGCGGCGGCGCGAGCCCTGGGCGGCCGGCGCACGCGCGGTGCGGCGGCGCGAGCCCTGGGCGGCCGGCGCACGCGCGGTGCGGCGGCGCGAGCCCTGGGCGGCCGGCGCACGCGCGGTGCGGCGGCGCGAGCCCTGGGCGGCCGGCGCACGCGCGGTGCGGCGGCGCGAGCCCTGGGCGGCCGGCGCACGCGCGGTGCGGCGGCGCGAGCCCTGGGCGGCCGGCGCACGCGCGGTGCGGCGGCGGGCAAGATGGCGGCGAGCAGGGCGGGTGTTTTGGCTGGACGGCGGCGGGCGAGGGCAGAGGCGGGCTGGAGTCGAGCATGTGGGGGCCGCGGTGAGGCGAGGTGAGGCGAGCGTGTGCCTTCGGGTGGCCGCGGGTGTCGGGCTGTGTCCTGCCAGCCGGGGCCGTCGCTGCGTGGAGGCGGCGGGGCGGGGGGAGGGGGGAGTCGGGCCGGGGGCCGCGCCGGGTCTGCGCGGCGCCGGGTCTGCCGGAGCGCGGCTCTGACTCTCCCTTTTGCGTGTGTCGCCTGTAGGGCCCCGGTTCCTCCCCAGCGCGGGCCGGGGCGTGCGCTCGCCCCTGCGGACGCAGCCTGGAGGAGTGTGTGTGGGGTGCCTGCGCGGGGGTCTGGATGTCTCTAGCAGCGGCACGGCAGCCTGATGCCTCCTCTCGTCTGGGACGCGGGGTCCTTGGGGAGTTCCCTGCTGCCTCCTCTGGCGTTCTCTGCGAGCTCATAGATCCCTCCACCTCCTCTCTCCCCCCCCCCCCCCGCCCCGCTCCCCTGTCTGGTGGGGTGGGAGACCGGTGGCTGCTCCCGCCGAGCTGAGAGCCACGTAGGGCACCCCTATGTGCTCGCTACGCATCTGGGATGGCACCCCTGCCCTGAGGGCCCCGCAGAGTCCCACCCTTCCTGCAACCAGCCCCCCCAGAGCCATTAAACCACCCACAAATCCTGCCCCAACACCCCCACAGGCCCCAAAACGCCTCCGAGCCCTGCCGCAATGTTGTCACTGACTCCAGACCTTCCCCTGCACTCTGTGCAAGGCCCCAAACATTCCTCAAACTGCTGCCAGACCCAGTGCCCGCAGCAGTGAGGCGTTCTAACAAAGATGGGGTGCGATGTGCGTCTCCGCCTCGACTCAGTCCCGCTTTAGAGAAACAGGAAGTTACAGCACTTCCTGGTGAAGAGTGTTGACGGGTGAATGTGCGGATGACAAAGAGACTTCTCTCTCTTTTCTTCTGAGCCGCCTCTCAGAAGCCTCTGTGTGTGCACGATGTGGCTGATCTGGGATAATCGTGCTGTGCGCAGTGCTTAAGGAGAACATTGCCCTAAAATGGAGGGCTAAGGAATAGCCTAAGAAACCTAAAAGGCTCGGGAAGAGCCAAAGAGAACACCGATGGGCTCTGGGAAGCCCCAGTGATGCTAGCGAAAACAGCGTGGCTTTTAGGCACCTCCTCAGAGCAGCAGCAATGTCTCGCTCCAGCCTATGGGACAATGGGGACTCTTAATTACCGCCTTGAATTACCACAAGTGTTGCAAAAGCAGAAGGGACTAGGGAGCATGCAGAGCAGGTTATGGACTATATGTCAAGTTTAAACAAGCAACAAGCCCCTCTGCAAACAGAAACAGGTTTAGCCCTAAGTAATAGACGAAGGTAGCTGTGAGTAACGTGAAGCGAAGCGGTGACGTCAGTCACCCCGAAAGCCTCGGAGAAGCGGTCTGAAAATCTGGTACCCTCGTGACCTCGGCAGTCTTTTTGGTTTGTTTGGCAGGGTAGCCCACCGAAGGGGGACATCTCGAAGAGAAGCAGCAAGACCTGGGGATCCGGTGGTTCATTTTGGTCGTCGCCTGTGAGGCCAGCATGCAAGAGTAAGAGGAAGCTAGGAGCAGTCTCAAAAAGGTAATAGGTTTGAAAGGGAGACAGGCAAATCGAGGGCTGTCGTTCCTCCACGTAGTTAAAGACCGAGAGAGTTGTGGGTTAAGCGCATGCATACGAGGGTTTGCGAACAGTACCAATAACACTGAAGCGGAATAAAAATAAGGTTTCGTGGAAGATGGCGTTAGGAAGGTATTAGGCGACGTGCCCGCCTGCCTAATAACCTAGCCCTAATTGCTGTGTGTAACGTTTCCAGACCGTTTACCCTGCAACGTATGGTGCAAAGTGCCATATTAAGACCTTTCCCTTAAGGAAAAGAAGAAGGAAAAAAAGAAAAAAAAGGGGGAAAAAGAAAACAGGGTAAAGAGAAAAAGATCATGCATAAACCTAAGCGTTTCACTGGAAGTAAAACGCGAGTTTATCGCTTCCTTACAGAGATGGAACCGAGGACAGCAAATGCTGACGAGGAGAAGAGACGGACGAGCGTTTGCTTGCGGTTAATACCGAAGGGACGGGATGAAACAAGGAAGCCAGAATGCAGCGGCCCCTCGATATCACCAGGAACTGCTACAGGAGGAGGCGTTCTGGCACGGGTAACTAGGGTAAGTATCGCTGATGACCGTTAGCAGTTATTTCGGCCTCCCCGAGGCAGCGCTGAGGACTGAGTAACCCGTTCCTACCCTGTGGCTGCTGTTGCCTGTATCTGCCTTAGCTTTGCTTTGGCTGTTTCTGTTTTGTTTTGTTGTCGTACACGCAGCTACGGAAAGGAATAGATGTCATACTTACTTTTTTAGATTAATTGCCACGGCTGAAGTTGAAGAGACCAAGAAACGTAAGCCCCGAAGGGGCACATCTTGAAGAGAGGGGGCTAGACCTAGCGATCCAGTTGTTTGTTTTGGTCGTCGCCTGTGAGGCCAGCATGCAAGAGTAAGAGGAAGCTAGGAGCAGTCTCAAAAAGGTAATAGGTTTGAAAGGGAGACAGGCAAATCGAGGGCTGTCGTTCCTCCACGTAGTTAAAGACCGAGAGAGTTGTCGGTTAAGTGCATGCATACGAGGGTTTGCGAACAGTACCAATAACACTGAAGCGGAATAAAAATAAGGTTTCGTGGAAGATGGCGTTAGGAAGGTATTAGGCGACGTGCCCGCCTGCCTAATAACCTAGCCCTAATTGCTGTGTGTAACGTTTCCAGACCGTTTACCCTGCAACGTATGGTGCAAAGTGCCGTATTAAGACCTTTCCCTTAAGGAAAAGAAGAAGGAAAAAAGGGGGAAAAAGAAAACAGGGTAAAGAGAAAAAGATCATGCATAAACCTAAGCGTTTCACTGGAAGTAAAACGCGAGTTTATCGCTTCCTTACAGAGATGGAACCAAGGACAGCAAATGCTGACGAGGAGAAGAGACGGACGAGCGTTTGCTTGCGGTTAATACCGAAGGGACGGGATGAAACAAGGAAGCCAGAATGCAGCGGCCCCTCGATATCACCAGGAACTGCTACAGGAGGAGGCGTTCTGGCACGGGTAACTAGGGTAAGTATCGCTGATGACCGTTAGCAGTTATTTCGGCCTCCCCGAGGCAGCGCTGAGGACTGAGTAACCCGTTCCTACCCTGTGGCTGCTGTTGCCTGTATCTGCCTTAGCTTTGCTTTGGCTGTTTCTGTTTTGTTTTGTTATCGTACACGCAGCTACGGAAAGGAATAGATGTCATACTTACTTTTTTAGATTAATTGCCACGGCTGAAGTTGAAGAGACCAAGAAACGTAAGCCCCGAAGGGGCACATCTTGAAGAGAGGGGGCTAGACCTAGCGATCCAGTTGTTCGTTTTGGTCGTCGCCTGTGAGGCCAGCATGCAAGAGTAAGAGGAAGCTAGGAGCAGTCTCAAAAAGGTAATAGGTTTGAAAGGGAGACAGGCAAATCGAGGGCTGTCATTCCTCCACGTAGTTAAAGACCGAGAGAGTTGTCGGTTAAGCGCATGCATACGAGGGTTTGCGAACAGTACCAATAACACTGAAGCGGAATAAAAATAAGGTTTCGTGGAAGATGGCGTTAGGAAGGTATTAGGCGACGTGCCCGCCTGCCTAATAACCTAGCCCTAATTGCTGTGTGTAACGTTTCCAGACCGTTTACCCTGCAACGTATGGTGCAAAGTGCCGTATTAAGACCTTTCCCTTAAGGAAAAGAAGAAGGAAAAAAGAAAAAAAAGGGGGAAAAAGAAAACAGGGTAAAGAGAAAAAGATCATGCATAAACCTAAGCGTTTCACTGGAAGTAAAACGCGAGTTTATCGCTTCCTTACAGAGATGGAACCAAGGACAGCAAATGCTGACGAGGAGAAGAGACGGACGAGCGTTTGCTTGCGGTTAATACCGAAGGGACGGGATGAAACAAGGAAGCCAGAATGCAGCGGCCCCTCGATATCACCAGGAACTGCTACAGGAGGAGGCGTTCTGGCACGGGTAACTAGGGTAAGTATCGCTAATGACCGTTAGCAGTTATTTCGGCCTCCCCGAGGCAGCGCTGAGGACTAAGTAACCTGAGGGGCTCTGGCCTGGGTTAGGGCAGAAGTGCAGGCAGGCGGGATCAGGCATTTTCCTCTCAGCTCTCCAAGCTGAATCCTAGCCCTGAAGGAAAAAGCACTGGGGGGAGGCTACTCGGACACCTGCCACGTCGAGGGCAGGGGCAGGAGCTGACCCTTCCCCGACGGACGGACGGACGGACAGACGCTGGTGCGGCGGTGACTCTTTGGATATCGTAGGTAAGGGGAGGCACGCTGGTGCCGAGCTCCAGGGCGGTTTGCCTGAACACGATGCCCGGGGCAGGAGGTTACGCATTGTGTCCGGGGCTGGGAGCTGGTCCCCGAGTCCCATGTACTTGGGAGTGCCTGCGCTTGCCAGGGAGCCCGGTGCTGTTCCCAGAGCTGCGGGGAATTTCCCTTGCGTTGCCTGGACCCTCGGGGCTCTTGGGGGTGTTTCCCCTCATCGCAAGGGCAGCCAGAGCCCCTCCAGGGCTGCGTGAGGTCCCCGAACCGCTCCCGGATTTGCTTTTGGCACTCCGCAGTGTCGCTCGTGTGCCTGGGGCAGCCTGCAGGCGCCATCCTGTCAGCCGCGTTGAGCCCTGCGGCGTGCCTGGTGACCCCTCTGGTGTGCGCCAAGGCCCTTCCTCTGTATTTTGGTCTGCCCCAGAGCCCTGCACTTGCCCTCTGATGCCCTCAGGACCCCTCAGTTCACATTCTGGGTTGCCCCCGAGCCCTCTGCGTGCCTTTCGGTGCGCCCCGTGGCCCCGTGTGTGTTTTGCGGCATGCCGCAGAGGTCTCTGTTTAGCTTTTTCTCCTGTCCTGGAGTTTTCTGGGTGCTTCTGGGTGTGCCCCAGGGCCCTCCTTTTGGTGCCCCCAGAGTCACTCTGTTTGCTCTATCGTTCTTTTTTTTTTTTTTTTTTTTTTTTTTTTTTTTTTTTTCTTGACTTGTGTTGCACCCAGAGCTCTCGATTTGTTCTCTTGTGCTCCGCATACTCCCCTTTCCGCACTCTACACCCCAGGCAGGGCTCTCCCTTCAGCTCTCAGCAAGCTGCTGTCAGGAGAGTGGGGGTGCCTCTGCTGCCCTGGCAGCCCCAGCTGTCCCTGAAGGGGCTGATGGCCAGGCCCCCTGCCCAGTTCCTGCAGGCCCACAGCTGCGGGCCCTGGGGCTGGGATGAATGCCAGGGGGAGCTGGGTGGCAGGACAGGCCCCAGGTGGGGCTGATGGCAAGGGCAGGCCCACATTTGGGGGCTGGGGCCGCAGTTGGGGGGAGCTGGCGCTGGGGCAGGAGCTGGGCAGCGGAGCTGCCGCGGAGCACGGCCCTTCGGGACCAGCCCGGCGGCCGCCCCGCGGAGGAGGTGAGCGGGGCCGGGGGAGGCGCACTGCAGGCTGCGGGTCCCGCATGTGCCGGGGGTCCCGGCGGCTGGGAGCGTCCCGGGGCCACGGAGGCGGGGGGAGGAAGGGGGTGCGCCGGGGCTGCGGTGCGGTTTACTGCGCGGTCGGAGGAGCGCGGGGGGGGGGTCTCCTGTGTCAGCTCGGGAGCGTGTCGGGGAGCGGGGGGAGGAGGGTCGTGGAGGGGCGGGGGCAGTGTCGGAGCTGAGGCGGGGCCGGTCGCGGGGGTGTCGGGGGAGCCCCGGGCCGGTGGTGGGGCTGGCGGGGCCGCGCTCGGGGCTCTGCGGCCGTTTCCGGGGGGACAGGGGGGAAGGGGAAGGGGGGCGGGACGGAAAGGAACGGAATGTGCCGAGGGTCAAAGGTGCCCCAGCGCTGCGGGTGGGGGGCGGGCGTTGGGGTGCGGGACTGCGGGGAGCCGTAGCTTTCGGCGCGGCATGCCGGGAGCAGTAGTCTTCCGGCACTGGGCTTCCGGTGGGGCCTGTTTGTTCTGAGCGCGGCATGCTGGGAGCGGTAGTCTTCCGGCACTGGGCTTCCGGGCGGCCATGTTGCTTGGCATGGCATGCCGGGAGCAGTAGTCTTCCGGCACTGGGCTTCCGGGCCGCCCTTTTCGCGTGCACGGTATGCTGGGAGGTGTAGTCTTCTCAGGCGGGGCTACTGGGTGACCATGCTGCGCCTCTCGAGGTGGCCCCGCGGGGGGGGCGGCGGCGGCGGCGGCAGGTCCCTGCCAGCGGGGTTCCCAGCAGGCGGCCGCGTGGCAGGCCAGGAGCTGTAGTGCCCGCTGGGTCTGTTCCTTACTGGACATGTGTCACTCACGCCTGAGTCCCCACAGGTCACGGGGGACAGTGGAATGCCCCTGTTTTTCCCCGGTACAGGGCAGGAAGTGTTTTCCATCTCCGATGGTGTTGCAAGACAACCTTGGAAGCTCAGAAAGAGTGTTCCTGCTGTTTAAACTAGGCAGATGAGGAGAACCCCCCCCCCCCCCATTTCCTGGGAGGAAATAATTCTTTAATCAAGGCCATGCTAGAAGTGCTAAAGCCTTAAAGAAATAGTAAATCAAAATGTTTTGTTTTCTATGTAGACGTTGCCAATTTAGCAAAGGAATTCGAGGTATCCCCGAACTGAACTGTCCTCATTATAATACAAGAAAATCACGCCCATAGGTCAGAAAGACCTGTGCCCGGGTGAAGACCCCTCCCCTGAGCATGCATAGTTTTAAAATGGCGTGTAAGCAATATTAGAATTGTATGTAAATCACTAACCAACCGGTGTAAGAGGGAAAGTTGCAAACCTTGCAACTTGTATAAATGCTACTTGGAAAGCCGGGGCGGGGGGGGGAGTTGCGCTTGATTTGTGGGGAAAACACCGAGCAGCCAGGCTTGCACAACTCTGAAATAAATAAGCAAATGTCTCTCCTGAGCGTGTCATTATTGGCTTAGTGCACAGCGGGCAACGAATCCGCTTTTCGGACAGCAGCGTGACCAGGCAGGGTTGTCCCCGGGGGCTGGGGCTGTCCCTCTTGGAAATGGGGAGGGCGGGAAGAGTAGGAGGGGTGCTGCGGGCTCCTGGGGGTCGTAGCTTTGCTCAGGATTGGGGCCGGTTAGGCAGCTGCTGGGAGGAGTGGCGGTGCTGGGAGGGCACGGTGCGGAGCTGTCCTGCTGTGCAGCGCAAGGGAAAGTCGACCAGCACCGTTGCTGTCCGAGGACCCTGGAACAGCCCGAGAGACCCTGGAACAGCCACCCCACGGACACCGTGTCACTGCCTCGCAAGGCCACTGCATGCAGGTACGTTTGACTACATCCGGCAGAAGAAATGTAAGCCGAAGGATCAGGGCAAATAGCTGCTTGTCTAGGTTTGTTACCTAGCGACGCACTGGCAAAGCTTTTTATGAACACCCGTACTCGATCGAGTGCGTATTCATTCTGTGAATATTAATTACTGCCAGACCGCGTACGTCACTGATGCTTTAAAGCAAGTCCGTGGCGCTGGGGTAGCACGTGTAGTGGAGGCTAAATGCAATAATACCTCGTTTTGATGTTGTTCTCTTATACGAAAGCACTTGGAGCAGATTAAGACATTTCTCGTCCTATTTTGTTTATTGAGTGGGCCCTGATACTGGGGAGAAGCTGCCATGAAGCAGACCTAGTAGTCAGCTTCCTTAGAGAAGGCGTCTTGTCCTGTATTTGAGGGCTTCCGGTACGTTTTGACAGACAGTAGTGAGTGACGGGTTTCCTTTGGACCCCCCGGGGAGCAGAAAGTTCTGCCGGGAAGGCAAAATGTTTCTTGCGGCTGGGTTGGAAGAAGCTGGCTGCTGATGCAAGGCAGTGACAATTCTGGGGAGTCGCGGGAAGTTTTGAAAAGACGGTCGTTCCCTTTGCTAGAAGGCTATGCACTTCGGTTCCTAATAGCTGCAGTAATGAAGCCAGGTAAGCGTTCGGGAGGAGCCCAAGCCGTTTTTGTCTAGCGAGTATTTTGCAAGGGGGGCAGGAAAGCGCTGCGCCCTGCTCCTTGCTGCCCTCGCGTGTCTGAAAGGCGGCACTGCACGCGGGAGGGGGGCGCGCTCACGGCTGCCCTCGCGTGTCGACAAGGCAGCACTGCAGCCGCCGGCGGCCACCGCTGCGTACGGAGACCGTTGCGGGCAGCCGGCGCACACGTGCGCGCTGCCGGTCGCCGTGTTGGCCGCTACTCTGCGCTCTCTCGGGGACGGGTAAGCGCAGGGGCCGCGCTCGTGCCCCCTGCCCGGTGCTCACGGACCGGGAGCGCTTTTCCCGAGAGGGCTTTTCCTTCTCGGTGCTTCCTGGGGGCGCGGGGACGGGCAGTGCCGTCTCGGAGCTGCTCCGCGGCGCTCTCTCCCCGGGGCAGCCCCAGCGCCTGCTCGCTGAAGCCCGCCGCTCTCTCGGGCGCGGGCAGAGCAGCCTCGGGGCGCTCGCTGCTCGGCCTGAGCGCCGGGGTGGCGCGGCGGGCTGCGGTTGGCGCGCGGGAGCCGGCCGGCTGCAGCGCGGCGCTGCGACCACGCGAGGGTGGGGCCATTGCGGGTCTGGGCTGCCTCGCGCTGCGCTCCCCCCGCCCCTCGCGCTGCGCTCCCCCCGCCCCTCGCGCTGCGCTCCCCCCGCCCCTCGCGCTGCGCTCCCCCCGCCCCTCGCGCTGCGCTCCCCCCGCCCCTCGCGCTGCGCTCCCCCCGCCCCTCGCGCTGCGCTCCCCCCGCCCCTCGCGCTCCCCCCGCCCCTCGCGCTCCGCTCCCCCCGCCCCTCGCGCTCCGCTCCCCCCGCCCCTCGCGCTCCGCTCCCCCCGCCCCTCGCGCTCCGCTCCCCCCGCCCCTCGCGCTCCGCTCCCCCCGCCCCTCGCGCTCCGCTCCCCCCGCCCCTCGCGCTCCCCCCGCCCCTCGCGCTCCCCCCGCCCCTCGCGCTCCCCCCGCCCCTCGCGCTCCCCCCGCCCCTCTCGCGCGGTCCTGGGCCGGCGCACGCGCGGTGCGGCGGCGCGAGCCCTGGGCGGCCGGCGCACGCGCGGTGCGGCGGCGCGAGCCCTGGGCGGCCGGCGCACGCGCGGTGCGGCGGCGCGAGCCCTGGGCGGCCGGCGCACGCGCGGTGCGGCGGCGCGAGCCCTGGGCGGCCGGCGCACGCGCGGTGCGGCGGCGCGAGCCCTGGGCGGCCGGCGCACGCGCGGTGCGGCGGCGCGAGCCCTGGGCGGCCGGCGCACGCGCGGTGCGGCGGCGCGAGCCCTGGGCGGCCGGCGCACGCGCGGTGCGGCGGCGCGAGCCCTGGGCGGCCGGCGCACGCGCGGTGCGGCGGCGCGAGCCCTGGGCGGCCGGCGCACGCGCGGTGCGGCGGCGGGCAAGATGGCGGCGAGCAGGGCGGGTGTTTTGGCTGGACGGCGGCGGGCGAGGGCAGAGGCGGGCTGGAGTCGAGCATGTGGGGGCCGCGGTGAGGCGAGGTGAGGCGAGCGTGTGCCTTCGGGTGGCCGCGGGTGTCGGGCTGTGTCCTGCCAGCCGGGGCCGTCGCTGCGTGGAGGCGGCGGGGCGGGGGGGGGGGGGAGTCGGGCCGGGGGCCGCGCCGGGTCTGCGCGGCGCCGGGTCTGCCGGAGCGCGGCTCTGACTCTCCCTTTTGCGTGTGTCGCCTGTAGGGCCCCGGTTCCTCCCCAGCGCGGGCCGGGGCGTGCGCTCGCCCCTGCGGACGCAGCCTGGAGGAGTGTGTGTGGGGTGCCTGCGCGGGGGTCTGGATGTCTCTAGCAGCGGCACGGCAGCCTGATGCCTCCTCTCGTCTGGGACGCGGGGTCCTTGGGGAGTTCCCTGCTGCCTCCTCTGGCGTTCTCTGCGAGCTCATAGATCCCTCCACCTCCTCTCCCCCCCCCCCCCCCGCCCCGCTCCCCTGTCTGGTGGGGTGGGAGACCGGTGGCTGCTCCCGCCGAGCTGAGAGCCACGTAGGGCACCCCTATGTGCTCGCTACGCATCTGGGATGGCACCCCTGCCCTGAGGGCCCCGCAGAGTCCCACCCTTCCTGCAACCAGCCCCCCCAGAGCCATTAAACCACCCACAAATCCTGCCCCAACACCCCCACAGGCCCCAAAACGCCTCCGAGCCCTGCCGCAATGTTGTCACTGACTCCAGACCTTCCCCTGCACTCTGTGCAAGGCCCCAAACATTCCTCAAACTGCTGCCAGACCCAGTGCCCGCAGCAGTGAGGCGTTCTAACAAAGATGGGGTGCGATGTGCGTCTCCGCCTCGACTCAGTCCCGCTTTAGAGAAACAGGAAGTTACAGCACTTCCTGGTGAAGAGTGTTGACGGGTGAATGTGCGGATGACAAAGAGACTTCTCTCTCTTTTCTTCTGAGCCGCCTCTCAGAAGCCTCTGTGTGTGCACGATGTGGCTGATCTGGGATAATCGTGCTGTGCGCAGTGCTTAAGGAGAACATTGCCCTAAAATGGAGGGCTAAGGAATAGCCTAAGAAACCTAAAAGGCTCGGGAAGAGCCAAAGAGAACACCGATGGGCTCTGGGAAGCCCCAGTGATGCTAGCGAAAACAGCGTGGCTTTTAGGCACCTCCTCAGAGCAGCAGCAATGTCTCGCTCCAGCCTATGGGACAATGGGGACTCTTAATTACCGCCTTGAATTACCACAAGTGTTGCAAAAGCAGAAGGGACTAGGGAGCATGCAGAGCAGGTTATGGACTATATGTCAAGTTTAAACAAGCAACAAGCCCCTCTGCAAACAGAAACAGGTTTAGCCCTAAGTAATAGACGAAGGTAGCTGTGAGTAA
Organism: Dromaius novaehollandiae; assembly: GCF_036370855.1. Taxonomy (NCBI): domain Eukaryota; kingdom Metazoa; phylum Chordata; class Aves; order Casuariiformes; family Dromaiidae; genus Dromaius; species Dromaius novaehollandiae. Next base: position 22,000,303 of record NC_088113.1, read on the forward strand.
CGTGAAGCGAAGCGGTGACGTCAGTCACCCCGAAAGCCTCGGAGAAGCGGTCTGAAAATCTGGTACCCTCGTGACCTCGGCAGTCTTTTTGGTTTGTTTGGCAGGGTAGCCCACCGAAGGGGGACATCTCGAAGAGAAGCAGCAAGACCTGGGGATCCGGTGGTTCATTTTGGTCGTCGCCTGTGAGGCCAGCATGCAAGAGTAAGAGGAAGCTAGGAGCAGTCTCAAAAAGGTAATAGGTTTGAAAGGGAGACAGGCAAATCGAGGGCTGTCGTTCCTCCACGTAGTTAAAGACCGAGAGAGTTGTGGGTTAAGCGCATGCATACGAGGGTTTGCAAACAGTACCAATAACACTGAAGCGGAATAAAAATAAGGTTTCGTGGAAGATGGCGTTAGGAAGGTATTAGGCGACGTGCCCGCCTGCCTAATAACCTAGCCCTAATTGCTGTGTGTAACGTTTCCAGACCGTTTACCCTGCAACGTATGGTGCAAAGTGCCGTATTAAGACCTTTCCCTTAAGGAAAAGAAGAAGGAAAAAAAGAAAAAAAAGGGGGAAAAAGAAAACAGGGTAAAGAGAAAAAGATCATGCATAAACCTAAGCGTTTCACTGGAAGTAAAACGCGAGTTTATCGCTTCCTTACAGAGATGGAACCGAGGACAGCAAATGCTGACGAGGAGAAGAGACGGACGAGCGTTTGCTTGCGGTTAATACCGAAGGGACGGGATGAAACAAGGAAGCCAGAATGCAGCGGCCCCTCGATATCACCAGGAACTGCTACAGGAGGAGGCGTTCTGGCACAGGTAACTAGGGTAAGTATCGCTGATGACCGTTAGCAGTTATTTCGGCCTCCCCGAGGCAGCGCTGAGGACTGAGTAACCCGTTCCTACCCTGTGGCTGCTGTTGCCTGTATCTGCCTTAGCTTTGCTTTGGCTGTTTCTGTTTTGTTTTGTTGTCGTACACGCAGCTACGGAAAGGAATAGATGTCATACTTACTTTTTTAGATTAATTGCCACGGCTGAAGTTGAAGAGACCAAGAAACGTAAGCCCCGAAGGGGCACATCTTGAAGAGAGGGGGCTAGACCTAGCGATCCAGTTGTTCGTTTTGGTCGTCGCCTGTGAGGCCAGCATGCAAGAGTAAGAGGAAGCTAGGAGCAGTCTCAAAAAGGTAATAGGTTTGAAAGGGAGACAGGCAAATCGAGGGCTGTCATTCCTCCACGTAGTTAAAGACCGAGAGAGTTGTCGGTTAAGCGCATGCATACGAGGGTTTGCGAACAGTACCAATAACACTGAAGCGGAATAAAAATAAGGTTTCGTGGAAGATGGCGTTAGGAAGGTATTAGGCGACGTGCCCGCCTGCCTAATAACCTAGCCCTAATTGCTGTGTGTAACGTTTCCAGACCGTTTACCCTGCAACGTATGGTGCAAAGTGCCGTATTAAGACCTTTCCCTTAAGGAAAAGAAGAAGGAAAAAAGGGGGAAAAAGAAAACAGGGTAAAGAGAAAAAGATCATGCATAAACCTAAGCGTTTCACTGGAAGTAAAACGCGAGTTTATCGCTTCCTTACAGAGATGGAACCAAGGACAGCAAATGCTGACGAGGAGAAGAGACGGACGAGCGTTTGCTTGCGGTTAATACCGAAGGGACGGGATGAAACAAGGAAGCCAGAATGCAGCGGCCCCTCGATATCACCAGGAACTGCTACAGGAGGAGGCGTTCTGGCACGGGTAACTAGGGTAAGTATCGCTGATGACCGTTAGCAGTTATTTCGGCCTCCCCGAGGCAGCGCTGAGGACTGAGTAACCCGTTCCTACCCTGTGGCTGCTGTTGCCTGTATCTGCCTTAGCTTTGCTTTGGCTGTTTCTGTTTTGTTTTGTTATCGTACACGCAGCTACGGAAAGGAATAGATGTCATACTTACTTTTTTAGATTAATTGCCACGGCTGAAGTTGAAGAGACCAAGAAACGTAAGCCCCGAAGGGGCACATCTTGAAGAGAGGGGGCTAGACCTAGCGATCCAGTTGTTCGTTTTGGTCGTCGCCTGTGAGGCCAGCATGCAAGAGTAAGAGGAAGCTAGGAGCAGTCTCAAAAAGGTAATAGGTTTGAAAGGGAGACAGGCAAATCGAGGGCTGTCATTCCTCCACGTAGTTAAAGACCGAGAGAGTTGTCGGTTAAGCGCATGCATACGAGGGTTTGCGAACAGTACCAATAACACTGAAGCGGAATAAAAATAAGGTTTCGTGGAAGATGGCGTTAGGAAGGTATTAGGCGACGTGCCCGCCTGCCTAATAACCTAGCCCTAATTGCTGTGTGTAACGTTTCCAGACCGTTTACCCTGCAACGTATGGTGCAAAGTGCCGTATTAAGACCTTTCCCTTAAGGAAAAGAAGAAGGAAAAAAGAAAAAAAAGGGGGAAAAAGAAAACAGGGTAAAGAGAAAAAGATCATGCATAAACCTAAGCGTTTCACTGGAAGTAAAACGCGAGTTTATCGCTTCCTTACAGAGATGGAACCAAGGACAGCAAATGCTGACGAGGAGAAGAGACGGACGAGCGTTTGCTTGCGGTTAATACCGAAGGGACGGGATGAAACAAGGAAGCCAGAATGCAGCGGCCCCTCGATATCACCAGGAACTGCTACAGGAGGAGGCGTTCTGGCACGGGTAACTAGGGTAAGTATCGCTGATGACCGTTAGCAGTTATTTCGGCCTCCCCGAGGCAGCGCTGAGGACTGAGTAACCCGTTCCTACCCTGTGGCTGCTGTTGCCTGTATCTGCCTTAGCTTTGCTTTGGCTGTTTCTGTTTTGTTTTGTTGTCGTACACGCAGCTACGGAAAGGAATAGATGTCATACTTACTTTTTTAGATTAATTGCCACGGCTGAAGTTGAAGAGACCAAGAAACGTAAGCCCCGAAGGGGCACATCTTGAAGAGAGGGGGCTAGACCTAGCGATCCAGTTGTTCGTTTTGGTCGTCGCCTGTGAGGCCAGCATGCAAGAGTAAGAGGAAGCTAGGAGCAGTCTCAAAAAGGTAATAGGTTTGAAAGGGAGACAGGCAAATCGAGGGCTGTCATTCCTCCACGTAGTTAAAGACCGAGAGAGTTGTGGGTTAAGCGCATGCATACGAGGGTTTGCAAACAGTACCAATAACACTGAAGCGGAATAAAAATAAGGTTTCGTGGAAGATGGCGTTAGGAAGGTATTAGGCGACGTGCCCGCCTGCCTAATAACCTAGCCCTAATTGCTGTGTGTAACGTTTCCAGACCGTTTACCCTGCAACGTATGGTGCAAAGTGCCGTATTAAGACCTTTCCCTTAAGGAAAAGAAGAAGGAAAAAAGAAAAAAAAGGGGGAAAAAGAAAACAGGGTAAAGAGAAAAAGATCATGCATAAACCTAAGCGTTTCACTGGAAGTAAAACGCGAGTTTATCGCTTCCTTACAGAGATGGAACCAAGGACAGCAAATGCTGACGAGGAGAAGAGACGGACGAGCGTTTGCTTGCGGTTAATACCGAAGGGACGGGATGAAACAAGGAAGCCAGAATGCAGCGGCCCCTCGATATCACCAGGAACTGCTACAGGAGGAGGCGTTCTGGCACGGGTAACTAGGGTAAGTATCGCTAATGACCGTTAGCAGTTATTTCGGCCTCCCCGAGGCAGCGCTGAGGACTAAGTAACCTGAGGGGCTCTGGCCTGGGTTAGGGCAGAAGTGCAGGCAGGCGGGATCAGGCATTTTCCTCTCAGCTCTCCAAGCTGAATCCTAGCCCTGAAGGAAAAAGCACTGGGGGGAGGCTACTCGGACACCTGCCACGTCGAGGGCAGGGGCAGGAGCTGACCCTTCCCCGACGGACGGACGGACGGACAGACGCTGGTGCGGCGGTGACTCTTTGGATATCGTAGGTAAGGGGAGGCACGCTGGTGCCGAGCTCCAGGGCGGTTTGCCTGAACACGATGCCCGGGGCAGGAGGTTACGCATTGTGTCCGGGGCTGGGAGCTGGTCCCCGAGTCCCATGTACTTGGGAGTGCCTGCGCTTGCCAGGGAGCCCGGTGCTGTTCCCAGAGCTGCGGGGAATTTCCCTTGCGTTGCCTGGACCCTCGGGGCTCTTGGGGGTGTTTCCCCTCATCGCAAGGGCAGCCAGAGCCCCTCCAGGGCTGCGTGAGGTCCCCGAACCACTCCCGGATTTGCTTTTGGCACTCCGCAGTGTCGCTCGTGTGCCTGGGGCAGCCTGCAGGCGCCATCCTGTCAGCCGCGTTGAGCCCTGCGGCGTGCCTGGTGACCCCTCTGGTGTGCGCCAAGGCCCTTCCTCTGTATTTTGGTCTGCCCCAGAGCCCTGCACTTGCCCTCTGATGCCCTCAGGACCCCTCAGTTCACATTCTGGGTTGCCCCCGAGCCCTCTGCGTGCCTTTCGGTGCGCCCCGTGGCCCCGTGTGTGTTTTGCGGCACGCCGCAGAGGTCTCTGTTTAGCTTTTTCTCCTGTCCTGGAGTTTTCTGGGTGCTTCTGGGTGTGCCCCAGGGCCCTCCTTTTGGTGCCCCCAGAGTCACTCTGTTTGCTCTATTATTGTTTTTTTTTTTTTTTTTTTTCTTGACTTGTGTTGCACCCAGAGCTCTCGATTTGTTCTCTTGTGCTCCGCATACTCCCCTTTCCGCACTCTACACCCCAGGCAGGGCTCTCCCTTCAGCTCTCAGCAAGCTGCTGTCAGGAGAGTGGGGGTGCCTCTGCTGCCCTGGCAGCCCCAGCTGTCCCTGAAGGGGCTGATGGCCAGGCCCCCTGCCCAGTTCCTGCAGGCCCACAGCTGCGGGCCCTGGGGCTGGGATGAATGCCAGGGGGAGCTGGGTGGCAGGACAGGCCCCAGAATTTGCTTTGGCTGTTTGTATTTTGCGTTGTTACTGCACGCGCGTACGTGGAAAGGGAAAGACAGAACGAATGCTCTCTTAGATTAATTGCCACGGCTGAGGTTGAAGAGAGTAAAAAACGTGAGCAAGCTGAAGTAATAGAATCCAAGGGAGCCAAGTGAAAGCTGTCTTCCTCTGCCAGAAAAAGGGAAAGCCCGTTCCTCCTGGCAAGGAAGGAGCGCCATTAATAGCGATCCGAATAATAGATCGCCAGCGTATAACGGAAGGTCTGTATGCATTACGAGAAGTGCTGTGCGTACATGTGTCTCCATGTGTGTGACTTTACGTGCCTGTGAAGCATCATGCTTCACGAGCTGCGAGACAGCAAATTATTATCTTGGGGGAGTGGTGGTCAAGTGACCAGAGCTACTGAAGAGGAAGGGAGCGAGAGAAGGGTCTGAAGTGTAAAACTGAGAGATCGATTTCAGGAAGGCTTAATCAGCGCAAGCCCCGGGTTAGTTACCTGGCAATGGTATTTGGGGAGACGGGATGACAGTAGATAGGTTGAAGCCTCATGGAATTAAGGCTCCTTCTCACCAGTTCCCGCTTAGAGCAATTGTAGGAGGATTTAGTTTCCTCCAGCAGCATTAAGGTGGCTTTGCCGGTGTCAGCAGACCACGGTGGAAAGTACTGGGAGGGAGTCGGAAAGGGAGCTGGGATGAGGAACGTGACTCTGCTTTCACTGAACTGGAAGAAGTGGCTATAAAACCTCCTGCCCTCAAATTCCCAGGACAAGGAAAGCCTTTTTCGGTAATGCTTTCCACATCTGCTGACTGCGTGGGAGCAGCACCACTAGAAAACGGCAGTAAAGGAAAGCGGGTGCCAGTCGCCTCACCTTTACGTCCCCTTTGGGGGTGGAACAAAAAGTCTCTGGCTGTGAGAAAGACTGTTCAGCAGCGATGTGGGCTGTAACCGTCTTTGAGACTTTTAGCTTTGATCGCGCAGGGGCCATCCAATCTATTCAGTTCTCTCTAAAGTAATCACGTCAGGGAAATGAAGAGACAGCGGAGTATCATCTATCCGAGTGGCGCAGTGGGCGCTGATCTTAACGAGCGGGGGCAGGGGGGCAGTTGCTGTGCAAGTGTTACAAGCAGTGGCTCTTCTTGTGCGCGTCTGAATTGACTGAGGGGCAGAGCACGGTTGCGCCAAAAACGCGGACGCAGGAGGTTTCCGAGAGGTTGATCTCTAGCGGCTACTTAGTCTGACTTCCCTTTCGCGGCAAGCCCGACTGTCTTCATAGCTCTCAGAACAGGGGTTAGGGGAAGCGGTACTTGTGGCTTGCGTATTCTTGTTTACCTTGCTTGAGTGTGTATATTGGATCCACTTTTGTGCTTATAAACAACTTTGGATTCTTATGATTTTCTGCAGAGCTTTGATCTTTTTCTTTTTTTCTTTTTCTTCTTGGTTTGTTTTTTTTTTTTTTGCTTTGCTCCCTCCCTGATGGATTTTACTACGCCTCCGTCAACGAGCCCTGGCTGGCAAAGTTGCTGTGTCCCAGCGGAGACTCTTAGGCGAGATGGAGGAGTTCAGATCCGCAGCCTGCCAGAAGAACGTCGCCCAGGAGGGGTTGCTAGCCTCGAGCTATAGGCGCTGGTGCGTGTGGCTCATTGTGTCAGACGCGAAGGGGTTTTCTTTGGCTGCGGAAATTTTAGCTTGCCTTTACACCCTGTAGCAGTAGTATTTTTGTTTTGATAAACTGTGTTAATCGTAGGCGTTCAGGACCTCGGGGAACGACTGTGTGCTGCCGTGAAGAACTACAGGCTACCACCGCTCTCGGACCTTTGTAAGTTATCACGCGTCGAGAGCTTCCAGGAGAATTCAAATGCCAGCAGAAAGGTTCTCCGCCCGGTCCCGACGAGGAGGCTTCGGCCACAGGAAGGTCGTCAGCGTCCTTACCGGACTCGCGGGTAATAAGCCGCAATGCATGGACCGGCAAAGAAGGGGGATAGCAACTGGTAGCCCAGAGTCTTCAGTAAGACAGAGTCTTACTGTTGCTAGCTGGGCCACGAGGTCTGTGCGAAGCCTCGCCTGTCTGTTTGGAGCTCTGTTTTGGTCTGTTTACCTGGAATGACCAGTGACGCCTAAAATAAGAATTTTCGTGGCTAGATGGGTCAGCTGTGACCGCACCCGTCTTTGCCTTGCTTCGCTGCCTAGCAGCAACTTGGGACGCCAGAGTAAAAACTGCTGCAGCGCTTAAGGGAGGCTCTGCATTTGCCCAGGTTAGGGAGCCATCATTAAAGCTTTGGGGGAAGAAAGCTCTAAAAGGAGAATCTCCCAGTGACCTTGGTGGCTTGATTCACTTGCAGGATGCTGTTCTGAGGGCCAGCAACTCGAAGGGATGCAGCTCGGCCCTTTTTGTTGACTTTGGTGATGCTGTTTTGAGGAAGCATGTAAGTACAGAAGGGGTCTGGGAGGGTTTTCAAACAAGACGGGAAAGAGCAAGGAAGATTTGAGAGCGTGGAAAAACTAGGTGCCGCGGGTACTGAAGTTGTTACGGGCTGAGGGCGTTTGGCGTTGAGCATCTGAGAGGGGCTAATGCACGAGGAACGGTAAAATGCTGTGACTGAACGCGAGGTTCCTCCCCGGCCTGGGCCCGTGTGTGCACCCTCGCTCCCACAGACACCCCGGAGCCGTAGGGAAACGGGTGAGCAGGCCCACGAGCGGACTTTGGGCACAGCGGTGCGCAGAGAGCGCTGCGGGCTCAGCCGGTGGGGTGGAGTCGGAGCATGGCGAGCCAGGCTGTCGGGATCCATCCGGTTCCGCTCCCTGCCCCTCTGTCCAGCGCTCCATCCTTCTCTTTCTTTCCCCGTGGCTCTGTCCAGTGCCCCATCCCTTTGTTTAGCTACTCGTTCCTCTGCCCAGCTCCCCCATCCCTCTTGTACTCTTTCCATCTCTGTGACAATATCTGCGTCCATCTAACTGGCTCTCTATCGCTCTATCCAGCTCTTCATCGTCCTCTTCCTCTTCCTATCCCAGTACCTGCCCGCTGTCCTTCCGTGCGGCTCCCCATCCGTCTGCCGCTCTCGTCTGCCTTTCTGCCTGTACTTCTCTTTGCCTTCCCAGCCCTCTGTCCACCCCTCCAGCCATCTCTCTCTATTTCCATCCCTCTGCTCAGCTCCTCATCCATCTATTTGCCTCCCTATCCCTCTTTTCCCCTGTTTTGTCCCATCTCTCTGTCTGAATTGCCCTCCCTCTTTTTCTCTCTCCACCTTTCTGGCCAGCTCTTCGTCGTTCTCGTCCTCTTCCCATCGCTCCTACTGGCTCCCTGTCCCTCTCTTCCTGTCCCCGTTCCTCTCTCTGGTTCTCCCCCCTTCTCTGTTGCTCCCTTGCCGTTCCTCTGGCCGTCTCGCCTTCCCCATTTTTCTCTCTTCTGCTCCCCGGTCCTCTGTGCAGCCCTCCCTCCATCTGTGTGGCCCTCTGTCCCTCTCTTTCTCTTCCTTTGTCCAGTGCCCAGACCCTGGGGCCGGCTCTCTGTCCCTCTCTTTCTTTCTCCCTCCATCCATCTGCCAAGCTCTCTGCCCCTCTTTTCTTTTGTTCTCCCCCCTGTCCCCGCGTCCAGGTGGAGGTCTGTTGTTCCTTTGCGTTTTGTCTGGTGCGGCGGGTGGCGAGAGGTGGTCGGCGCTCGGCAGAGATGGTGATCGGCAGCGCCCGGAGGGTGCCGTCGGTCTGGTTCGGGTCACGTCGGACACCTCCGCGGGGACTCTGCCCGCGGAGGCGCGGGGCTGTGGCTGTGCAGCGGGGGAGCGCTAGCGGGCTAGAGATGCCGTGGGGTACGCGGCAGGCAGCGAAGAGGCTCCTGGGGAAGGTGTCACGGAGGCAGAGAGCAGCAGAGGCTCCGAGACCTTGGGCGTTAGGACAGGCGCTCGCGGTAGGGCGGTCTGGAGCTGCTGCTGCTGTCTGTCCTACTCGTCAGCGCGGTCTGCAGTTACTGCCTCTTGTCTGCCTGCGCGCAGCCAGGGCTGTCACGTGGTGCAGCTTGAGTTGTGATTGCGATGCTGGCATTGAGCCCACTTTTCTGTCAGGTCTGCCTTTATGCAAAGTGGTGTCTTCCCTATGTCTACAGCTCAACCCATGTTGTTGATTTAGTGCTTCCTGAGGGGATATGCTGTGCTGTCAACACGCACACCCACCACACCCCTGCCATCGCTTCCTGATGAATGCAGTCATTTACATAGCTTCTGGCTTGTTTCTTTCCTTGGAACTCCTTTCTCTTTGCTGTTCTGGTCCCTCCAAACAATTTCTGTTTCTAGCATTATTAGTGTTGGGCCCTAAACCTTCTAGACCTTCCTTCTTTGAAGTCCAGAGGTTCCAGTATTGTTTGTACTTTGAGAGTAAAGGTCCTTCACAACTCATGTCTTAAGTATGCAACTGCCTTACCTGGGATTTTCGTTTTCGCAAGTTACTGTTTCTTTCAGGAGCCAGCTACAACAGTAACTTTGCTATAGCAGAGAAATGGGGTTACATGTGTATGAGCAACAGCACCGTAGTACACAGCAAAGCCATAATCTACAGTACTGGTAGCACAAGTCAGTTTCCCATCAGCTCCATCTCTCCAGGGTTTGGAGGTTTTGGAGGCCTTACTTTTTATCCTGCCTTGGCTGGACGGTGCTTTCTGAGAGTGTCCATCAGAGGCAGAGTTTCCCTGCGGAGGACCATCTAGCAAAGGCTGGAGGCGGCCGGGTGCCTGAGCGAGCCTGCCTGTCCGTGAGAGCTGCTGTGACAACTTTGTGATGAAATGGAGCCAGAGAGGGTGACTGAAGCAGCACGGAGGGTCAGTCATAACTGTGGGAACAATTACGGGCCTTGGACTAGGGAGTAGTTCTAGGAGGGCTGTGCAGTTGCCCGGCCTCTAACTAACTGCTCTGGCCTCTTTGCAGGTGCCGAAGCCCAGTCGGGCAGTCGAAGGAGCCTTGTCACAGCTGGGAGCTCTGCGGAGATGCGCGGCTGGCCATGGAGAGTGAGCTCTGACTTGCAGCGTGGACACAGCTAAGTCCTGGGCTGCATCATATGTGAGCAGTGCTGGGAGGTGCGAGGTGATTGTTCCCTAGGTGGTCACTGGTGTCACTGGCTGTGGATGTTTGCCCATGGAGCTGAGAGGACCAAAAATATTAATTGTCTGACCCGGAGATGAATTAGTGCTTGCAGTGCTTCAGGTAGGTTCAGTGCAAGTGCAGCCTAGTGCAGTCCTGTGGAGTGATTCTTGCACATGCTCACATTTGAATGGTGGCTAAAACCAAGCCTCTAAACAGCAGCTGTAACGTGATTCTGGTGCATGTCTTCCCATTCTGCTGTGCTTCTAGAGGAAGGGAAAACTTCTTAAGCTGTGGGCAAAACTCCTTGCCTTCTCTTTACTGTTTTCATGCGTATGGGTGCTTTGGTGTTTGTTGCTTAAAGCTGAGGGTTTGGAATTTTTCACTTAAGGTTTATTGTTTAGTTTGTTGTTGAGGGTCTCTCACTCCGGAGTTACAGTTTATTCCTTTCTTTTGTGGGGCTCAGTCTTTATCAGTCAGGGTTTACAGTTTGCTCGTTTAGTGATCAGGGCGCAGAATTTAAAATCCAACCTTAGCCATAAATTTTAAAGTCTCGGCAACTATTAGGGTTCCAAGACCTGCAGTTAGTGTTCAGGGCTTATGACTTACTGATAAAGGAAAAGGGCTAAATCCTTAGATAAACTGTAAGCCCTGAAGCCTAAGCAGCAGGCTGCAAACCCTTCTTTGGGCTTTGTAACCTTCCCCTGTACCCAGCGTTCAGCTCTGCACACCGACCTGCGCTCTGGATTTGATATGGCGCAGGCCCATCACACGGAGACTGGCAATGTGACGGGTGAGCTGAGAGTTGTGGAAGTGTCTTGCAGGGCTCTAGCCTGGGGTAGGGCAGAAGTGCAGACAGGCAAGATCAGGCATTTTCCTCTCATCTCTGAGATGAATCCTATGCCTGAAGGAAAAAGCAGAGGAGTAGGCTGTCAGCTACTCGGACACCTGCCACATCAAGGGCAGCAGCAGGAGATGACCCTTCCCTGATGGATGGATGGACGCTGGTGTAGTGATGACTCTTCAGGCATCACAGGTAAGGGGAAGCATGCTGACACTGAGCTCCATGGCAGACTTGCTTCCAGCTATTGTTTCTGCGCAGTAAAACAATAAACAGTTGCTTTATTCTTTGCACTCATCTCTGTGGTTCCTGCTGTTGGTTTGCCTGAAGATGATGCCCAGGGGAGGAGATTACACATTGTGTCCGGGGCTGGGAGCTGGTCCCCGAGTCCCTTGTACTTTGGAGTGCCTGCGCTTCCCAGGGAACCCAGTGCTGTTGACAGAGCTGTGGGGAATTTCCCTTGCATTGCCTGGGCTCTTGGGGGTGTTTCCCATCATTGTGGGGGCACCCAGGGCCCCTGCAGGGCTGTGTGAGGTCACCAGACTGCTTCTGGATTTGCTTTCAGCACTCCCCAGTGTCCCTTGTGGGTCTGGTGCCAGGGCCTGTGTGCCTGGAGTGGGGAGATAGAGTTTCCATGGGGGTGGGGGGAGCCTGCAGGCACCATCCTGTCAGCTGCACTGAGCCCTGTGACATGCCTTATGGCCCCTCTGGTGTGCCCTAAGCCCCTTTATTTGTATTTTGCTTTGCCCCAGAGCCCTGCATTTGCCCTCTGATGCCCTCCGGAGCCCTCAATTCACATTTTGGGTTGCCCCCAAGGGCTCTGTGTGCCTTTTGTTGGGCCCTGTGGTTGTTTTGCAGCACACTGCAAAGTTCTCTGTTTAGCTTTCTCTCCTGTCCCAGAGTTTTCTGGGTGCTTCTTGGTGGTGCCCCCAGAGTCACTCTGTTTGCTCTGTCATTGCCTTTTTCTACTTTTGTTGTACCCAGAGCTCTCCATTTGTTCTCTTGTCCTCTGCATACTCCCCTTTCCCCTCTCTATACCCCAGGCCTCTCCCTTCAGCTTTCAGGAAGCTGCTCTCAGGAGTGGGGGTGCCTCTGCTGCCCTGGCAGCCCCAGTTGTCCCTGATGGGGCTGATGGCCATTCCCTCTCCCCAGTTCCTGATGGGCTGCAGCTGCAGGCCCTGGGGCTGGGATGAATGCCAGGTGGAGCTGGGTGGCAGGACAGGCCCCAGGTGGGGCTCCATGGCTGGGACAGGTGGGACAAGCCCCAGGTGGGGCTGATGGCAAGGGCGGGCACACGCCTGGGCTGGGGCTGCATTTGGGGGAAGCTCATGCTGGGGCTGGTTCTGGACGATGGAGCTGCTGCTGAGCACTGCTGCCTGGGACCGGCACGCGGCTGCCCTGCGGAGGAGGTGAGCGGGGCTGGGGGGGTGCGCGCTCCGGGCTGCAGGTCCCTCATGTGCCGGGGGTCCTGGTGGGTGGGAGTGTCCCGGGCAGCGCAGCACAACTGGGGTGCACTGGGGCCAGGGGAAACTGCACCGGGGCTAGGGAGGGTGGTGTGCTGGGGCAGTGGGGGCTGAGGATGTGGTGGGGAAGAGCAGTGCTCCGGGGCCATGGAGGTGGAGGGAGGGAGGAAGGGGGTGTGCCGAGGCTGTGGTGGTATGGGGGGGGGGGGTAAGGGGGTGCGTTGGGGTTCGGGTGGGGAGGAAGGAGGTGCGGTGGGTCTGCAGTGGTGCTGGGGGGGAAGAAGGGGGGTGCGCCAGGATGGGGCAGGGGGGAAGGCAGGCGGTCCGCTGGGGCTGTGGTGCGGTTTATTGCGCGGTCGGAGGAGCGCGGGGAGGGGGGTGTCTCCTATGTCCGCTGGGGACCGCGTTGGGGAGGGGGAGGAGGGATCCCAGGGGAAGCGCAGGGAGGGTCGTGGGGGGAGGCAGGGGCAGTGTTGGAGTTGACCCGTAGCCGGCCGCGGCGGTGTCGGGGGAGCCCCGGGCCGGTGCTGGGGATCGCGGGGTCGCGCTCGGGGCTCTGCGGTGGATTCCGGGGAGACAGGGAGGAAAAGGGAACGGGGGCGGGACGGAAAGGAACGGAATCTCCACAGGGTTAAACTTCACCTAGCGCTACGGGGGGAGGGGGGGGGGCCGGGGGCGCCGCTGGCATGCCGGGAGCGGTAGTCTTCCGGCACCGGGCTTCCGGGAGGCCTTTTTTTTGTTTGAACGGCATGCCGGGAGATGTAGTCTTCCCGCATTGGGCTGCTCGGACAGCATGCTGTGCCTCTCGAGGCGGCCGGAGGGGCAGTCCTTTGCCAGCGGGGTTCTCACCAGCCGGCCACGTTATGCTCTGTGGCAGGCCAGGAGCTGCAGTTCCAGGTGCCGGTGCCTTCTCAGCCCTGCAGCAGTGGCCCGCTGGGTCTGTTCCTTACTGGACATGTGCCGCTCACGCAGGAGTCCCCATAGGTCATTGGGGACAGTGGCATTTCCCTGGTTTTCCCTAGTACAAGGCAGGAAGCATTTTCCATCTCTGGTGTGACCAGGCAGGCTTGCCCCCAGGGGCTGGGGCCGTCCCTCTTGGAAATGGGGAGGGCAGGGAGAGTAGGAGGGCGCTGCGGGCTCCTGGTAGTTGTAGCTTTGCTCAAGATTGGGGCCAATTAGGCAGCAGCTATGAGGAGTGGCAGTGCTGGGAGGGCACGGTGCGGAGCTGTCCTGCTGTGCAGCACAAGGGAAAGTCCTCAAGGAAATGTGAACAGCACTGTCTCTGTCCAAGGACCCCAAAACAGCCTGAGAGACCCTGGAACAGCCACCCCACAGCAGTACCGGGGACACCATGTCACTGCCTCCCAAGGGCACTGCGTTCAGCTACCTTTAACTGTGTGGAAAGAGCCTGCAGGCAGGAGCCCTGGCCACAGGTACAGAGAATCCCCGGTAGCCTGGAACTATATCTCTTTTCTTTACAAAGATGCCATCTCTTTGATGCCTTGCTGCTGCTTCCATCTTGCTCGGTGCCCAAGTCTACTACATTCAGATCCACCTTTCTTGCTGCCCTCTGCTCTGTCTGAGCTGCTTGCCAGATCAAAAGGCGTGTGCGGCTAAGAACTAGGCCAAGGTGTCTCAACTGCTTGCTATAGGACAACCGGGGGGTGAATCGGCAACAGGACAGGAAAGTACCTGTGGATGAGAAACAGCTGCTTTAGAGATCTAAGACGCAGGGGCAACTGAGAGGAGTGAAAGGAGCAGGGGAAAATGGTGATGAGGAAGGTGTGCTGTTAGAGGCAGTACAGTGCAGAAGAGAGGGAAAGCTTGCTCCTATGATGAAATAAAAACTGACCTTAAGAGAGATTTGCTTTTTGCTCTTCAGGTTATGAGTACGCGTGACTTCCTGAGAACTGTTCTGAGCATGCAGTGTTGCAGGTCACGACTGCCTGGGCAGCGATCCCCAACTTGTCTGCCGAGACTACGCAACAGCTCACAGCTGCCTGTGCAATGAAAGCAAAGGCCAACTTCTCAGAGGGAAGAAGCAGGCTCCACACAGGAAGATTATGGCAGGTGAGCTAATGCCCCAGAACCTTCAGTTTTCCTCCGCGTCCCCCCCAGGACTCACCCATTTGCTCCCTAGTTCCCTCAGGACCAATCCATTTGCTTTTAGGTATGCTCCAAGGCACTCCATTTGTTCTCTTGTCCCTTCAAAATTCTTTGCTTCTTTCTAGTTCCTGCAAGGTTATTCTGACATTTGGTGTCTGTAGGCCCTCTGGTAGCATCAAGACTCCTATGTTTGTCCTCTTGTCCTATTAAGTCCCCCCTCTTTTCCCTCTAGTCTCCTCAAAACCTCTCCGTTTGCCATTGGTGCGTCTCGGCGCCTTTGCTTTTCCCTCTAGTCCTCTCAGGATGCCTCTCTTTGCCCTCTGAGCCCCTTAGGGTCCATCTCCTAGCCCTTTAGCCCCATCAGAACCCCTCTGAGTGCCACACGCTCCCCTCAGGACGCCTTGGTTTGCCTTGGGGGTACCCCAGAGCCCTATGCATTCATTGCACCCTTTCAGTATGCCCTACGGCCCTTCTTTTCCATTGGCTGCACTGTAGAGTCCTCTCTATGCCCTATCGCTATGACCATTCCATGTGCCCTCTATCCCATCAGATCCCCTTTCCTTCCGCTCCCCTTTCCTTCCAGTCCCCTTAAGGCTTCTCTGTCTTCCTTGGTTGTGCCTCACATACCTCTATGCGTCCCCTAGTCTGCTCAAAATCCATCCCCTCCTGTCCCCTCAGAGCACCTCCTGAGGTCTTCCTTGTTAGCCAGTTCTCCTATTTTGGCTGTTTAGGCCCCTTAGGACCCCTCTGCTCTGCTGAGCATGCCTCCTGGGGTGCTGGTATGGCCCCAGAGCTGTTCTCTGGACCCCAGGCCTCCTAGAGAACAGCTGGTCTCCTCAGAAACCTTTCATATTTCGTCCTGGTTCCCCACAGTTGGGTTTTTGGCCACCTAGTCCCCTTAAAACTCCTCGCCTGCTCAGAACACCCCTACTGGGGTGCTTGCTGTGACCTGGAGCTGTCTTCGGGCCCCCCAGGCGCCTTAGACACCCTCTAGTCTCCTCGCAACCCCTCCAGATTTCTCCCTTCTTCCCCAGAGGCATTTCTTGACAGTGTAGACCCCTTAGCACCCCTCTAGTGCGCTCTGGACCCCTCTTTTCCACAGAATAGGGCCCCCCACCCCTCCTGTGGCACCCCAGACCCCTTCGACACCCTCTAGTCTCCTCGAAACCCCTCCAGATTTCTCCCTTCTTCCCCAGAGGCATTTCTGGACCATGTAGACACCTTACTACCTCTCTAGTGCACTCTGGATTCCTCTTTTCCACAGAGTGGGGCCCCCTAGCTCTCTTGTGGCCCCCCAGGCCCCTTGGCCCCCTCTAGTCTCCTCGCAACCCCTCCAGATTTCTCCCTTCTTCCCCAGAGGCATTTCTGGACCATGTAGACACCTTAGGGGTCCAGAGCGCACTAGAGGGGTGCAGATTTTTCTGTTCTTCCCCAGAGGCATTTCTTGAGCGTGTAGACGCATTAGCACCCCTTTAGTACACTCTGGACCCGTCTTTTCCACAGAATCGGGCCCCCCAGCTGTCTTTTGGCCCCCAGACCGCTTTAGACACCCTCTAGTCTCCTGGCAACCCCTCCAGATTTCTCCCTTCTTCCCCAGAGGCATTTCTAGTCCATGTAGACACGTAAGCACTCCTCTAGTGTGCTCTGGACCCCTTTTTTCCACAGAACGGGCCCCCCACATATCTTTCGAACCTCCAGACCCCTTAAACACCCTTTAGTCTCCTCGCAACCCCTCCAGATTTCTCCCTTCTTCCCCAGAGCCATTTCTAGCCCATGTAGACACGTAGGCACTCCTCTAGTGTGCTCTAAATCCCTCTTTTCCACATAATGGAGCCCCCCAGCTCTCTTCTGGCCCCCCAGACCCTTGAGACCCCCTCTAGTCTCCTCACAACCCCTCCAGATTTCTGCCTTCTTCCCCAGAAGCATTTCTTGACAGTGTAGACCCCTTAGCAGCCCTCTAGTGCGCTCTGGACCCCTCTTTTCCACAGAATTGGTCCCCCCAGCTATCTTTTGGCCCCCCAGACCCCTTAGACACCCTCTAGTCTCTTGGCAACCCCTGCAGATTTCTCCCTTCTTCCCCAGAGCCATTTCTTGACAGTGTAGACACCTTAACATCCCTCTAGTGCACTCTGGACCCCTCTTTTCCACAGAATTAGGCCCCCCAGATATCTTTGGGACTTCCAGACCCCTTTAGACACCCTCTAGTCTCCTTGCAACCCCTCCAGATTTCTCCCTTCTTCCCCAGAGCCATTTCTTCACAGCGTAGACACCTTAGCACCCCTCTAGTGTGCTCTGGACCCCTCTTTTCCACAGAATGGGGCCCCCTAGCTCTCATCTGGCGCCCCAGACCACTTAGACACTCTCTAGTCTTCTCGCAAGCCCTCCAGATTTCTCCCTTCTTCCCCAGAGGCATTTCTTGACCATGTAGACGCCTTAGCACTCCTCTAGTGCACTCTGGACCCCTCTTTTCCACAGAATTGGGCGCCCCAGATATCTTTGGAACCTCCAGACCCCTTAGACACCCTCTAGTCTCATCGCAACCCCTCCAGATTTCTCCTTTCTTCCCCAGAGCCATTTCTTGACAGTGTAGACGCCTTGGAACCCCTCTAGTGCGCTCTGGACCCCTCTTTTCCACAGAATGGGGCCCCCGAGCTCTGTTCTGGGCCCCCAGACCCCTTAGACACCCTCTAGGCTCCTTGCAGCCCCTCCAGATTTCTCCCTTCTTCCCCAGAGGCATTTATGGACAGTGTAGATGCTTTAGCACCCCTCTAGTGCACTCTGGATCCCTCTTTTCCACAGAATTGGCCCCCCAGCTCTCTTGTGGCCCCCAGGCCCCTTAGACACCCTCTAGTCTCCTCGCAACCCCTCCAGATTTCTCCCTTCTTCCCCGGAGGCATTTTTTGACTGTGTAGACGCCATAGAACCCCGCTAGTGTGCTCTGGACCCCTCTTTTCCACAGAATGCAGCCCCCCAGCTATCTTCTGGCCCCCCAGGCCCCTTAGACACCCTGTAGTCTTCTCGCAACCCCTCCAGATTGCTCCCTTCTTCCCCAGAGGCATTTCTTGACCGTGTCGACACCTTAGCACCCCTCTACTGTGCTCTGGACCCCTAAGGTGTTGACGTGGTCAAGAAATGCCTATGGGGAAGAAGGAAGCAATCTGGAGGGCTTCTGCGGAGACTACAGGGTGTCTTGGGGGTCTGGGGACCAAATGAGAGGTGGGGTCTCCACTTTCTGGAAAAGAGCACCCCTCTAGTGCCCTCTTGATCCCTCTGTTCAACGGAATAGGACCCCTATCTCTCTTTTGGCCCCCCAGACCCCTTAGACACCCTCTAGTCTCCTTGCCACACCTCCAGATTTCTCCCTTCTTCCCCAGAAGCATTTATGGACAGTGTAGACGCCTTAGCACCCCTCTAGTGCGCTCTGGACCCCCCTTTTCCACAGAATTGGGCCCCCCAGATATCTTTCGGATCTCCAGACGCTTTAGACAGCCTCTAGTCTTCTTGCAACCCCTCCAGATTTCTCCCTTCTTCCCCAGAGGCATTTCTTGACCATGTAGACGCCTTAGCACCCCTCTAGTGTACTCTGGACCTCTCTTTTCCACAGAATGGCACCCCCCCAGCTCTCTTCGGGCCCCCCAGACCCCTTAGACACTCTCTAGTCTCCTCGCAACCCCCTCCAGATTTCTCCCTTCTTCCCCAGAGGCATTTATGGACAGTGTAGATGCCTTAGCACCCCTGTAGTGCACTCTGGACCCCTCTTTTCCACAGAATTGGGCCCCCCAGTTATCTTTGGGACCTCCAGACCCCTTAGACCCACTCTAGTCTCCTCGCAACCCCTGCAGATTTCTCCCTTCTTCCCCAGAAGCATTTCTTGACTATGTAGGCACCTTAGCACCCCTCTAGTGTGCTCTGGACCCCTCTTTTCCACAGGATTGGGCCCCCCAGCTCTCATCTGGCGCCCCAGACCCCTTAGACACTCTCTAGTCTCCTCGCAACCCCTCCAGATTTATTCTTTCTTCTCCAGAGCCATTTCTGGACCATGTAGACGCCTTCACATCCCTCTAGTGCACTCTGGACCCCCCTTTTCCACAGAATGGGGCCCACCAGATATCTTTCGGATCTCCAGACGCTTTAGACACCCTCTAGTCTCCTCGCAACCCCTCCAGATTTCTCCCTTCTTCCCCAGAGGCGTTTCTTGACAGTGTAGACGCTTTAGCACCCCTCTAGTGCACTCTGGACCCCTATTTTCCACAGAATGGGGCCCCCGAGCTCTGTTCTGGGTCCCCAGACTGCTTAGACACCCTCCACTCTCCTCGCAACACCTCCAGATTTCTCCTTTCTTCCCCAGAGGCATATCTAGACTATGTAGGCACCTTAGCACCCCTCTAGTGCACCCTGGACCCCTCTTTTCCACAGAATTGAGCCCCCCAGATATCTTTCGAACCTCCAGACCCCTTAGACACCCTCTAGTCTCCTCGCAACCCCTCCAGATTTCTCCCTTCTTCCCCAGAAGCATTTCTTGACTATGTAGACGACTTAGCACCCTTCTAGTGTGCTCTGGACCTCTCTTTTCCACAGAATTGGGCCCCCCAGATATCTCTGGGATCTCCAGACCCCTTAGAC
Organism: Dromaius novaehollandiae; assembly: GCF_036370855.1. Classification (NCBI taxonomy): domain Eukaryota; kingdom Metazoa; phylum Chordata; class Aves; order Casuariiformes; family Dromaiidae; genus Dromaius; species Dromaius novaehollandiae. The sequence goes on from NC_088113.1 coordinate 22,019,250, forward strand.
ACTCTCTAGTCTCCTCGCAACCCCTCCAGATTTCTCCCTTCTTCCCCAGAGGCATTTCTTGACAGTGTAGATGCCTTAGCACCCCTCTAGTGCACTCTGGACCCCTCTTTTCCACAGAATGGGCCCTCTCCAGCTTTCTTTTGGCCCCGCAGACTCCTTAGATATCCTCTAGTCTCCTAGCAACCCCTCCAGATTTCTCCATTCTTCCCCAGAGCCATTTCTTGACAGTGTAGACGCCTTAGCACCCCTCTAGTGCGCTCTGGACCCCTCTTTTTCACAGAATTAGGCCCCCCAGATATCTTTAGGATCTCCAGACCCCTTTAGACACCCTCTAGTCTCCTCGCATCTCCTCCAGATTTCTCCCTTTTTCCCCAGAGCCATTTCCTCACAGTGTAGACCCCTTAGCACCCCTCTAGTGCAATCTGGAGCCCTCTTTTCCACAGAATGGGGCCCCCCAGCTCTCATCTGGCCCCCCAGACCCCTTAGACACTCTCTAGTCTCCTCGCAACCCCCTCCAGATTTCTCCCTTCTTCCCCAGAGGCATTTCTTGACCGTGTCGACACCTTAGCACCCCTCTACTGCGCTCTGGACCCCTAAGGTGTTGATGTGGTCAAGAAATGCCTATGGGGAAGAAGGAAGCAATCTGTAGGGCTTCTGTGGAGACTTCAGGGTGTCTTGGGGGTCTGGGGACCAAATGAGAGGTGGGGTCCCCACTTTCTGGAAAAGTGCACTCCTCTAGTGCCCTCTTGATCCCTCTGTTCAACGGAATAGGACCCCTATCTCTCTTTTGGCCCCCCAGACCCCTTAGACACCCTCTAGTCTCCTTGCCACACCTTCAGATTTCTCCCTTCTTCCCCAGAAGCATTTATGGACAGTGTAGACGTCTTAGCACCCCTCTAGTGCGCTCTGGACCCCCCTTTTCCACATAATTGGGCCCACCAGATATCTTTCGGATCTCCAGACGCTTTAGACACCCTCTAGTCTCCTCGCAACTTCTCTAGATTTCTCCCTTCTTCCCCAGAGGCATTTCTTGACCATGTAGACACCTTAGCACCCCTCTAGTGCACTCTGAACCCCTCTTTTCCACAGAATTGGGTCCCCCAGCTCTCTTCTGGCACCCAGGCCACTTAGACACTCTCTAGTCTCCTTGCAACCCCTTCAGATTTCTCCCTTCTTCCCCAGAAGCATTTCTTGACAGCGTAGACCCCTTAGCACCCCACTAGTGCACTCTGGACCTCTCTTTTCCACAGGATTGGGTCCCCCCAGCTCTCTTCTGGTCCCCAGCCCCCTTGGACAGCCTCTAGTCTCCTTGTAACCCCTCCAGATTTATTCTTTCTTCTCCAGAGCCATTTCTAGACCATGTAGACGCCTTCACATCCCTCTAGTGCACTCTGGACCCCTCTTTTCCACAGAATGGGGCCCCCCAGCTCTGTTGGGGCCCCCCAGGACCCTTAGACACCCTCTAGTCTCCTCGCAACCCCTCCAGATTTCTCCCTTCTTCCCCAGAGGCATTTCTAGACCATGTAGACCCCTTAGCACCCCTCTAGTGCACTCTGGACCTCTCTTTTCCACAGAATGGGCCCCTCAGTTCTCTTCTGGCCCCCCAGACTCCTTAGACACCCTCTAGTCTCCTCGCAACCCCTCCACATTTTTCCTTTCTTCCACAGAGGCATTTCTGGACCATGTAGATGCTTTAGCACTCCTCTAGTGCGCTCTGGATCCCTCTTTTCCACAGAATGGGGCCCCGCAGCTCTCATCTGGCGCCCCAGACCACTTAGACACTCTCTAGTCTTCTTGCAACCCCCTCCAGATTTCTCCCTTCTTCCCCAGAGGCATTTCTTGATTGTGTCAACACCTTAGCACCCTTCTACTGTGCTCTGGACCCCTAAGGTGTTGACGTTGTCAAGAAATGTCTATGGGGAAGAAGGAAGCAATGTGGAGGGCTTCTGCGGAGACTACAGGGTGTCTTGGGGGTCTGGGGACCAAATGAGAGGTGGGGTCCCCACTTTCTGGAAAAGAGCACCCCTCTAGTGCCCTCTTGATCCCTCTGTTCAACGGAATAGGACCTCTAGCTCTCTTTTGGCCCCCCAGACCCCTTAGACACGCTATAGTCTTCTTGCCACACCTCCAGATTTCTCCCTTCTTCCCCAGAAGCATTTATGGACAGTGTAGACGCCTTAGCACCCCTCTAGTGCGCTCTGGACCCCCCTTTTCCACAGAATTGGGCGCCCCAGATATCTTTGGAACCTCCAGACCCCTTAGACACCCTCTAATCTCCTCGCAACCCCTCCAGATTTCTCCCTTCTTCCCCAGAGCCATTTCTTGACAGTGTAGACGCCTTGGAACCCCTCTAGTGCGCTCTGGACCCCTCTTTTCCACAGAATGGGGCCCCCGAGCTCTGTTCTGGGCCCCCAGACTACTTAGACACCCTCTAGTCTCCTCGCAACCCCTCCAGATTTCTCCCTTCTTCCCCAGAGGCATATCTAGACCATGTAGGCACCTTAGCACTCCTCTAGTGTGCTCTGGACCCCTCTTTTCCACAGAATAGGGCACCGCAGATATCCTTGGGATCCCCAGACCCCTTAGACCCCCCCTAGTCTCCTCGCAAGTCCTCCAGATTTCTCCCTTTTTCCGCAGAGGCCTTTCTTGACAGTGTAGACCCCTTAGCACCCCACTAATTCATTCTGGACCCCTCTTTTTCCACAGAATGGGGCCCCCAGATATCTTCTTCTCCCCCAGACCCCTTAGACACCTTCTAGTCTCCTCGCAACCCCTCCAGATTTCTCCTTTCTTCCCCAGAGGCATATCTAGACCATGTAGACGCCTTAGCACCCCTCTAGTGCACTCTGGCCCCCTCTTTTCCACAGAATGGCCCCCCGCCAGCTTTCTTTTGGCCCCGCAGATTACTTAGACACCCTCTAGTCTCCTCGCAACCCCCCCAGATTTCTCCCTTCTTCCCCAGAGGCATTTATGGACAGTGTAGATGCTTTAGCACCCCTCTAGTGCACTCTGGACCCCTCTTTTCCACAGAATTAGGCCCCCCAGATATCTTTGGGACCTCCAGACCCCTTTAGACATCCTCTAGTCTCTTCACAACCCCTCCAGATTACTCCCTTCTTCCCCAGAGGCATTTCTTGACAGTGTAGACACCTTAGCACTCCTCTAGTGTGCTCTGGACCCCTCTTTTCCACAGAATGGGGCCCCGCAGCTCTCATCTGGCGCCCCAGACCACTTAGACACTCTCTAGTCTTCTTGCAACCCCCTCCAGATTTCTCCCTTCTTCCCCAGAGGCATTTCTTGATTGTGTCAACACCTTAGCACCCTTCTACTGCGCTCTGGACCCCTAAGGTGTTGACGTTGTCAAGAAATGTCTATGGGGAAGAAGGAAGCAATGTGGAGGGCTTCTGCGGAGACTACAGGGTGTCTTGGGGGTCTGGGGACCAAATGAGAGGTGGGGTCCCCACTTTCTGGAAAAGAGCACCCCTCTAGTGCCCTCTTGATCCCTCTGTTCAACGGAATAGGACCTCTAGCTCTCTTTTGGCCCCCCAGACCCATTAGACACGCTATAGTCTCCTTGCCACACCTTCAGATTTCTCCCTTCTTCCCCAGAAGCATTTATGGACAGTGTAGACGCCTTAGCACCCCTCTAGTGCACTCTGGACCCCCCTTTTCCACAGACTTGGGCGCCCCAGATATCTTTGGAACCTCCAGACCCCTTAGACACCCTCTAGTCTTCTCGCAACCCCTCCAGATTTCTCCCTTCTTCCCCAGAGCCATTTCTTGACAGTGTAGACGCCTTGGAACCCCTCTAGTGCGCTCTGGACCCCTCTTTTCCACAGAATGGGGCCCCCGAGCTCTGTTCTGGGCCCCCAGACTACTTAGACACCCTCTAGTCTCCTCGCAACCCCTCCAGATTTCTCCCTTCTTCCCCAGAGGCATATCTAGACCATGTAGGCACCTTAGCACTCCTCTAGTGTGCTCTGGACCACTCTTTTGCACAGAACTGGGCCCCACAGCTCTCTTCTGGCCCCCCAGACCCCTTAGACACCATCTAGTCTCCTCGCAACCCTCTCCAGATTTCTCCCTTCTTTCCCAGAGGCATTTCTTGACAGTGTAGACCCCTTAGCACCCCTCTAGTGCGCTCTGGACCCCTCTTTTCCACAGAATTGGGCCCCCCAGCTCTCTTCTGGCCCCCCAGACCCCTTAGACCCCCTCTAGGCTCCTCGCAACCCCTCCAGATTTCTCCCTTCTTGCCCAGAGGCATTTATGGACAGTGTAGATGCCTTAGCACCCCTGTAGTGCACTCTGGATCCCTCTTTTCCACAGAATTGGCCCCCCAGCTCTCTTGTGGCCCCCAGGCCCCTTAGACACTCTCTAGTCTCCTCGCAACCCCTCCAGATTTCTCCCTTCTTCCCCGGAGGCATTTTTTGACTGTGTAGACGCCATAGAACCCCGCTAGTGTGCTCTGGACCCCTCTTTTCCACAGAATGCAGCCCCCCAGCTATCTTCTGGCCCCCCAGGCCCCTTAGACACCCTGTAGTCTTCTCGCAACCCCTCCAGATTTCTCCCTTCTTCCCCAGAGGCATTTATGGACAGTGTAGATGCCTTAGCACCCATCTAGTGCACTCTGGACCCCTCTTTTCCACAGAATTGGGCCCCCCAGATATCTTTGGGACCTCCAGACCCTTTTAGACACCCTCTAGTCTCCTCGCAACCCCTCCAGATTTCTCCCTTCTTCCCCAGAGGCATTTCTTGATTGTGTCAACACCTTAGCACCCCTCTACTGCGCTCTGGACCCCTAAGGTGTTGACGTGGTCAAGAAATGCCTATGGGGAAGAAGGAAGCAATGTGGAGGGCTTCTGCGGAGACTTCAGGGTGTCTTGGGGGTCTGGGGACCAAATGAGAGGTGGGGTCCCCACTTTCTGGAAAAGTGCACTCCTCTAGTGCCCTCTTGATCCCTCTGTTCAACGGAATAGGACCCCTAGCTCTCTTTTGGCCCCCCAGGCCCCTTAGACACCCTCTAGTCTCCTTGCCACACCTCCAGATTTCTCCCTTCTTCCCCAGAAGCATTTATGGACAGTGTAGACGCCTTAGCACCCCTCTAGTGCGCTCGGGACCCCCCTTTTCCACATAATTGGGCCCACCAGATATCTTTCGGATCTCCAGACGCTTTAGACAGCCTCTAGTCTCCTCGCAACCCCTCCAGATTTCTCCCTTCTTCCCCAGAGGCATTTATGGACAGTGTAGACACCTTAGCACCCCTCTAGTGCGCTCTGGACCTCTCTTTTCCACAGAATGGGCCCCTCAGTTCTCTTCTGGCCCCCCAGACTCCTTAGACACCCTCTAGTCTCCTCGCAACCCCTCCACATTTTTCCTTTCTTCCACAGAGGCATTTCTGGACCGTGTAGATGCTTTAGCACTTCTCTAGTGCACTCTGGATCCCTCTTTTCCACAGAATTGGCCCCCCATCTTGTGGCCCCCAGGCCCCTTAGACATCCTCTAGTCTCCTTGCAACCCCTCCAGATTTCTCCCTTCTTCCCCAGAGCCATTTCTGGACCATGTAGACGCCTTAGCACTCCTCTAGTGCGCTCTGCACCCCTCTTTTCCACAGAATGGGGCCCCCCAGCTCTCTTTTGGCCCCCCAGGCCCTTTAGACACCCTCTAGTGTGCTCGCAACCCCTCCAGATTTCTCCCTTCTTCCCCAGAGGCATTTCTGGACCATGTAGACCCCCGTAGCCCCCCTCTAGTGTACTGTGGAGTTCCTTCTGTATTTGCTTTCAGCATTCCTCATTGTCCCTTGTGGTTCTTGTGCCAGGGCCTGTGTGCCTGGAGTGGGGAGATAGAGTTTCCGTGGGGGTGGGGGGAGCCTGCAGGCACCATCCTGTCAGCTGCACTGAGTCCTGTGACATGCCTTATGACCCCTGTGGTGTGCCTTAAGCCCCTTTATTTGTATTTTGCTTTGCCCCAGAGCCCTGCATTTGCCCTCTGATGCCCTCCGGAGCCCTCAATTCACATTTTGGGTTGCCCCCAAGGGCTCTGTGTGCCTTTTGTTGGGCCCTGTGGTTGTTTTGCAGCACACTGCAAAGTTCTCTGTTTAGCTTTCTCTCCTGTCCCAGAGTTTTCTGGGTGCTTCTTGGTGGTGCCCCCAGAGTCACTCTGTTTGCTCTGTCATTGCCTTTTTCTACTTTTGTTGTACCCAGAGCTCTCCATTTGTTCTCTTGTCCTCTGCATACTCCCCTTTCCCCTCTCTATACCCCAGGCCTCTCCCTTCAGCTTTCAGGAAGCTGCTCTCAGGAGTGGGGGTGCCTCTGCTGCCCTGGCAGCCCCAGTTGTCCCTGATGGGGCTGATGGCCATTCCCTCTCCCCAGTTCCTGATGGGCTGCAGCTGCAGGCCCTGGGGCTGGGATGAATGCCAGGTGGAGCTGGGTGGCAGGACAGGCCCCAGGTGGGGCTCCATGGCTGGGACAGGTGGGACAAGCCACAGGTGGGGCTGATGGCAAGGGCGGGCACACGCCTGGGCTGGGGCTGCATTTGGGGGAAGCTCATGCTGGGGCTGGTTCTGGACGATGGAGCTGCTGCTGAGCACTGCTGCCTGGGACCGGCACGCGGCTGCCCTGCGGAGGAGGTGAGCGGGGCTGGGGGGGTGCGCGCTCCGGGCTGCAGGTCCCTCATGTGCCGGGGGTCCTGGTGGGTGGGAGTGTCCCGGGCAGCGCAGCACAACTGGGGTGCACTGGGGCCAGGGGAAACTGCACCGGGGCTAGGGAGGGTGGTGTGCTGGGGCAGTGGGGGCTGAGGATGTGGTGGGGAAGAGCAGTGCACCGGGGCCATGGAGGTGGAGGGAGGGAGGAAGGGGGTGTGCCGAGGCTGTGGTGGTATGGGGGGGGGGGTAAGGGGGTGCGTTGGGGTTCGGGTGGGGAGGAAGGAGGTGCGGTGGGTCTGCAGTGGTGCTGGGGGGGAAGAAGGGGGGTGCGCCAGGATGGGGCAGGGGGGAAGGCAGGCGGTCCGCTGGGGCTGTGGTGCGGTTTATTGCGCGGTCGGAGGAGCGCGGGGAGGGGGGTGTCTCCTATGTCCGCTGGGGACCGCGTTGGGGAGGGGGAGGAGGGATCCCAGGGGAAGCGCAGGGAGGGTCGTGGGGGGAGGCAGGGGCAGTGTTGGAGTTGACCCGTAGCCGGCCGCGGCGGTGTCGGGGGAGCCCCGGGCCGGTGCTGGGGATCGCGGGGTCGCGCTCGGGGCTCTGCGGTGGATTCCGGGGAGACAGGGAGGAAAAGGGAACGGGGGCGGGACGGAAAGGAACGGAATCTCCACAGGGTTAAACTTCACCTAGCGCTACGGGGGGAGGGGGGGGGGGGCCGGGGGCGCCGCTGGCATGCCGGGAGCGGTAGTCTTCCGGCACCGGGCTTCCGGGAGGCCTTTTTTTGTTTGAACGGCATGCCGGGAGATGTAGTCTTCCCGCATTGGGCTGCTCGGACAGCATGCTGTGCCTCTCGAGGCGGCCGGAGGGGCAGTCCTTTGCCAGCGGGGTTCTCACCAGCCGGCCACGTTATGCTCTGTGGCAGGCCAGGAGCTGCAGTTCCAGGTGCCGGTGCCTTCTCAGCCCTGCAGCAGTGGCCCGCTGGGTCTGTTCCTTACTGGACATGTGCCGCTCACGCAGGAGTCCCCATAGGTCATTGGGGACAGTGGCATTTCCCTGGTTTTCCCTAGTACAAGGCAGGAAGCATTTTCCATCTCTGGTGTGACCAGGCAGGCTTGCCCCCAGGGGCTGGGGCCGTCCCTCTTGGAAATGGGGAGGGCAGGGAGAGTAGGAGGGCGCTGCGGGCTCCTGGTAGTTGTAGCTTTGCTCAAGATTGGGGCCAATTAGGCAGCAGCTATGAGGAGTGGCAGTGCTGGGAGGGCACGGTGCGGAGCTGTCCTGCTGTGCAGCACAAGGGAAAGTCCTCAAGGAAATGTGAACAGCACTGTCTCTGTCCAAGGACCCCAAAACAGCCTGAGAGACCCTGGAACAGCCACCCCACAGCAGTACCGGGGACACCATGTCACTGCCTCCCAAGGGCACTGCGTTCAGCTACCTTTAACTGTGTGGAAAGAGCCTGCAGGCAGGAGCCCTGGCCACAGGTACAGAGAATCCCCGGTAGCCTGGAACTATATCTCTTTTCTTTACAAAGATGCCATCTCTTTGATGCCTTGCTGCTGCTTCCATCTTGCTCGGTGCCCAAGTCTACTACATTCAGATCCACCTTTCTTGCTGCCCTCTGCTCTGTCTGAGCTGCTTGCCAGATCAAAAGGCGTGTGCGGCTAAGAACTAGGCCAAGGTGTCTCAACTGCTTGCTATAGGACAACCGGGGGGTGAATCGGCAACAGGACAGGAAAGTACCTGTGGATGAGAAACAGCTGCTTTAGAGATCTAAGACGCAGGGGCAACTGAGAGGAGTGAAAGGAGCAGGGGAAAATGGTGATGAGGAAGGTGTGCTGTTAGAGGCAGTACAGTGCAGAAGAGAGGGAAAGCTTGCTCCTATGATGAAATAAAAACTGACCTTAAGAGAGATTTGCTTTTTGCTCTTCAGGTTATGAGTACGCGTGACTTCCTGAGAACTGTTCTGAGCATGCAGTGTTGCAGGTCACGACTGCCTGGGCAGCGATCCCCAACTTGTCTGCCGAGACTACGCAACAGCTCACAGCTGCCTGTGCAATGAAAGCAAAGGCCAACTTCTCAGAGGGAAGAAGCAGGCTCCACACAGGAAGATTATGGCAGGTGAGCTAATGCCCCAGAACCTTCAGTTTTCCTCCGCGTCCCCCCCAGGACTCACCCATTTGCTCCCTAGTTCCCTCAGGACCAATCCATTTGCTTTTAGGTATGCTCCAAGGCACTCCATTTGTTCTCTTGTCCCTTCAAAATTCTTTGCTTCTTTCTAGTTCCTGCAAGGTTATTCTGACATTTGGTGTCTGTAGGCCCTCTGGTAGCATCAAGACTCCTATGTTTGTCCTCTTGTCCTATTAAGTCCCCCCTCTTTTCCCTCTAGTCTCCTCAAAACCTCTCCGTTTGCCATTGGTGCGTCTCGGCGCCTTTGCTTTTCCCTCTAGTCCTCTCAGGATGCCTCTCTTTGCCCTCTGAGCCCCTTAGGGTCCATCTCCTAGCCCTTTAGCCCCATCAGAACCCCTCTGAGTGCCACACGCTCCCCTCAGGACGCCTTGGTTTGCCTTGGGGGTACCCCAGAGCCCTATGCATTCATTGCACCCTTTCAGTATGCCCTACGGCCCTTCTTTTCCATTGGCTGCACTGTAGAGTCCTCTCTATGCCCTATCGCTATGACCATTCCATGTGCCCTCTATCCCATCAGATCCCCTTTCCTTCCGCTCCCCTTTCCTTCCAGTCCCCTTAAGGCTTCTCTGTCTTCCTTGGTTGTGCCTCACATACCTCTATGCGTCCCCTAGTCTGCTCAAAATCCATCCCCTCCTGTCCCCTCAGAGCACCTCCTGAGGTCTTCCTTGTTAGCCAGTTCTCCTATTTTGGCTGTTTAGGCCCCTTAGGACCCCTCTGCTCTGCTGAGCATGCCTCCTGGGGTGCTGGTATGGCCCCAGAGCTGTTCTCTGGACCCCAGGCCTCCTAGAGAACAGCTGGTCTCCTCAGAAACCTTTCATATTTCGTCCTGGTTCCCCACAGTTGGGTTTTTGGCCACCTAGTCCCCTTAAAACTCCTCGCCTGCTCAGAACACCCCTACTGGGGTGCTTGCTGTGACCTGGAGCTGTCTTCGGGCCCCCCAGGCGCCTTAGACACCCTCTAGTCTCCTCGCAACCCCTCCAGATTTCTCCCTTCTTCCCCAGAGGCATTTCTTGACAGTGTAGACCCCTTAGCACCCCTCTAGTGCGCTCTGGACCCCTCTTTTCCACAGAATAGGGCCCCCCACCCCTCCTGTGGCACCCCAGACCCCTTCGACACCCTCTAGTCTCCTCGAAACCCATCCAGATTTCTCCCTTCTTCCCCAGAGGCATTTCTGGACCATGTAGACACCTTACTACCTCTCTAGTGCACTCTGGATTCCTCTTTTCCACAGAGTGGGGCCCCCTAGCTCTCTTGTGGCCCCCCAGGCCCCTTGGCCCCCTCTAGTCTCCTCGCAACCCCTCCAGATTTCTCCCTTCTTCCCCAGAGGCATTTCTGGACCATGTAGACACCTTAGGGGTCCAGAGCGCACTAGAGGGGTGCTAAGGTGTCTACATGGTTAAGAAATGTCTCTGGGAAAGAAGGGAGCAATCTGGAGGCCTTCTGAGGAGAGTAGAGGGTGTCTAAGTGGTCTAGGGGGCCATAAGAGAGCTGGGGGCCCAATTCTGTGGAAAAGAGGTGTCCAGAGCGCACTAGAAGGGGTGCTAAGGTGTCTACATGGTCCAGAAATGCCACTGGGGAAGAAGGGAGAAATCTGGAGGAGTTGCGAAGAGACTAGAGGGTGTCTAAGGGGTCTGGGGGCCTAGAAGAGTGCTGGGGGGCCAAATTCTGTGGAACAGAGGGGTCCAGAGTGCACTAGAGGGGTGCTCTTTTCCACAGAGTCCAGATCCCAGCTCTCTTCTGGTCCCCAGGCCCCTTAGACACCCTCTAGTCTCCTCTCATCCCCTCCAGATTTCTCCCCTCTTCCCCAGAGGCATTTTTTGACTGTGTAGACGCCATAGAACCCCTCTAGTGCGCTCTGGACCCCTCTTTTCCACAGAAAGCAGCCCCCCAGCTATCTTCTGGCCCCCCAGGCCCCTTAGACCCCCTCTAGTCTCCTCGCAACCCCTGCTGATTTCTCCCTTCTTCCCCAGAGGCATTTCTTGACAGTGTCGACACCTTAGCACCCCTCTACTGCGCTCTGGACCCCTAAGGTGTTGACGTGGTCAAGAAATGCCTATGGGGAAGAAGGAAGCAATGTGGAGGGCTTCTGCGGAGACTACAGGGTGTCTTGGGGGTCTGGGGACCAAATGAGAGGTGGGGTCCCCACTTTCTGGAAAAGAGCACCCCTCTAGTGCCCTCTTGATCCCTCTGTTCAATGGAATAGGACCCCTAGCTCTCTTTTGGCCCCCCAGACCCCTTAGGCACCCTCTAGTCTCCTTGCCACACAAAAAGATTTCTCCCTTCTTCCCCAGAAGCATTTATGGACAGTGTAGACGTCTTAGCACCCCTCTAGTGCGCTCTGGACCACTCTTTTCCACATAATTGGGCCCACCAGATAGCTTTCGGATCTCCAGACGCTTTAGACACCCTCTAGTCTCCTCGCAACCCCTCCAGATTTCTCCCTTCTTCCCCAGAGGCATTTCTGGACCATGTAGATGCCTTAGCACCCCTCTAGTGCACTCTGGACCCCTCTTTTCCACAGAATTGTGCCCCCCAGATATCTTCTGGCCCCCCAGAGCCCTTAGACAGCCTCTAGTCTTTTCGCAACCCCTCCAGATTTCTCCCTTCTTGCCCCGAGCCATTTATGGACCATGTAGACACCTTAGCACCCCTGTAGTGTGCTGTGGACCCCTCTTTCCCCAGAATGTGGTCCCCCAGCTCTCTTGAGGCCCCCAGACCCCTTTAACAGCTTCTAGTCTCCTTGCAACCGCTCTTGATTTCTCCCTTCTTACCCAGAGGCATTTCTTGACAGTGTAGACATTTTAGCACGTTAGCCAATTCTATGCCATGTAGATGCTTTAGCACCCCTCAAGTGCGCTCTGGACCCCTCTTTTCCACAGAATGGGGCCCCCCAGCTCTCTTGTGGCCCCCAGACCCCTTAGACACCCTCTAGTCTCCTCGCAACCCCTCCAGATTTCTCCCTTCTTCCCCAGAGGCATTTCTTGACAGTGTAGACATCTTAGCACGTTAGCCAATTCTGTGCCATGTATACGCTTTAGCACCCCTCTAGTGCACTCTGGATCCCTCTTTTCCACAGCATGGGCCCCCCCAGCTCTCTTGGGGCCCCCCAGACTCCTTAGACACTCTCTAGTCTCCTCACAACCCCTCCAGATTTCTCCCTTCTTCCGCAGAGGCATTTCTGGACAGTGTAGATGTCTTAGCACCCCTCTAGTGTGCTCTGGACCACTTTTTTCCACAGAATGGACCCCCCAGACGCCTCAGACAATCTCTAGTCTTCTCAGAACCCCTCCAGATTTCTCCCTTCTTCCCCAGAGCAATTTCTAGGCCAATGCAGACACCTTAGCACCCCTCTAATGCACTCTGGACTCCTATTTGCCACAGAATTGGGCCCTCCAGCTGTCTTTGGTCCCCCCAGACCCCTTAGACACCCTCTAGTCTCCTCACAAGCCCTCCAGATTTCTTCCTTCTTGCCCAGAGGCATTTCTTGACCGTGTAGACCCCTTAGCACCCCTCTAGTGCGCTCTGGACCCCTCTTTTGCACAGAATGGGGTCCTCTAGCTCTCTTCTCGCCCCCCAAGCCCCTTTAGATATCCTTTAGTGTGCTCGCAACCCTTCCAGATTTCTCCCTTCTTCCCCCGAGCCATTTCTGGACAGTGTAGTCCCCTTAGCACCCCTCTAGTGTGCTCTGGACCCCTCTTTTCCACAGAAATGTGGCCCCCCAGTTCTTTTGGTGCCACCCCGAAACCTTAGCCACCCTCTAGTCTCCTCGCAACTCCTTCCAGATTTCTCCCTTCTTCCCCAGAGGCATTTCTTGACCATGTAGATGCTTTAGCACCCCTCTAGTGCACTCTGGACCCCTCTATTCCTCAGCATGGGCCCCCCCAGCTCTCTTGTGGCCCCCCAGAACCCTTAGCCACCCTCTAGTCTCCTCGCAACCCCTCCAGATTTCTCCCTTCTTCCCCAGAGGTATTTCTTGACAGTGTAGACCCCTTAGCACCCCTCTAGTGTGCTCTGGGCCCCTCTTTTACATGGGGCCCCCCAGCTCTCTTCTGGCCTCCCAAACCCCTTTAGGCAGCCTTTAGTGTGCTCGCAACCCCTCCAGATTTCTCCATTCTTCCCCAGAGGCATTTATGGACAGTGTAGACCCCTTAGCACCTCTCTACTTTGCTCTGGACCCCTCTTTTCCACAGAATGGGTTCCCCCAGCTCTCTTCTGGCCCCCCAGTACCCTTAGACACCCTATAGTGTGCTCGCAACCCCTCCAGATTTCTGCCTTCTTCCCCAGAGCCATTTCTTGACAGTGTAGACGCCTTAGTACCCCTCTAGTGCGCTCTGGACCACTCTTTTCCACATAATTGGGCCCCCCAGCTCTCTTCTGGCCCCCCAGACCCTTTAGACAGCCTCTAGTCACCTCGTAACCCCTCCAGATTTCTCCCTTCTTCCCCAGAGGCATTTCTTGACAGTGTAGATGTCTTAGCACCCCTCTAGTGCGCTGTGGACCCCTCTTTTCCACAGAATTGGGCCCCCCAGGTATCTTTGGGACCTCCAGGCCCCTTAGACACCCTCTAGTCTCCTTGGCACCCCTCTAGATTTCTTCCTTCTTGCCCAGAGGCATTTCTTGACAGTGTAGATGCCTTAGCATCCCTCTAGTGCACTCTGGAGCTCTTTTTTCTATCGAATGGGCCCCCCCGGCTGTCTTTGGTCCCCCCAGACCCCTTAGACACCCTCTAGTCTCCTCGCAAGCCCTACAGATTTATTCCTTTCTTCCCCAGAGGCATTTCTTGACCGTGTAGACCCCTTAGCACCCCTCTAGTGCGCTCTGGACCCCTCTTTTCCACAGAATGGGGCCCCCAGCTCTCTTTGGTCCCCCCAGACCCCTTAGACACCCTCTAGTCTCCTGGCAACCCCTCCAGATTTCTCCCTTCTTCCCCAGAGGCATTTCTTGACAGTGTAGACACCTTAACATCCCTCTAGTGTGCTCTGGACCCCTCTTTTCCACAGAGTGGGGCCCCCCACCCCTCCTGTGGCACCCCAGACCCCTTAGACATCCTCTAGTCTCCTGGCAACCCCTCCAGATTTCTCCCTTCTTCCCCAGAGGCATTTCTGGACCATGTAGACACCTTAGGGGTCCAGAGCGCACTAGAGGGGTGCTAAGGTGTGTGCATGGTCCAGAAATACCTCTGGGGAAGAAGGGAGAAATCTGGAGGGGTTGCCAGGAGACTAGAGGGTGTCTAAGTGGTCTAGGGGGCCATAAGAGAGCTGGGTGGCCAAATTCTGTGGAACAGAGGGGTCCAGAGTACACTAGAGGGGTGCTCTTTTCCACAGAGTCCAGATCCCAGCTCTCTTCTGGCCCCCCAGGCCCCTTAGACTCCCTACAGTGTGCTCGCAACCCTTCCAGATTTCTCCGTTCCTCCCCAGAGGCATTTCTTGACAGTGTAGAGGCCTTAGCACCTCTCTAGTGTGCTCTGGACCCCTCTTTTCCACAGAAATGTGGCCCCCCAGTTCTTTTGGTGCAACCCCGATACCTTAGCCACCCTGTAGTCTCCTCGCAACCACTCCAGATTTCTCCCTTCTTCCCCAGAGGCATTTCTTGACCATGTAGACACCTTAGCACCCCTCTAGTGCGCTCTGGACCCCTCTTTTCCACAGAAATGTGGCCCCCCAGCTCTTTTGGTGCCCCCCCGAAACCTTAGCCACCCTCTAGTCTCCTCGCAAGCTCTCCGGATTTCTCCCTTCTTCCCTAGAGGCATTATTTGACAGTGTACACACATTAGCACTCCTCTAGTGCACTCTGGACCCCTCTTTTCCACAAAATTGGGTCCCCCAGATATATTTGGAATCTCCAGGCCCCTTAGCCACCCTCTAGTCTCCTCGCAACCCCTCCAGATTTCTCCCTTCTTCCCCAGAGGCATTTCTGGACAGTGTAGATGTCTTAGCACCTCTCTAGTGTGCTGTGGACCCCTCTTTTCCACAGAATGGGTCCCCCAGCTCTCTGCTGGCCCCCCAGACCCCTTAGACACCCTCTAGTCTCCTCGCAACCCCTCCGGATTTCTCCCTTCTTCCCCAGAGCCATTTCTAGACCATGCAGGCACCTTAGCACCCCTCTAATGCACTCTGGACTCCTCTTTTCCACAGAATTGGGCCCTCCAGCTGTCTTTGGTCCCCCCAGACCCCTTAGACACTCTCTAGTCTCCTCGCAAGCCCTCCAGATTTATTCCTTTTTCCCCAGAGGCATTTCTTGACCGTGTAGACCCCTTAGCACCCCTCTAGTGTGCTCTGGACCCCTCTTTTCCACAGAGTGGGGCCCCCCACTCCTCCTGTGGCACCCCAGACCCGTTAGACACCCTGTAGTCTCCTCGCAACCCCTCCAGATTTCTCCCTTCTTCCCCAGAGGCATTTCTGGACCATGTAGTCACCTTAGCACCCCTCTAGTGCGCTCTGGACCCCTCTTTGCCACAGAGTGACCCCCACCAGCTCTCTTCTGGCCCCCCAGGACCCTTAGACACCCTATAGTGTGCTCGCAACCCTTCCAGATTTCTCCCTTCTTCCCCCGAGCCATTTCTGGACAGTGTAGACCCCTTAGCACCTCTCTAGTGCGCTCTGGACCTCTCTTTTCCACAGAATTGTGCCCCCCAGCTCTCTTCTGGCCCCCCAGACCCCTTAGACAGCCTCTAGTCACCTCGCAACCCCTCCAGATTTCTCCCTTCTTCCCCAGAGGCATTTCTGGACAGTGTAGATGTCTTAGCACCCCTCTAGTGCGCTGTGGACCCCTCTTTTCCACAGAAATGTGGCCCCCCAGTTCTTTTCGTGCCACCCCGAAACCTTAGCCACCCTGTAGTCTCCTCGCAACCACTCCAGATTTCTCCCTTCTTCCCCAGAGGCATTTCTTGACCATGTAGACCCCTTAGCACCCCTCTAGTGTGCTCTGGACCCCTCTTTTCCACAGAAATGTGGCCCCCCACTCCTCCTGTGGCACCCCAGACCCGTTAGACACCCTCTAGTCTCCTCGCAACCCCTCCAGATTTCTCCCTTCTTCCCCAGAGGCATTTCTTGACAGT
Organism: Dromaius novaehollandiae; assembly: GCF_036370855.1. Lineage (NCBI taxonomy): Eukaryota > Metazoa > Chordata > Aves > Casuariiformes > Dromaiidae > Dromaius > Dromaius novaehollandiae. Next base: position 22,035,125 of record NC_088113.1, read on the forward strand.
GTAGACCCCTTAGCACCCCTCTAGTGCACTCTGGACCCCTCTGTTCCACAGAATTCGGCCCATAGCTGTCTTCTGGCCCCCAGACCGCTTTAGACAGCCTCTAGTTTCCTCGCAAGCCCTCCAGATTTCTCCCTTGTTCTCCAGAGGTGTTTCTTGACAGTGTAGACCCCTTAGCACCTCTCTACTTTGCTCTGGATCCCTCTTTTCCACAGAATGGGTTCCCCCAGCTCTCTTCTGGCCCTCCAGTACCCTTAGACACCCTATAGTGTGCTCGCAACCCCTCCAGATTTCTGCCTTCTTCCCCAGAGCCATTTCTTGACAATGTAGACGCCTTAGCACCTCTGTAGTGTGCTGTGGACCCCTCTTTCCCCAGAATGTGGCCCCCCAGCTCTCTTGAGGCCCTCAGACCCCTTAGACACCCTCTAGTCTCCTCACAACCCCTCCAGATTTCTCCCTTCTTCTCCAGAGGCATTTCTTGACAGTGTAGACATCTTAGCACGTTAGCCAATTCTGTGCCATGTATACGCTTTAGCACTCCTCTAGTGCACTCTGGATCCCTCTTTTCCACAGCATGCCCCCCGCAGCTCTCTTGGGGCCCCCCAGACTCCTTAGACACCCTCTAGTCTCCTCGCAACCCCTCCAGATTTCTCCCTTCTTCCGCAGAGGCATTTCTGGACAGTGTAGACACCTTAGCACTCCTCTAGTGCACTCTGGACCCCTCTTTTCCACAGAATTGGGCCCCCCATATATCTTTGGGACCTCCAGACCCCTTAGACACCCTCTAGTCTCATCGCATCCCCTCCAGATTTCTCCCTTTTTCCCCAGAGGCATTTCTTGACAGTGTAGATGTCTTAGCACCCCTCTAGTGCGCTCTGGACCCCTCTTTTGCACAGAATGGGGTCCTCTAGCTCTCTTCTCGCCCCCCAAGCCCCTTTAGACATCCTTTAGTGTGCTCGCAACCCTTCCAGATTTCTCCCTTCTTCCCCCGAGCCATTTCTGGACTATGTAGACACCTTAGCACCTCTCTAGTGTGCTCTGGACCCCTCTTTTCCACAGAAATGTGGCCCCCCAGCTCTTTTGGTGCCACCCCGAAACCTTAGCCACCCTCTAGTCTACTCGCAAACCCTCCAGATTTCTCCCTTCTTCCCTAGAGGCATTATTTGACAGTGTACACACATTAGCACTCCTCTAGTGCACTCTGGACCCCTCTTTTCCACAAAATTGGGTCCCCCAGATATATTTGGAATCTCCAGGCCCCTTAGACACCCTCTAGTCTCCTCGCAACCCCTCCAGATTTCTCCCTTCTTCCCCAGAGGCATTTCTTGACCGTGTAGACCCCTTAGTGCCCCTCTAGTGCACTCTGGACCCCTCTGTTCCACAGAATTCGGCCCCCCAGCTGTTTTCTGGCCCCCAGACCCCTTAGACAGACTCTAGTCTCCTCGCAACCCCTCCAGATTTCTGCCTTCTTCCCCAGAGCCATTTCTTGACAGTGTAGACGCCTTAGCACCCCTCTAGTGCTCTCTGGACACCTCTTTTCCACAGAATTGGGCCCCCCAGCTCTCTTCTGTGCCCCCAGACCCCTTAGACACCCTCTAGTCTCTTCGCAACCCCTCCAGATTGCTCCCTTCTTTCCCAGAGACATTTCTTGACCATGTAGACACCTTAGCACCCCTCTAGTGCGCTCTGGACCCCTAAGGTGTCTACATGGTCCAGAAATGCCTCTGGGGAAGAAGGGAGAAATCGGGAGGAGTTTTGAGGAGACTAGAGGATGTCTAAGGGGTCTGGGGTGCCACAGGAGGGGTCGGGGGCCCCACTCTGTGGAACAGAGGGGTCCAGAGCACACTAGAGGGATGTTAAGGTGTCTACACTGTCAAGAAATGCCTCTGGGGAAGAAGGGAGAAATCTGGAGGGGTTGCGAGGAGACTAGAGGGTGTCTAAGGGGCCTGGGGGGCCAAAAGATATTTGGGGGGGCCAATTCTGTGGAAAAGATGAGTCCAAAGCGCACTAGAGGGGTGCTAAGGCGTCTACATGGTCCAGAAATGGCTCTGGGGAAGAAGGGAGAAATCTGGAGGGGTTGCGAAGAGACTAGAGGGTGTCTAAGGGGTCTGGGGGCACAGAAGAGTGCTGGGTGGTCAAATTCTGTGGAACAGAGGGGTCCAGAGTACACTAGAGGGGTGCTCTTTTCCACAGAGTCCAGCTCCCAGCTCTCTTCTGGCCCCCCAGGCAACTTAGACACCCTACAGTGTGCTCGCAACCCTTCCAGATTTCTCCGTTCTTCCCCAGAGGCATTTCTTGACAGTGTAGAGGCCTTAGCACCCCTGTAGTGCACTCTGGAGCTCTTTTTTTCTATCGAATGGGCCCTCCCAGCTCTCTTCTGGCCCCCCAGACCCCTTAGACACCCTCTAGTCTCCTCGCAACCCCTCCGGATTTCTCCCTTCTTCCCCAGAGCAATTTCTAGGCCAATGCAGACACCTTAGCACCCCTCTAATGCACTCTGGACTCCTATTTGCCACAGAATTGGGCCCTCCAGCTGTCTTTGGTCCCCCCAGACCCCTTAGACACCCTCTAGTCTCCTCACAAGCCCTCCAGATTTCTTCCTTCTTGCCCAGAGGCATTTCTTGACCGTGTAGACCCCTTAGCACCCCTCTAGTGCGCTCTGGACCCCTCTTTTCCACAGAATGGGGCCCCCAGCTCTCTTTGGTCCCCCCAGACCCCTTAGCCACCCTCTAGTCTCATCGCAACCCCTCCAGATTACTCCCTTCTTCCCCAGAGGTATTTCTGGACCATGTAGATGTCTTAGCACCCCTCTAGTGTGCTCTGGACACCTCTTTTCCACAGAGTGGGGCCCCCCACTCCTCCTGTGGCACCCCAGACCCGTTAGACACCCTGTAGTCTCCTCGCAACCCCTCCAGATTTCTCCCTTCTTCCCCAGAGCCATTTCTGGACCATGTAGTCACCTTAGCACCCCTCTAGTGCGCTCTGGACCCCTTTTTTCCACAGAGTGACCCCCACCAGCTCTCTTCTGGCCCCCCAGGACCCTTAGACACCCTATAGTGTGCTCGCAACCCTTCCAGATTTCTCCCTTCTTCCCCAGAGCCATTTCTGGACAGTGTAGACCCCTTAGCACCTCTCTAGTGTGCTCTGGACCCCTCTTTTCCACAGAAATGTGGCCCCCCAGTTCTTTTGGTGCCATCCCGAAACCTTAGCCACCCTGTAGTCTCCTCGCAACCACTCCAGATTTCTCCCTTCTTCCCCAGAGGCATTTCTTGACCATGTAGATGCTTTAGCACCCCTCTAGTGCACTCTGGACCCCTCTATTCCTCAGCATGGGCCCCCCCAGCTCTCTTGTGGCCCCCCAGAACCCTTAGCCACCCTCTAGTCTCCTCGCAACCCCTCCAGATTTCTCCCTTCTTCCCCAGAGGCATTTCTGGACTATGTAGACACCTTAGCACCCCTCTAGTGCGCTCTGGACCCCTCTTTTCCACAGAAATGTGGCCCCCCAGCTCTTTTGGTGCCACCCCGAAACCTTAGCCACCCTCTAGTCTACTCGCAATCCCTCCAGATTTCTCCCTTCTTCCCTAGAGGCATTATTTGACAGTGTACACACATTAGCACTCCTCTAGTGCACTCTGGACCCCTCTTTTCCACAAAATTGGGTCCCCCAGATATATTTGGAATCTTCAGGCCCCTTAGACACCCTCTAGTCTCCTCGCAACCCCTCCAGATTTCTCCCTTCTTCCCCAGAGGCATTTCTTGACCGTGTAGACCCCTTAGTGCCCCTCTAGTGCACTCTGGACCCCTCTGTTTCACAGAATTCAGCCCCCCAGCTGACTTCTGGCCCCCAGACCGCTTTAGACAGCCTCTAGTCTCCTCGCAACCCCTCCAGATTTCTGCCTTTTTCCCCAGAGATATTTCTTGACAGTGTAGACCCCTTAGCACCCCTCTAGTGTGCTCTGGGCCCCTCTTTTCCACAGAGTGGGGCCCCCCAGATATCTTCTGGCCTCCTAAACCCCTTTAGGCAGCCTTTAGTGTGCTCGCAACCCCTCCAGATTTCTCCATTCTTCTCCAGAGGCATTTATGGACAGTGTAGACCCCTTAGCACCTCTCTACTTTGCTCTCTGGACCCCTCTTTTCCACAGAATGGGTTCCCCCAGCTCTCTTCTGGCCCCCCAGTACCCTTAGACACCCTATAGTGTGCTCGCAACCCCTCCAGATTTCTGCCTTCTTCCCCAGAGCCATTTCTTGACAGTGTAGATGCCTCAGCACCCCTCTAGTGCGCTCTGGACCCCTCTTTTCCACAGAATTGTGCCCCCCAGCTCTCTTCTGGCCCCCCAGCCCCTTAGACAGCCTCTAGTCTCCTCGCAACCCCTCCAGATTTCTCCCTTCTTCCCCAGAGGCATTTCTGGACAGTGTAGATGTCTTAGCACCCCTCTAGTGTGCTGTGGACCCCTCTTTTCCACAGAATTGGGCCCCCCAGGTATCTTTGGGACCTCCAGGTCCCTTAGACACCCTCTAGTCTCCTTGGCACCCCTCTAGATTTCTTCCTTCTTGCCCAGAGGCATTTCTTGACAGTGTAGATGCCTTAGCATCCCTCTAGTGCACTCTGGAGCTCTTTTTTCTATCGAATGGGGCCCCCAGCTGTCTTTGGTCCCCCCAGACCCCTTAGACACCCTCTAGTCTCCTCGCAACCCCTCTGGATTTCTCCCTTCTTCCCCAGAGCCATTTCTAGACCATGCAGGCACCTCAGCACCCCTCTCGTGCACTCTGGATCCCTCTTTTCCACAGAATTCGGCCCTCCAGCTGTCTTTGGTCCCCCCAGACCCCTTAGACACCCTCTAGTCTCCTCGCAAGCCCTCCAGATTTATTCCTTTCTTCCCCAGAGGCATTTCTTGACCGTGTAGACCCCTTAGCACCCCTCTAGTGCGCTCTGGACCCCTCTTTTCCACAGAATGGGGCCCCCAGCTCTCTTTGGTCCCCCCAGACCCCTTAGACACCCTCTAGTCTCCTCGCAACCCCTCCAGATTTCTCCCTTCTTCCCCAGAGGTGTTTCTGGACCATGTAGACGCCTTAGCACCCCTCTAGTGCGCTTTGGACTCATCTTTTTCACAGAATTGGCCCCCCCAGATATCTTTTGGCCCCCCAGACCCATTAGACACCCTCTAGTCTCCTCGCAACCCCTCCAGATTTCTCCCTTCTTCCCCAGAGGCATTTCTTGACAGTGTAGACACCTTAACATCCCTCTAGTGTGCTCTGGACTCCTCTGTTGCACAGAGTGGGGCCCCCCACCCCTCCCGTGGCACCCCAGACCCCTTAGACATTCTCTAGTCTCCCCGAAACTCCTCCAGATTTCTCCCTTCTTCCCCAGAGGCATTTCTGGACCATGTAGACACCTTAGGGGTCCAGAGCGCACTAGAGGGGTGCTAAGGTGTCTACATGGTTAAGAAATGTCTCTGGGAAAGAAGGGAGCAATCTGGAGGCCTTCTGAGGAGACTAGAGGGTGTCTAAGTGGTCTAGGGGGCCATAAGAGAGCTGGGGGCCCAATTCTGTGGAAAAGAGGTGTCCAGAGAGCACTAGAGGGGGTGCTAAGGTGTCTACATGGTCCAGAAATGGCTCTGGGGAAGAAGGGAGAAATCTGGAGGGGTTGCGAAGAGACTAGAGGGTGTATAAGGGGTCTGGGGGCACAGAAGAGTGCTGGGTGGCCAAATTCTGTGGAACAGAGGGGTCCAGAGTACACTAGAGGGGTGCTCTTTTCCACAGAGTCCAGATCCCAGCTCTCTTTTCCACAGAATTGGGCCCTCCAGTTGTCTTTGGTCCCCCCAGACCCCTTAGACACCCTCTAGTCTCCTCGCAAGCCCTCCGGATTTCTCCCTTCTTCCCCAGAGGCATATCTTGACAGTGTGGACGCTTTGGCACCTCTGTAGTGCACCCTGGACCACTCTTTTTCACAGAATTGGCCCCCCCCCAGCTCTTTTATTGCCCCCCATATTCCTAAGACACCCTGTAGTCTCCTCGGAACCCCTCCAGATTTCTCCCTTTTTCCCCAGAGGCATGTCTTGACAGTGTAGATGCCTTAACACCCCTCTAGTGCTCTCTGGACTCCTCTTTTCCACAGAATTGGGTCCCCCAGCACTCTTTTGGCCCCCCAGGCCCCTTAGACACCCTCTAGTATCCTCGCAACCCATCTAGATTTCTCCCTTCTTCCCCAGAGGCATTTCTTGACAGTTTAGATGTCTTAGCACCCCTCTAGTGCACTCTGGACCCCTCTTTTCCACAGAATTGGGCCCCCCAGGTATCTTTGGGACCTCCAGACCCCTGAGACATCCTCTAGTCTTCTTGGCACCCCTCTAGATTTCTTCCTTCTCGCCCAGAGTCATTTCTTGACCGTGTAGACACCTTAGCACCCCTCTAGTGCACTCTAGACCCTTCTTATCCACAGAATGGGGCCCCCATCCCTCTTTTGGCCCCCAGACTCCTTACACACCTTCTAGTCTTCTCGCAACCGCTCCACATTTTTCCTTTCTTCCCCAGAGCCATTTCTTGACATTGTATACGTCTTGGCACCCATCTAGTGTGCTCTGGACCACTCTTTTCCAGAGAATTGGGCCCCCAGCTCTCTTCTGGCCCCCCAGGCCCCTTAGACATCCTCTAGTCTCCTCGCAACCCCTCCAGATTGTTCCCTTTTTCCTCAGAGCCATTTCTGGACCATGTAGACGCCTTAGCACCCCTCTAGTGCGCTTTGGACTCTTCTTTTCCACAGAATTGGCCCCCCCAGACATCTTTTGGCCCCCCAGACCCATTAGACACCCTCTAGTCTCCTCGCAACCCCTCCAGATTTCTCCCTTCTTCCCCAGAGGCATTTCTGGACAGTGTAGATGTCTTAGCACCTCTCTAGTGTGCTGTGGACCCCTCTTTTCCACAGAATGGGGCCCCCAGCTCTCTTCTGGCCCCCCAGGCCCCTTAGACACCCTATAGTGTGCTCGCAACCCTTCCAGATTTCTCCCTTCTTCCCCAGAGACATTTCTTGACAGTGTAGATGCCTTAGCATCCCTCTAGTGCACTCTGGAGCTCTTTTTTTCTATCGAATGGGACCCCCTAGCTCTCTTGTGGCCCCCCAGGCCCCTTAGACACCCTCTAGTCTCCTCGCAACCCCTCCAGATTTCTCCCTTCTTCCCCAGAGGCATTTCTGGACCATGTAGACACCTTAGGGGTCCAGAGCGCACTAGAGGGGTGCTAAGGTGTCTACATGGTCAAGAAATGTCTCTGGGAAAGAAGGGAGCAATCTGGAGGCCTTCCGAGGAGAGTAGAGGGTGTCTAAGTGGTCTAGGGGGCCATAAGAGAGCTGGGGGCCCAATTCTGTGGAAAAGAGGTGTCCAGAGAGCACTAGAGGGGGTGCTAAGGTGTCTACATGGTCCAGAAATGCCTCTGGGGAAGAAGGGAGAAATCTGGAGGGGTTGCGAAGAGACTAGAGGGTGTCTAACGGGTCTGGGGGCACAGAAGAGTGCTGGGTGGCCAAATTCTGTGGAACAGAGGGGTCCAGAGTACACTAGAGGGGTGCTCTTTTCCACAGAGTCCAGCTCCCAGCTCTCTTCTGGCCCCCCAGGCCCCTTAGACACCCTACAGTGTGCTCGCAACCCTTCCAGATTTCTCCGTTCTTCCCCAGAGGCATTTCTTGACAGTGTAGAGGCCTTAGCACCCCTCTAGTGCACTCTGGACCCCTCTGTTCCACAGAATTGTGCCCCTCAGATATCTTCTGGCCCCCCAGACCCCTTAGACAGCCTCTAGTCTCCTCGCAACCCCTCCAGATTTCTCCCTTCTTCCCCAGAGGCATTTCTGGACAGTGTAGATGTCTTAGCACCTCTCTAGTGCGCTGTGGACCCCTCTTTTCCACAGAATGGGGCCCCCAGCTCTCTTCTGGCCCCCCAGGCCCCTTAGACACCCTATAGTGTGCTCGCAACCCTTCCAGATTTCTTCCTTCTTCCCCAGAGACATTTCTTGACAGTGTAGATGCCTTAGCATCCCTCTAGTGCACTCTGGAGCTCTTTTTTTCTATCGAATGGGACCCCCTAGCTCTCTTGTGGCCCCCCAGGCCCCTTAGACACCCTCTAGTCTCCTCGGAACCCCTCCAGATTTCTCCCTTCTTCCCCAGAGGCATTTCTGGACCATGTAGACACCTTAGGGGTCCAGAGCGCACTAGAGGGGTGCTAAGGTGTCTACATGGTCAAGAAATGTCTCTGGGAAAGAAGGGAGCAATCTGGAGGCCTTCCGAGGAGAGTAGAGGGTGTCTAAGTGGTCTAGGGGGCCATAAGAGAGCTGGGGGCCCCATTCTGTGGAAAAGAAGGGTCCAGAGTGCACTAGAGGGGGTGCTAAGGTGTCTACATGGTCCAGAAATGGCTCTGGGGAAGAAGGGAGAAATCTGGAGGAGTTGCGAAGAGACTAGAGGGTGTATAAGGGGTCTGGGGGCCCAGAAGAGTGCTGGGGGACCAAATTCTGTGGAACAGAGAGGGGTCCAGAGTGCACTAGAGGGGTGCTCTTTTCCACAGAGTCCAGCTCCCAGCTCTCTTCTGGCCCCCCAGGCCCCTTAGACACTCTCTAGTCTCCTCTCCTCCCCTCCAGATTTCTCCCTTCTTCCCCGGAGGCATTTTTTGACTGTGTAGACGCCATAGAACCCCGCTAGTGTGCTCTGGACCCCTCTTTTCCACAGAATGCAGCCCCCCAGCTATCTTCTGGCCCCCCAGGCCCCTTAGACACCCTCTAGTCTCCTTGCAACCCCTCCAGATTGCTCCCTTCTTCCCCAGAGGCATTTCTTGACCGTGTCGACACCTTAGCACCTCTCTACTGCGCTCTGGACCCCTAAGGTGTTGACGTGGTCAAGAAATGCCTATGGGGAAGAAGGAAGCAATCTGGAGGGCTTTTGCAGAGACTACAGGGTGTCCTGGGGGTCTGGGGACCAAATGAGAGGTGGGGTCCCCACTTTCTGGAAAAGAGCACCCCTCTAGTGCCCTCTTGATCCCTCTGTTCAACGGAATAGGACCCCTATCTCTCTTTTGGCCCCCCAGACCACTTAGACACCCTCTAGTCTCCTTGCCACACCTCCAGATTTCTCCCTTCCTCCCTAGAAGCATTTATGGACAGTGTAGACGCCTTAGCACCCCTCTAGTGCGCTCTGGACCCCTATTCTCCACAGAATGGGGCCCACCAGATATCTTTCGGATCTCCAGACGCTTTAGACACCCTCTAGTCTCTTTGCAACCCCTCCAGATTTCTCCCTTCTTCCCCAGAGGCATTTCTTCACAGCGTAGACACCTTAGCACCCCTCTAGTGCACTCTGAATCCCTCTTTTCCACAGAATTGGGCCCCCCAGCTCTCTTCGGGCCCCCCAGACCCCTTAGGCACTCTCTAGTCTCCTCGCAATCCCTCCAGATTTCTCCCTTCTTCCCCAGAGGCATTTCTGGACCATGTAGACACCTTACTACCTCTCTAGTGCACTCTGGATTCCTCTTTTCCACAGAGTGGGGCCCCCTAGCTCTCTTGTGGCCCCCCAGGTCCTTTGGACACCCTCTAGTCTCCTCGCAATCCCTCCAGATTTCTCCCTTCTTCCCCAGAAGCATTTATGTACAGTGTAGACGCCTTAGCATTCCTCTAGTGCACTCGGGACCCCTCTTTTCCACAGAATTGGGCCCCCCATATATCTTTGGGACCTCCAGACCCCTTAGACGCTCTCTAGTCTCCTCGCAACCCCTCCAGATTTCTCCCTTTTTCCCCAGAGGCATTTCTTGATCATGTAGATGCTTTAGCACCCCTCTAGTGCACTCTGGACCCCTCTATTCCTCAGCATGGGCCCCCCCAGCTCTCTTGTGGCCCCCCAGAACCCTTAGCCACCCTCTAGTCTCCTCGCAACCCCTCCAGATTTCTCCCTTCTTCCCCAGAGGCATTTCTGGACTATGTAGACACCTTAGCACCCCTCTAGTGCGCTCTGGACCCCTCTTTTCCACAGAAATGTGGCCCCCCAGCTCTTTTGGTGCCCCCCGAAACCTTAGCCACCCTCTAGTCTACTCGCAATCCCTCCAGATTTCGCCCTTCTTCCCCAGAGCCGTTTCTTGACAGTGTAGACCCCTTAGCAGCCTTCTAGTGTGCTCTGGACCCCTCTTTTCCACAAAATTGGGTCCCCCAGATATATTTGGAATCTCCAGGCCCCTTAGACACCCTCTAGTCTCCTCGCAACCCCTCCAGATTTCTCCCTTCTTCCCCAGAGGCATTTCTTGACCGTGTAGACCCCTTAGTGCCCCTCTAGTGCACTCTGGACCCCTCTGTTCCACAGAATTCGGCCCCCCAGCTGTCTTCTGGCCCCCAGACCGCTTTAGACAGCCTCTAGTCTCCTCGCAAGCCCTCCAGATTTCGCCCTTCTTCCCCAGAGGTATTTCTTGACAGTGTAGACCCCTTAGCACTCCTCTAGTGTGCTCTGGGCCCCTCTTTTCCACAGAATGGTGCCCCCCAGCTCTCTTCTGGCCTCCTAAACCCCTTTAGGCAGCCTTTAGTGTGCTCGCAACCCCTCCAGATTTCTCCATTCTTCCCCAGAGGCATTTATGGACAGTGTAGACCCCTTAGCACCTCTCTACTTTGCTCTGGATCCCTCTTTTCCACAGAATGGGTTCCCCCAGCTCTCTTCTGGCCCCCCAGTACCCTTAGACACCCTATAGTGTGCTCGCAACCCCTCCAGATTTCTGCCTTCTTCCCCAGAGCCATTTCTTGACAGTGTAGACGCCTTAGCACCCCTCTAGTGCGCTCTGGACCTCTCTTTTCCACAGAATTGTGCCCCCCAGCTCTCTTCTGGCCCCCCAGACCCCTTAGACAGCCTCTAGTCACCTCGCAACCCCTCCAGATTTCTCCCTTCTTCCCCAGAGGCATTTCTGGACAGTGTAGATGTCTTAGCACCCCTCTAGTGCGCTGTGGACCCCTCTTTTCCACAGAATTGGGCCCCCCAGGTATCTTTGGGACCTCCAGGTCCCTTAGACACCCTCTAGTCTCCTTGGCACCCCTCTAGATTTCTTCCTTCTTGCCCAGAGGCATTTCTTGACCGTGTAGACACCTTAGCACCCCTCTAGTGCGCTCTGGACCCCTCTTTGCCACAGAATTGGGCCCCCCAGGTCTCTTGTGGGCCTCTAGCCTCGTTAGACACTCTCTAGTCTCCTTGCAACCCCTCCAGATTTCTCCTTTCTTGCCCAGAGCCATTTTTTGACATCGTAGACCCCTTAGCACCTCACTAGTGCAATTTGGATTCCTCTTTTCCACAGAGTGGGGCTCCCTAGCTCTCTTGTGGCCCCCCAGGCCCCTTAGACACCCTCTAGTCTCCTCGCAATCCCTCCAGATTTCGCCCTTCTTCCCCAGAGCCGTTTCTTGACAGTGTAGACCCCTTAGCACCCTTCTAGTGTGCTCTGGACCCCTCTTTTCCACAGAATGGGGCCCCCCAGATATCTTTGGGACCTCGAGACTCCTTAGACACCCTCTAGTCTCCTGGCAACCCCTCCAGATTTCTCCCTTCTTCCCCAGAAGCATTTCTGGACCGTGTAGACCCTTTAGCACCCCTCTAGTGCGCTCTGGACCTCTCTTTTCCGTAGAATAGGGCCCCCAGCTGTCTTGTGGCCCCCCAGACCCCTTAGACCCCCTCTAGTCTCCTCATAATCTCTCCAGATTTCTCCCTTCTTCCCCAGACGTATTTCTGGACCATGTAGATGTCTTAGCACCCCTCTAGTGTGCTCTGGATTCCTCTTTTCCACAGAGTGGGGCCCCCCACCCCTCCTGTGGCACCCCAGACTCCTTAGACTCCTTTTAATCTCTTCGCAACTCCCTTCATATTTCTCCCTTCTTCCCCAGAGGCCTTTCTTGACCATGTAGACACCTTAGGGTCCAGAGCGCACTAGAGGGGTGCTAAGGTGTCTACATGATCAAGAAATGTCTCTGGGAAAGAAGGGAGTAATCTGGAAGCCTTCTGAGGAGACTAGAGAGTGTCTAAGTGGTCTAGGTGGCCATAAGAGAGCTGGGGGCCCAATTCTGTGGAAAAGAGGTGTCCAGAGCGCACTAGAGGGGGTGCTAAGGTGTCTACATGGTCCAGAAATGCCTCTGGGGAAGAAGGGAGAAATCTGGAGGGGTTGCGAAGAGACTAGAGGGTGTCTAAGGGGTCTGGGGGCCCAGAAGAGTGCTGGGGGACCAAATTCTGTGGAACAGAGGGGTCCAGAGTGCACTAGAGGGGTGCTCTTTTCCACAGAGTCCAGATCCCAGCTCTCTTCTGGTCCCCAGGCCCCTTAGACACCCTCTAGTCTCCTCTCAAGCTCTCCAGATTTCTCCCTTCTTCCCCAGAGCCATTTCTTGACAGTGCAGACACCTTAGCACCCCACTAGTGCACTCTGGACCCCTCTGTTCCACAGAATGGGGCCCCCCAGATATCTTTGGGGCCTCGAGACCCCTTAGACATCGTCTAGTCTCCTTGCAACCCCTCCTGATTTCTCCCTTCTTCCCTAGAGGCATTTCTTGACAGTGTACACGCCTTAACACCCCTCTAGTGCACTCTGGACTCCTCTTTTCCACAGAATGGGGCCCCCCCAGCTCTCTTCTGGTCCCCAGGCCCCTTGGACAGCCTCTAGTCTCCTCGCAACCCCTCCAGATTTCTCCCTTCTTCCCCAGAGGCATTTCTGGACCATGTAGATGCCTTAGCACCCCTCTAGTGCGCTGTGGACCCCTCTTTTCCACAGGATTGTGCCCCCGAGACATCTTTGGGACCTCCAGGCCCCTTAGACACCCTCTAGTCTCCTCGCAACCCCTCCAGATTTCTCCCTTCTTCCCCAGAAGCATGTCTTGACAGTATAGACGCCTTAGCACCCCTCTAGTGCACTCTGGACCCCTCTTTTCCAAAGAATGGGGCCCCCCGAGCTGTCTTCTGGCCCCCCAGACCCCTTAGACATCCTGTCGTCTGCTCGCAACCCCTCCAGATTTCTCCCTTCTTCCCCAGTGGCATTTCTTGACCGTGTAGACCCCTTAGCACCCCTCTAGTGCGCTCTGGACCCCTGTTTTCCACAGAATTGGGTCCCCCAGCACTCTTCTGGCCCGCAGGCCACTTAGACATTCTCTAGTCTTCTCGCAACCCCTCCAGATTTCTTCTTTCTTCCCTAGAGGCATTATTTGACAGTGTAGACCCCTTAGCATCCCTCTAGTGTGCTCTGGACCCCTCTTTTCCACAGAATTGGGCCCCACAGATATCTTTGGGACCTCCAGACCCCTTAGACACTCTCTAGTCTCCTCGCAACCCCTCCAGATTTCTCCTTTCTTCCCCAGAGGCATTTCTAGTCCATGTAGACCCCTTAGCACCCCTCTAGTGCACTCTGGACCCCTCTTTTCCACAGAATGGGTCCCCCCAGCTATCTTTTGGCCCTCCAGACCCCTTAGACACTCTCTAGTCTCCTCGCAAGCCCTCCAGATTGCTCCCTTCTTCCCCAGAGGCATTTCTTGACCCTGTAGACACCTTAGCACCCCTCTAATGCACTCTGGACCCCTCTTTTCCACAGAATGGCCCCCCGCCAGCTCTCTTCTGGCCCCCCAGACCCCTTAGACACCCTCTAGTCTCCTCACCACCCCTCCAGATTTTTCCTTTCTTCCCCAGAGGCATTTCTTGACAGTGTAGATGCCTTAGCACCCCTCTAGTGCACTGTGGATCCCTCTTTTCCACAGAATTGGCCCCCCAGCTCTCTTGTGGCCCCCAGGCCCCTTAGACACCCTCTAGTCTCCTTGTCACACCTCCAGATTTCTCTCTTCTTCCACAGAAGCATTTATGGACAGTGTAGACCCCTTAGCACCCCTCTAGTGCACTCTGGACCCCTCTGTTCCACAGAATTGGGTGCCCCAGATATCTTTGGAACCTCCAGACGCCTTAGACACCCTCTAGTCTCCTCGCAACCCCTCCAGATTTCTCTCTTCTTCCCCAGAGGCATTTCTTGACAGTGTAGACGCCTTGGCACCCCTCTAGTGCACTCTGAACCCATCTTTTCCACAGAATGGGGCCCCCTAGCTGTCTTCTGGCCCCCAGACCGCTTTAGACACCCTCTAGTCTCCTCGCAACCCCTCCAGATTTGTCCCTTCTTCCCCAGAGGCATTTCTTGACCGTGTCGACACCTTAGCACCCCTCTACTGCGCTCTGGACCCCTAAGGTGTTGATGTGGTCAAGAAATGCCTATGGGGAAGAAGGAAGCAATCTGTAGGGCTTCTGTGGAGACTTCAGGGTGTCTTGGGGGTCTGGGGACCAAATGAGAGGTGGGGTCCCCACTTTCTGGAAAAGTGCACTCCTCTAGTGCCCTCTTGATCCCTCTGTTCAACGGAATAGGACCCCTATCTCTCTTTTGGCCCCCCAGACCCCTTAGACACCCTCTAGTCTCCTTGCCACACCTCCAGATTTCTCCCTTCTTCCCCAGAAGCATTTATGGACAGTGTAGACGCCTTAGCACCCCTCTAGTGCGCTCTGGACCCCTATTCTCCACAGAATGGGGCCCACCAGATATCTTTCGGATCTCCAGACGCTTTAGACACCCTCTAGTCTCCTTGCAACCCCTCCAGATTTCTCCCTTCTTCCCCAGAGGCATTTCTGGACCATGTAGACACCTTAGCACCCCTCTAGTGCACTCTGAACCTCTCTTTTCCACAGAATTGGGTCCCCCAGCTCTCTTCTGGCATCCAGGTCTCTTAGACACTCTCTAGTCTCCTCGCAACCCCTTTAGATTTCTCCCTTCTTCCCCAGAAGCATTTCTTGACAGCGTAGACCCCTTAGCACCCCACTAGTGCACTCTGGACCTCTCTTTTCCACAGGATTGGGTCCCCCCAGCTCTCTTCTGGTCCCCAGCCCCCTTGGACAGCCTCTAGTCTCCTTGTAACCCCTCCAGATTTATTCTTTCTTCTCCAGAGCCATTTCTAGACCATGTAGACGCCTTCACATCCCTCTAGTGCACTCTGGACCCCTCTTTTCCATGGAATGGGGCCCCCCAGCTCTGTTGGGGCCCCCCAGGACCCTTAGACACCCTCTAGTCTCCTCGCAACCCCTGTAGATTTCTCCCTTCTTCCCCGGAGGCATTTTTTGACTGTGTAGGCGCCATAGAACATCTCTAGTGCGCTCTGGACCCCTCTTTTCCACAGAATGCAGCCCCCCAGCTATCTTGTGGCCCCCCAGGCCCCTTAGACACCCTCTAGTCTCCTTGCAACCCCTCCACATTGCTCCCTTCTTCCCCAGAGGCATTTCTTGTCCGTGTCGACACCTTAGCACCCCTCTACTGCGCTCTGGACCCCTAAGGTGTTGACGTTGTCAAGAAATGCCTATGGGGAAGAAGGAAGCAATCTGGAGGGCTTCTGCAGAGACTACAGGATGTCTTGGGGGTCTGGGGACCAAATGAGAGGTGGGGTCCCCACTTTCTGGAAGAGAGCACCCCTCTAGTGCCCTCTTGATCCCTCTGTTCAACGGAATAGGACCCCTATCTCTCTTTTGGCCCCCCAGACCCCTTAGACACCCTCTAGTCTCCTTGCCACACCTCCAGATTTCTCCCTTCCTCCCCAGAAGCATTTATGGACAGTGTAGACGCCTTAGCACCCCTCTAGTGCGCTCTGGACCCCCCTTTTCCACATAATTGGGCCCACCAGATATCTTTCGGATCTCCAGACGCTTTAGACACCCTCTAGTCTCTTTGCAACCCCTCCAGATTTCTCCCTTCTTCCCCAGAGGCATTTCTTCACAGCGTAGACACCTTAGCACCCCTCTAGTGCACTCTGAATCCCTCTTTTCCACAGAATTGGGCCCCCCAGCTCTCTTCGGGCCCCCCAGACCCCTTAGACACTCTCTAGTCTCCTCGCAACCCCTCCAGATTTCTCCCTTCTTCCCCAGAGGCATTTCTGGACCATGTAGACACCTTACTACCTCTCTAGTGCACTCTGGATTCCTCTTTTCCACAGAGTGGGGCCCCCTAGCTCTCTTGTGGCCCCCCAGGTCCCTTGGACACCCTCTAGTCTCCTCGCAATCCCTCCAGATTTCTCCCTTCTTCCCCAGAAGCATTTATGTACAGTGTAGATGCCTTAGCATTCCTCTAGTGCACTCGGGACCCCTCTTTTCCACAGAATTGGGCCCCCCATATATCTTTGGGACCTCCAGACCCCTTAGACGCTCTCTAGTCTCCTCGCAACCCCTCCAGATTTCTCCCTTTTTCCCCAGAGGCATTTCTTGACAGTGTAGATGTCTTAGCAGCCCTCTAGTGCGCTCTGGACCCCTCTTTTGCACAGAATGGGGTCCTCTAGCTCTCTTCTCGCCCCCCAAGCCCCTTTAGACATCCTTTAGTGTGCTCGCAACCCCTCCAGATTTCTCCCTTCTTCCCCCGAGCCATTTCTGGACAGTGTAGTCACCTTAGCACCCCTCTAGTGCGCTCTGGACCCCTCTTTTCCACAGAGTGACCCCCACCAGCTCTCTTCTGGCCCCCCAGGACCCTTAGACACCCTATAGTGTGCTCGCAACCCTTCCAGATTTCTCCCTTCTTCCCCCGAGCCATTTCTGGACAGTGTAGACCCCTTAGCACCTCTCTAGTGTGCTCTGGACCCCTCTTTTCCACAGAAATGTGGCCCCCCAGTTCTTTTGGTGCCATCCCGAAACCTTAGCCACCCTGTAGTCTCCTCGCAACCACTCCAGATTTCTCCCTTCTTCCCCAGAGGCATTTCTTGACCATGTAGATGCTTTAGCACCCCTCTAGTGCACTCTGGACCCCTCTATTCCTCAGCATGGGCCCCCCCAGCTCTCTTGTGGCCCCCCAGAACCCTTAGCCACCCTCTAGTCTCCTCGCAACCCCTCCAGATTTCTCCCTTCTTCCCCAGAGGCATTTCTGGGCTATGTAGACCACTTAGCACCCCTCTAGTGCACTCTGGACCCCTCTTTTCCACAGAAATGTGGCCCCCCAGCTCTTTTGGTGCCCCCCGAAACCTTAGCCACCCTCTAGTCTACTCGCAATCCCTCCAGATTTCTCCCTTCTTCCCTAGAGGCATTATTTGACAGTGTACACACATTAGCACTCCTCTAGTGCACTCTGGACCCCTCTTTTCCACAAAATTGGGTCCCCCAGATATATTTGGAATCTTCAGGCCCCTTAGCCACCCTCTAGTCTCCTCGCAACCCCTCCAGATTTCTCCCTTCTTCCCCAGAGGCACTTCTTGACCGTGTAGACCCCTTAGTGCCCCTCTAGTGCACTCTGGACCCCTCTGTTCCACAGAATTCGGCCCCCCAGCTGTCTTCTGGCCCCCAGACCGCTTTAGACAGCCTTTAGTGTGCTCGCAACCCCTCCAGATTTCTCCATTCTTCCCCAGAGGCATTTATGGACAGTGTAGACCCCTTAGCACCTCTCTACTTTGCTCTGGATCCCTCTTTTCCACAGAATGGGTTCCCCCAGCTCTCTTCTGGCCCCCCAGTACCCTTAGACACCCTATAGTGTGCTCGCAACCCCTCTAGATTTCTGCCTTCTTCCCCAGAGCCATTTCTTGACAGTGTAGACGCCTTAGCACCCCTCTAGTGCGCTCTGGACCTCTCTTTTCCACAGAATTGTGCCCCCCAGCTCTCTTCTGGCCCCCCAGACCCCTTAGACAGCCTCTAGTCACCTCGCAACCCCTCCAGATTTCTCCCTTCTTCCCCAGAGGCATTTCTGGACAGTGTAGATGTCTTAGCACCCCTCTAGTGCGCTGTGGACCCCTCTTTTGCACAGAATGGGGTCCTCTAGCTCTCTTCTCGCCCCCCAAGCCCCTTTAGACACCCTTTAGTGTGCTCGCAACCCCTCCAGATTTCTCCCTTCTTTCCCCGAGCCATTTCTGGACAGTGTAGTCACCTTAGCACCCCTCTAGTGTGCTGTGGACCCCTCTTTTCCACAGAGTGACCCCCACCAGCTCTCTTCTGGCCCCCCAGGACCCTTAGACACGCTATAGTGTGCTCGCAACCCTTCCAGATTTCTCCCTTCTTCCCCAGAGGCATTTCTGGACAGTGTAGATGTCTTAGCACCCCTCTAGTGCGCTGTGGACCCCTCTTTTCCACAGAATTGGGCCCCCCAGGTATCTTTGGGACCTCCAGGCCCCTTAGACACCCTCTAGTCTCCTTGGCACCCCTCTAGATTTCTTCCTTCTTGCCCAGAGGCATTTCTTGACTATGTAGACCCCTTAGCACCCCTCTAGTGCGCTCTGGACCCCTCTTTGCCACAGAATTGGGCCCCCCAGGTCTCTTGTGGGCCTCTAGCCTCGTTAGACACCCTCTAGTCTCCTTGCAACCCCTCCAGATTTCTCCTTTCTTGCCCAGAGCCATTTTTTGACATCGTAGACCCCTTAGCACCTCACTAGTGCAATTTGGATTCCTCTTTTCCACAGAGTGGGGCTCCCTAGCTCTCTTGTGGCCCCCCAGGCCCCTTATACACCCTCTAGTCTCCTCGCAATCCCTCCAGATTTCGCCCTTCTTCCCCAGAGCCGTTTCTTGACAGTGTAGACCCCTTAGCACCCTTCTAGTGTGCTCTGGACCCCTCTTTTCCACAGAATGGGGCCCCCCAGATATCTTTGGGACCTCGAGACTCCTTAGACACCCTCTAGTCTCCTGGCAACCCCTCCAGATTTCTCCCTTCTTCCCCAGAAGCATTTCTGGACCGTGTAGACCCTTTAGCACCCCTCTAGTGCGCTCTGGACCTCTCTTTTCCGTAGAATAGGGCCCCCAGCTGTCTTGTGGCCCCCCAGACCCCTTAGACCCCCTCTAGTCTCCTCACAACCTCTCCAGATTTCTCCCTTCTTCCCCAGACGTATTTCTGGACCATGTAGATGTCTTAGCACCCCTCTAGTGTGCTCTGGATTCCTCTTTTCCACAGAGTGGGGCCCCCCACCCCTCCTGTGGCACCCCAGACTCCTTAGACTCCTTTTAATCTCTTCGCAACTCCCTTCATATTTCTCCCTTCTTCCCCAGAGGCCTTTCTTGACCATGTAGACACCTTAGGGGTCCAGAGCGCACTAGAGGGGTGCTAAGGTGTCTACATGGTCAAGAAATGTCTCTGGGAAAGAAGGGAGTAATCTGGAAGCCTTCTGAGGAGACTAGAGAGTGTCTAAGTGGTCTAGGTGGCCATAAGAGAGCTGGGGGCCCAATTCTGTGGAAAAGAGGTGTCCAGAGCGCACTAGAGGGGGTGCTAAGGTGTCTACATGGTCCAGAAATGCCTCTGGGGAAGAAGGGAGAAATCTGGAGGGGTTGCGAAGAGACTAGAGGGTGTCTAAGGGGTCTGGGGGCCCAGAAGAGTGCTGGGGGACCAAATTCTGTGGAACAGAGGGGTCCAGAGTGCACTAGAGGGGTGCTCTTTTCCACAGAGTCCAGATCCCAGCTCTCTTCTGGTCCCCAGGCCCCTTAGACACCCTCTAGTCTCCTCTCAAGCTCTCCAGATTTCTCCCTTCTTCCCCGGAGGCATTTTTTGACTGTGTAGATGCCATAGAACCCCTCTAGTGTGCTCTGGACCACTCTTTTGCACAGAATTGGGCCCTGCAGCTCTCTTCTGAGCCCCCAGACCCCTTGGATACCCTCTAGTCTCCTTGCAACCCCCTCCAGATTTCTCCCTTCTTCCCCAGAGGCATTTTTTGACAGTATAGATGCCTTAGTACCCCTCTAGTGCGTTCTGGACCCCTTTTTTCCACAGAATAGGGCACTGCAGATATCCTTGGGACCTCCAGGCCCCTTAAACATCCTCTACTCTCCTCCCAATCCCTTCAGATTTCTCCCTTCTTTCCCAGAACCATTTCTTGACAGTGCAGACACATTAGCACCCCTCTAGTGCACTCTGGACCCCTCTTTTCCACAGAATTGGGTCCCGAAGCTCTCTTCGGGCCCCCTAGACCCTTTAGACACCCTCTAGTCCCCTCGCAACGCCTCCAGATTTCACCCTTCTTCCCCAGAGCCATTTCTGGACCATGTAGACACCTTAACACTCCTCTAGTGCGGTCTGGATCCCTCTTTGCCACAGAATTGGGCCCCCCAGGTCTTTTGTGGGCCTCTAGCTCCGTTAGACACACTCTAGTCTCCTTGCAACCCCTCCAGATTTCTCTCTTCTTGCCCAGAGCCATTTTTTGACAGCGTAGACCCCTTAGCACCCCACTAGTGCATTCTGGACCCCTCTTTTCCACAGAATGGGGCCCCCCAGATATCTTTGGGACCTCGAGACTCCTTAGACACCCTCTAGTCTCCTGGCAACCCCTCCAGATTTCTCCTTTCTTCCCCAGAGGCATTTCTTGACCGTGTAGACCCCTTAGTAGCCCTCTAGTGCACTCTGGACCCCTTTTTTCCACAGAATGGGCCCCTGCCAGCTTTCTTTTGGCCCCGCAGACTCCTTAGATATCCTCTAGTCTCCTTGCAACCCCTCCAGATTTCTCCCTTCTTCCCCAGAGGCATTTCTTGACAGTGTAGACGCCTTAGCACCCCTCTAGTGCACTCTGGACTCCTCTTTTCCACATAATTGGGCCCCCCAGATATCTTTGGGACCTCCAGACCCCTTTAGACACCCTCTAGTCTCCTCGCATCTCCTCCAGATTGCTCCCTTCTTCCCCAGAGCCATTTCTTGACAGTGTAGACGCCTTAGCACCCCTCTAGTGCGCTCTGGACCCCTCTTTTCCACAGAATTGGGTCCCCCCAGCTCTAATCCGGTCCTCCAGGCCCCTTAGACCCCCTCTAGTCTCCTCGCAACCCCTCCAGATTTCACTCTTTTTCCCCAGAGGCATTTCTAGCCTGTGTAGACACCTTAGCACTCCTCTAGTGTGCTCTGGAACAGTCTTTTCCACAGAATTGGGTCTCGCAGCTCTCTTCTGGCCTCCCAGGCCCCTTAGACTCCCTTTAATCTCTTCGCAACCCCCTTCAGATTTCTTCCTTCTTTCCCAGAGGCATTTCTTGACAGTGTAGACCCCTTAGCCCCCCTCTAGTGTACTGTGGAGTTGCTTCTGGATTTGCTTTCAGCACTCCCCAGTGTCCCTTGTGGGTCTGGTGCCAGGGCCTGTGTGCCTGGAGTGGGGAGATAGAGTTTCCATGGGGGTGGGGGGAGCCTGCAGGCACCATTCTGTCAGCTGCACTGAGCCCTGTGACATGCCTTATGGCCCCTCTGGTGTGCCCTAAGCCCCTTTATTTGTATTTTGCTTTGCCCCAGAGCCCTGCATTTGCCCTCTGATGCCCTCCGGAGCCCTCAATTCACATTTTGGGTTGCCCCCAAGGGCTCTGTGTGTCTTTTGTTGGGCCCTGTGGTTGTTTTGCAGCACACTGCAAAGTTCTCTGTTTAGCTTTCTCTCCTGTCCCAGAGTTTTCTGGGTGCTTCTTGGTGGTGCCCCCAGAGTCACTCTGTTTGCTCTGTCATTGCCTTTTTCTACTTCTGTTGTACCCAGAGCTCTCCATTTGTTCTCTTGTCCTCTGCATACTCCCCTTTCCCCTCTCTATACCCCAGGCCTCTCCCTTCAGCTTTCAGGAAGCTGCTCTCAGGAGTGGGGGTGCCTCTGCTGCCCTGGCAGCCCCAGTTGTCCCTGATGGGGCTGATGGCCATTCCCTCTCCCCAGTTCCTGATGGGCTGCAGCTGCAGGCCCTGGGGCTGGGATGAATGCCAGGTGGAGCTGGGTGGCAGGACAGGCCCCAGGTGGGGCTCCATGGCTGGGGCAGGTGGGACAAGCCCCAGGTGGGGCTGATGGCAAGGGCGGGCACACGCCTGGGCTGGGGCTGCATTTGGGGGAAGCTCATGCTGGGGCTGGTTCTGGACGATGGAGCTGCTGCTGAGCACTGCTGCCTGGGACCGGCACGCGGCTGCCCTGCGGAGGAGGTGAGCGGGGCTGGGGGGGTGCGCGCTCCGGGCTGCAGGTCCCTCATGTGCCAGGGGTCCTGGTGGGTGGGAGTGTCCCGGGCAGCGCAGCACAACTGGGGTGCACTGGGGCCAGGGGAAACTGCACCGGGGCTAGGGAGGGTGGTGTGCTGGGGCAGTGGGGGCTGAGGATGTGGTGGGGAAGAGCAGTGCTCCGGGGCCATGGAGGTGGAGGGAGGGAGGAAGGGGGTGTGCCGAGGCTGTGGTGGTATGGGGGGGTAAGGGGGTGCGTTGGGGTTCGGGTGGGGAGGAAGGAGGTGCGGTGGGTCTGCAGTGGTGCTGGGGGGGAAGAAGGGGGGTGCGCCAGGATGGGGCAGGGGGAAGGCAGGCGGTCCGCTGGGGCTGTGGTGCGGTTTATTGCGCAGTCGGAGGAGCACGGGGAGGGGGGGGGTGTCTCCTATGTCCGCTGGGGACCGCGTTGGGGAGGGGGAGGAGGGATCCCAGGGGAAGCGCAGGGAGGGTCGTGGGGGGAGGCAGGGGCAGTGTTGGAGTTGACCCGTAGCCGGCCGCGGCGGTGTCGGGGGAGCCCCGGGCCGGTGCTGGGGATCGCGGGGTCGCGCTCGGGGCTCTGCGGTGGATTCCGGGGAGACAGGGAGGAAAAGGGAACGGGGGCGGGACGGAAAGGAACGGAATCTCCACAGGGTTAAACTTCACCTAGCGCTACGGGGGGAGGGGGGGGGGTCCGGGGGGCGCCGCTGGCATGCCGGGAGCGGTAGTCTTCCGGCACCGGGCTTCCGGGAGGCCTTTTTTTGTTTGAACGGCATGCCGGGAGATGTAGTCTTCCCGCATTGGGCTGCTCGGACAGCATGCTGTGCCTCTCGAGGCGGCCGGAGGGGCAGTCCTTTGCCAGCGGGGTTCTCACCAGCCGGCCACGTTATGCTCTGTGGCAGGCCAGGAGCTGCAGTTCCAGGTGCCGGTGCCTTCTCAGCCCTGCAGCAGTGGCCCGCTGGGTCTGTTCCTTACTGGACATGTGCCGCTCACGCAGGAGTCCCCATAGGTCATTGGGGACAGTGGCATTTCCCTGGTTTTCCCTGGTACAAGGCAGGAAGCATTTTCCATCTCTGGTGTGACCAGGCAGGCTTGCCCCCAGGGGCTGGGGCCGTCCCTCTTGGAAATGGGGAGGGCAGGGAGAGTAGGAGGGCGCTGCGGGCTCCTGGTAGTTGTAGCTTTGCTCAAGATTGGGGCCAATTAGGCAGCAGCTATGGGGAGTGGCAGTGCTGGGAGGGCACGGTGCAGAGCTGTCCTGCTGTGCAGCACAAGGGAAAGTCCTCAAGGAAATGTGAACAGCACTGTCTCTGTCCAAGGACCCCAAAACAGCCTGAGAGACCCTGGAACAGCCACCCCACAGCAGTACCGGGGACACCATGTCACTGCCTCCCAAGGGCACTGCGTTCAGCTACCTTTAACTGTGTGGAAAGAGCCTGCAGGCAGGAGCCCTGGCCACAGGTACAGAGAATCCCCGGTAGCCTGGAACTATATCTCTTTTCTTTACAAAGATGCCATCTCTTTGATGCCTTGCTGCTGCTTCCATCTTGCTCGGTGCCCAAGTCTACTACATTCAGATCCACCTTTCTTGCTGCCCTCTGCTCTGTCTGAGCTGCTTGCCAGATCAAAAGGCGTGTGCGGCTAAGAATTAGGCCAAGGTGTCTCAACTGCTTGCTATAGGACAACCGGGGGGTGAATCGGCAACAGGACAGGAAAGTACCTGTGGATGAGAAACAGCTGCTTTAGAGATCTAAGACGCAGGGGCAACTGAGAGGAGTGAAAGGAGCAGGGGAAAATGGTGATGAGGAAGGTGTGCTGTTAGAGGCAGTACAGTGCAGAAGAGAGGGAAAGCTTGCTCCTATGATGAAATAAAAACTGACCTTAAGAGAGATTTGCTTTTTGCTCTTCAGGTTATGAGTACGCGTGACTTCCTGAGAACTGTTCTGAGCATGCAGTGTTGCAGGTCACGACTGCCTGGGCAGCGATCCCCAACTTGTCTGCCAAGACTACGCAACAGCTCACAGCTGCCTGTGCAATGAAAGCAAAGGCCAACTTCTCAGAGGGAAGAAGCAGGCTCCACACAGGAAGATTATGGCAGGTGAGCTAATGCCCCAGAACCTTCAGTTTTTCTCCGCGTCCCCCCCAGGACTCACCCATTTGCTCCCTAGTTCCCTCAGGACCAATCCATTTGCTTTTAGGTATGCTCCAAGGCACTCCATTTGTTCTCTTGTCCCTTCAAAATTCTTTGCTTCTTTCTAGTTCCTGCAAGGTTATTCTGACATTTGGTGTCTGTAGGCCCTCTGGTAGCATCAAGACTCCTATGTTTGTCCTCTTGTCCTATTAAGTCCCCCCTCTTTTCCCTCTAGTCTCCTCAAAACCTCTCCGTTTGCCATTGGTGCGTCTCGGCGCCTTTGCTTTTCCCTCTAGTCCTCTCAGGATGCCTGTCTTTGCCCTCTGAGCCCCTTAGGGTCCATCTCCTAGCCCTTTAGCCCCATCAGAACCCCTCTGAGTGCCACACGCTGCCCTCAGGACGCCTTGGTTTGCCTTGGGGGTACCCCAGAACCCTATGCATTCATTGCGCCCTTTCAGTATGCCCTACAGCCCTTCTTTTCCATTGGCTGCACTGTAGAGTCCTCTCTATGCCCTATCGCTATGACCATTCCATGTGCCCTCTATCCCATCAGATCCCCTTTCCTTCCGCTCCCCTTTCCTTCCAGTCCCCTTAAGGCTCCTCTGTCTTCCTTGGTTGTGCCTCACATACCTCTATGCGTCCCCTAGTCTGCTCAAAATCCATCCCCTCCTGTCCCCTCAGAGCACCTCCTGAGGTCTTCCTTGTTAGCCAGTTCTCCTATTTTGGCTGTTTAGGCCCCTTAGGACCCCTCTGCTCTGCTGAGCATGCCTCCTGGGGTGCTGGTATGGCCCCAGAGCTGTTCTCTGGACCCCAGGCCTCCTAGAGAACAGCTGGTCTCCTCAGAAACCTTTCATATTTCGTCCTGGTTCCCCACAGTTGGGTTTTTGGCCACCTAGTCCCCTTAAAACTCCTCGCCTGCTCAGAACACCCCTACTGGGGTGCTTGCTGTGACCTGGAGCTGTCTTCGGGCCCCCCAAGCGCCTTAGACACCCTCTAGTCTCCTCGCAACCCCTCCAGATTTCTCCCTTCTTCCCCAGAGGCATTTCTTGACAGTGTAGACCCCTTAGCACCCCTCTAGTGCGCTCTGGACCCCTCTTTTCCACAGAATAGGGCCCCCAGCTCTCTTTGGTCCCCCCAGGCCCCTTAGACCCCCTCTAGTCTCCTCGCAACCCCTCCAGATTTCTCCCTTCTTCCCCAGAGGCATTTCTTGACAGTGTAGACCCCTTAGCACCCCTCTAGTGCGCTCTGGACCCCTCTTTTCCACAGAATAGGGCCCCCCACCCCTCCTGTGGCACCCCAGACCCCTTCGACACCCTCTAGTCTCCTCGAAACCCCTCCAGATTTCTCCCTTCTTCCCCAGAGGCATTTCTGGACCATGTAGACACCTTACTACCTCTCTAGTGCACTCTGGATTCCTCTTTTCCACAGAGTGGGGCCCCCTAGCTCTCTTGTGGCCCCCCAGGCCCCTTGGCCCCCTCTAGTCTCCTCGCAATCCCTCCAGATTTCTCCCTTCTTCCCCAGAGGCATTTCTGGACCATGTAGACACCTTAGGGGTCCAGAGCGCACTAGAGGGGTGCTAAGGTGTCTACATGGTTAAGAAATGTCTCTGGGAAAGAAGGGAGCAATCTGGAGGCCTTCTGAGGAGACTAGAGGGTGTCTAAGTGGTCTAGGGGGCCATAAGAGAGCTGGGGGCCCAATTCTGTGGAAAAGAGGTGTCCAGAGCGCACTAGAGGGGGTGCTGAGGTGTCTACATGGTCCAGAAATGCCTCTGGGGAAGAAGGGAGAAATCTGGAGGAGTTGCGAAGAGACTAGAGGGTGTCTAAGGGGTCTGGGGGCCCAGAAGAGTGCTGGGGGGCCAAATTCTGTGGAACAGAGGGGTCCAGAGTGCACTAGAGGGGTGCTCTTTTCCACAGAGTCCAGATCCCAGCTCTCTTCTGGTCCCCAGGCCCCTTAGACACCCTCTAGTCTCCTCTCATCCCCTCCAGATTTCTCCCTTCTTCCCCGGAGGCATTTTTTGACTGCGTAGACGCCATAGAACCCCTCTAGTGCGCTCTGGACCCCTCTTTTCCATAGAATGCAGCCCCCCAGCTATCTTCTGGCCCCCCAGACCACTTAGACCCCCTCTAGTCTCCTCGCAACCCCTGCAGATTTCTCCCTTCTTCCCTAGAGGCAGTTCTTGACCGTGTCGACACCTTAGCACCCCTCTACTGCGCTCTGGACCCCTAAGGTGTTGACGTGGTCAAGAAATGCCTATGGGGAAGAAGGAAGCAATGTGGAGGGCTTCTGCGGAGACTACAGGGTGTCTTGGGGGTCTGGGGACCAAATGAGAGGTGGGGACCCCACTTTCTGGAAAAGAGCATCCCTCTAGTGCCCTCTTGATCCCTCTGTTCAACGGAATAGGACCCCTAGCTCTCTTTTGGCCCCCCAGGCCCCTTAGACACCCTCTAGTCTCCTTGCCACACCTCCAGATTTCTCCCTTCTTCCCCAGAAGCATTTATGGACAGTGTAGACGCCTTAGCACCCCTCTAGTGCGCTCTGGACCCCCCTTTTCCACATAATTGGGCCCACCAGATATCTTTCGGATCTCCAGACGCTTTAGACACCCTCTAATCTCCTCGCAACCCCTCCAGATTTCTCCCTTCTTCCCCAGAGGCATTTCTTGAGAGTGTAGACACCTTAGCACCCCTCTAGTGCGCTCTGGACCCCACTTTTAAACAGAAGGAGGCCCCCCAGCTCTCTTTGGTCCCCCAGACCCCCTCTAGTCTCCTCGCAACTCCTCCAGATTTCTCCCTTCTTCCCCAGAGGCATTTATGGACAGTGTAGACACCTTAGCACCCCTCTAGTGCGCTCTGGACCCCTCTTTTCCACAGAATTGGGCCCCCCAGATATCTTTGGGACCTCCAGACCCCTTTAGACACCCTCTAGTCTCCTCGCAACCCCTCCAGATTTCTCCCTTCTTCCCCAGAGCCATTTCTTCACAGCGTAGACACTTTAGCACCCCTCTAGTGCGCTCTGGAGCGCTCTTTTCCACAGAATGGGGCCCCCCAGCTCTCATCTGGCCCCCCAGACCCCTTAGACACCCTCTAGTCTCCTCGCAAACCCTCCAGATTTCTCCCTTCTTCCCCAGAAGCATTTATGGACAGTGTAGACGCCTTAGCACCCCTCTAGTACACTCTGGGCCCCCCTTTTCTACATAATTGGGCCCACCAGATATCTTTCAGATCTCTAGACGCTTTAGACACCCTCTAGTCTCCTCGCAACCCCTCCAGATTTCTCCCTACTTCCCCAGAGGCATTTCTTGAGCGTGTAGACGCTTTAGCACCCCTCTAGTGCACTCTGGACCCCTCTTTTCCACAGAATGCCCCCCCCCAGCTCTCTTTTGGCCCCCCAGACCCCTTTAGACACCCTCTAGTCTCCTCGCAACACCTCCAGCTTTCTTCCTTCTTCCCCAGAGGCATTTCTGGACCATGTAGACACCTTAGCAGTCCTCTAGTGCACTCTGGACCCCTCTTTTTTACAGAATAGGGCCCCCAGCTCTCTTTGGTCCCCCCAGACCCCTTAGACTCCCTCTAGTCTCCTCGCAACCCGTCCAGATTTCTCCGTTCTTAACCAGAGGTATTTCTGGACTATGTAGATGTTTTAGCACCCCTCTAGTGTGCTCTGGAACTCTCTTTTGCACAGAGTGGGGCCCCCCATCCCTCCTGTGGCACCCCAGACCCCTTAGACATCCTCTGGTCTCCTCGAAACCCCTCCAGATTTCTCTCTTCTTCCCCAGAGGCATTTCTGGACCATGTAGACACCTTACTACTTCTCTAGTGCACTCTGGATTCCTCTTTTCCACAGAGTGGGGCCCCCTAGCTCTCTTGTGGCCCCCCAGGCCCCTTGGACACCCTCTAGTCTTCTCGCAACCCCTTCAGATTTCGCCCTTCTTCCCCAGAGCCGTTTCTTGACAGTGTAGACTCCTTAGCGCCCTTCTAGTGCGCTCTGGACCCCTCTTTTCCACAGAATTCGGCCCCCCAGGCCTCTTGTGGGCCTCTAGCCCCGTTAGACACCCTCTAGTCTCCTGGCAACCCCTCCAGATTTCTCCCTTCTTCCCCAGAGGCATTTCTTGACCGTGTAGACCCCTTAGCAGCCCTCTAGTGCGCTCTGGACCCCTCTTTTCCACAGAATGGGCCCCCGCCAGCTTTCTTTTGGCCCCGTAGACTCCTTAGACACCCTCTAGTCTCCTCGCAACACCTCCAGATTTCTCCCTTCTTCCCCAGAGGCGTTTCTTGATAGTGTAGACGCCTTAGCACCCCTCTAGTGCGCTCTGGACCCCTCTTTTCCACAGAATTGGGCTACCCAGATATCTTTGGGACCTCCAGACCCCTTTAGACACCCTCTAGTCTTCTCGCATCTCCTCCAGATTGCTCCCTTCTTCCCCAGAGCCATTTCTTCACAGTGTAGACGCCTTAGCACCCATCTAGTGCGCTCTGGACCCCTCTTTTCCACAGAATTGGGTCCCCCCAGCTCTAATCTGGTCCCCCAGGCCCCTTAGACCCCCTCTAGTCTCCTGGCAACCCCTCCAGATTTCACTCTTCTTCCCCACAGCCATGTCTTCACAGTATAGACGCCTTAGCACCCCTCTAGTGCACTCTGGACCCCTCTTTTCCAAAGAATGGGGCCCCCCGAGCTGTCTTCTGGCCCCCCAGACCAGTTAGACATCCTCTCGTCTGCTCGCAACCCCTCCAGATTTCTCCCTTGTTCCCCAGTGGCATTTCTTGACCGTGTAGACCCCTTAGCACCCCTCTACTGCGCTCTGGACCCCTCTTTTCCACAGAATTGGGTCCCCCAGCACTCTTCTGGCCCGCAGGCCACTTAGACATTCTCTAGTCTCCTCGCAACCCCTCCAGATTTCTTCTTTCTTCCCTAGAGGCATTATTTGACAGTGTAGACATTTTAGCACCCCTCTAGTGCGCTCTGGACCCTTTTTTTCACAGAATTGGGCGCCCCAGATATATTTGGAATCTCCAGGCCCCTTAGACACCCTCTAGTCTCCTCGCAACCCCTTCAGATTTTTCTGTTCTTCCCCAGAGGCATTTCTTGAGCGTGTAGACGCCTTAGCACCCCTCTAGTGCACTCTGGACCCGTCTTTTCCACAGAATTGGGCCCCCTAGCTGTCTTCTGGCCCCCAGACCGCTTTAGACACCCTCTAGTCTCCTTGCAACCTCTCCAGATTTCTCCCTTCTTCCCCAGAGGCATTTCTGGACCATGCAGACACCTTAACACTCCTCTAGTGCGCTCTGGACCCCTCTTTTGTACAAAATTGGGTCCCCCAGATATCTTTGGGACCTCCAGACGCCTTAGACCCCTTCTAATGTCCTCGCAACCCCTCCAGATTTCTCCCTTCTTCCCCAGAGGCATTTCTTGACAGTGTACACGCCTAAGCAGCCCCCTAGTGCACTCTGGATCCCACTTCTGCACAGAATTGGCCCCCCAGCTCTCTTCTGGGCCCCCAGACCCCTTAGACTCCCTCTAGTCTCCTGGCAGCCCCTCCAGTTTTCTCCCTTCTTCCCCAGAGGCATTTCTTGACAGTGTAGATGCCCCTTAGCACCCCTCTAGTGTGCTCTGGACCCCTCTTTTCCACAGAATGGGGCCCCCCAGCTCTCTTCAGAAACCTCAGACTCCTTGGACATCCTCTAGTCTCCTGGCAACCCCTCCAGATTTCTCCCTTCTTCCCCAGAGGCATTTCTGGATCATGCACACACCTTAGCACCCGTCTATTGTGCTCTGCACCCCTGTTTTCCACAGAATTGGGCCCCCCAGCTGTCTTCTGGTCCCCCAGACCCCTTAGACACCCTCTAGTCTCCTCATAACCCTTCCATATTTCTCCCTTCTTCCCCAGAGGCATTTCTAGACCATGTAGACCTGTTAGAACCCCTCTAGTGCACTCTGGACCCCTCTTTTCTATACAGTTATGTCCCCCAGATATCTTTGGGACCTCCAGACCCCTTAGACCCCTTCTAGTCTACTCGCAACGCCTCCAGATTTCTCCTTTCTTCCCCAGAGCCATTTCTGGACAGTGTACACGCCTAAGCAGCCCCCTAGTGCACTCTGGATCCCTCTTTTCCACAGAATTGGCCCCCCAGCTCTCTTCTGGGCCCCCAGACCCCTTAGACTCCCTCTAGTCTCCTGGCAACCCCTCCAGATTTCTCCCTTCTTCCCCAGAGGCATTTCTTGACAGTGTAGATGCCCCTTAGCACCCCTCTAGTGTGCTCTGGACCCCTCTTTTCCAAAGAATGGGGCCCTCCAGCTCTTTTCTGGTCCCCAGACACCCTCTAGTCTCCTGGCAACCCCTCCAGATTTCTCCCTTCTTCCCCAGAGCCATTTCTTAACCATGTACACGCCTTAACACCCCTGTTCTGCACTCTGGACCCCTCTGTTTCACAGAATTGGGCCCCCCAGCTCTCTTCTGGCCCCCAGGCCCCTTAGACACCCTCTAGTCTCCTCGCAGTCCCTCCATATTTCTCCCTTCTTCCCCAGAGGCATTTCTTGACAGTGTAGACGCCTTAGCACCCCTCTAGTGCACTCTGGACCCCTCTTTTCCACAGAATGGGCCCCCCCAGCTCTCTTCGGGCCCCCCAGACCCCTTAGACACCCTGTAGTCTCCGCGCAACCCCTCCATATTACTCCTTTCTTCCCCAGAGGCATTTCTCGACCATGTAGACACTTTAGCACCCCTCTAGTGCACTCTGGACCACTCTTTTCCACAGAATGGGGCCCCCGAGCTCTCTTCTGGCCGCCCAGGCCCCTTAGACACCCTCTAGTCTCCTGGCAACCCCTCCAGATTTCTCCTTTCTTGCCCAGAGCCATTTTTTGACAGTGTAGATGCCCCTTAGCAACCCTCTAGTGCACTTTCGACCCCTCTTTTCTGCACAGTTGTACCCCCAACTCTCTTCTGGCCCCCCAGGCCCCTTAGACACCCTGTAGTCTAGTGGCAACCCCTCCAGATTTCTCCCTTCTTCTCCAGAGGCCTTTCTGGACAGTGTAGACGCCTTAGCACCCCTCTAGTGCGCTCTGGACCACTCTTTTCCACAGAATTGGGCCCCCCAGCTTTCTTCTGGCCCCCCAGACCCTTTAGACACCCTCTAGTCTCCTCGCAACCCCTTCAGATTTCTCCCTTCTTCCCCAGAGGCATTTCTGAACAGTGTAGATGCCTTGGCACCCCTCTAGTGCGCTCTGGACCCCTCTTTTCCACAGAATTGGGCCCCCCAGCACTCTTCTGGGCCCCCAGACCCCTTAGACACCCTCTAGTCTCCTCGCAACCCCTCCAGATTGCTCCCTTCTTCCCCAGAGCCATTTCTTGAATACCTACATGCCTTAGCACCCCTCTAGTGCGCTCTGGACCCCTCTTTTCCACAGAATTGGGCCCCCCAGCTCTCTTCAGAAACCTCAGACCCCTTAGACACGCTCTAGTCTCCTGGCAACCCCTCCAGATTTCTCCCTTCTTCCCCAGAGGCATTTCTGGACAGTGTAGACGCCTTAGCACCCCTCTGGATTGCGCTGGACCCCTCTGTTCCACAGAATGGGCCCCCCAGCTCTCTTCTGGCCCCCAGGCCCCTTAGACACCCTCTAGTCTCCTCACAACCCCTCCAGATTTCTCTCTTCTTCCTCAGAGCCATTTCTTGACAGTGTAGACCCCTTAGCACCCCTCTACTGTGCTCTGGACCCCTCTTTTCTATACAGTTATGTCCCCCAGACATCTTTGCGATCTCCAGCCCCCTTAGACACCCTCTAGTCTCCTCACAATCCCTCCAGATTTCTCCCTTCTTCCCCAGAGCCATTTCTTGACAGGGTGGATGCCTTAGCACCCCTCTAGTGCACTCTGGACCCCTCTTTTCCACAGAATGGGCCCCCCAGCTCTCTTCTGGCACCCCAGACCCCTTAGACTCACTCTAGTCTCCTCACAAGCCCTCCAGATTTCTCCCTTCTTCCCCAGAGGCATTTCTGGACCATGTAGACAGCTTAGCACTCCTCTAGTGCACTCTGGACCCCTCTTTTCCACAGAATGGGCCCCCCCAGCTCTCTTCTGGGCCCCCAGACCCCTTAGACACCCTCTAGTCTCCTCGCAACCCCTCCAGATTTCTCCCTTCTTCCCCAGAGGCATTTCTTGACAGTGTAGATGCCATAGCACCCCTCTAGTGCATTCTGGACCCCTCTTTTATACACAGTTGTGCCCCCCATATATCTTCTGCTCCCCCAGACCCGTTAGACCCTCTAGCCTCCTCACAACCCCTCCACATTTCTCCCTTCTTCCCCAGAGCCATTTCTTGAATATCTACATGCCTTAGCACCCCTCTTCTGCACCCTGAACCCCTCTTTTCCACAGAATTGGGACCTGCAGCTCTCTTCTGGGCCCCCAGACCCCTTAGACACCCTCTAGTCTCCTCGCAACCCCTCCAGATTTCTCCCTGCTTCTCCAGAGACATTTCTTGACAGTGTAGACACCTTAGCACCCCTCTAGTGCGCTCTGGACCCCTCTGTTCCACAGAATGGGGCCCCCCAGCTCTCTTCTGGCGCCCCAGACCCCTTAGACACTCTCTAGTGTGCTCGCAACCCCTCCATATTTCTCTCTTCATCCCCAGAGGCATTTCTTGACAGTGTAGATGCCCTAGCACCCGTCTAGTGCGCTCTGGATCCTTCTTTTCCACATAATTGGGCCCCCCAGCTCTCTTCGAGCTGCCCAGGCCCCTTAGACACCCTGTAGTCTCCTCGCAATCCCTCCAGATTTCTTCCTTCTTGCCCAGAGGCAAATATGGACCATGTAGATGCCTTAGCACACCTCCAGTGCGCCCTGAACCCCTCTTTTCCACATAATGGGGACCTGCAGCTCTTTTCTGGCCCCCCAGACCCTTTAGACACCCTCTAGTCTCCTCGCAACACCTCCAGATTTCTCCCTTCCTCCTCAGAGGCATTTCTTGACAGTGTAGACCCCTTAGCACTCCTCTAGTGCGCTCTGGACCCCTCTTTTCCACAGAATGGGGCCCCCCAGCTCTCTTCTGGCCCCCCAGACCCCTTAGACACCCTCTAGTCTCCTGGCTACCCCTCCAGATTTCTCCCTTCTTCCCCAGAGGCATTTCTGGACCATCTAGATATCTTAGCACCCCTCTAGTGCACTCTGGACCACTCTTTTCCACAGAATGGGGACCCCAGCTGTCTCCGGGCCCCCCAGGCCCCTTAGACAGCCTCTAGTCTCCTTGCAACCCCTCCAGATTTCTCCCTTCTTGCTCAGAGCCATTTCTTGACCAAGCAGACGACTTAGCACCCCTCTAGTGCACTCTGGACCTCTCTTTGCCACAGAATTGGGCACTCCAGCCCTCTTTTGGCCCCCAGACCTCTTAGACACCCTCTAGTCTCCTGGCAACCCCTCCAGATTTCTCCCTTCTTGCCCAGAGCCATTTCTAGACCATGTAGACACCTTAGCACCCCTCTAGTGCGCTCTGGACCTCTCTGTTCCACAGAACTGGGCCCCGCAGCTCTCTTCTGGGCCCCCAGACCCTTTAGACACCCTCTAGTCTCCTCGCAATCCCTCCAGATTTCTTCCTTCTTGCCCAGAGGCATATATGGACCATGTAGATGCCTTAGCACACCTCCAGTGCGCCCTGAACCCCTCTTTTCCACAGAATGGGGACCTGCAGCTCTCTTCTGGCCCCCCAGACCCTTTATACACTCTCTAGTCTCCTCGCAACCCCTCCAGATTTCTCCCTTCTTGCTCAGAGCCATTTCTTGACAGTGTAGATGCCATAGCACCCCTCTAGTGCGCTCTGGACCCCTCTTTTCTACACAGTTGTGCCCCCCAGATATCTTTGGGACCTCCAGACCCCTTAGACATCCTCTAGTCTCCTTGCAACCCCTCCAGATTTCTCCCTTCTTGCCCAGAGGCATTTCTGGACCATGCACACACCTTAGCACCCCTCTATTGTGCTCTGTACCCCTCTTTTCCACAGAATAGGGACCCCAGCTCTCTTCTGGGCCCCCAGACCCCTTAGACACTCTCTAGTGTCCTCGCAACCCCTCCAGATTTCTCCCTTCTTCCCCAGAGGCATTTCTTGACAGTGTAGATGCCTTAGCACCCCTCTAGTGCGCTCTGGACCCCTCTTTTCCACAGAATGGGGCCCCCCACCTGTCTTGTGGCCCCCCAGCCCCCTTAGACACCCTCTAGTCTCCTGGCAACCCCTTCAGATTTCTCCCTTCTTCCCCAGAGCCATTTCTAGACCATGCACACACCTTAGCACCCATCTACTGTGTTCTGGTCCCCTCTTTTCCACAGAATTGGGCCCCCCAGCTCTCTTCTGGGCCCCCAGACCCCTTAGACACCCTCTAGTGTCCTTGCAACCCCTCCAGATTTCTCCCTTCTTCCCCAGAGCCATTTCTAGACCATGCACACACCTTAGCACCCGTCTATTGCGCTCTGGACCCCTCTTTTCCACAGAATGGGGCCCCCCAGCTCTCTTCTGGCCCCCCAGACCCCTTAGACACCCTCTAGTGTCCTCGCAACCCCTCCAGATTGCTCCCTTCTTCCCCAGAGACATTTCTGGATAGTGTAGATGCCTTAGCACCCCTCTAGTGTGCTCTGGACCCCTCTTTTCCACAGAATAGGGACCCCAGCTCTCTTCTGGGCCCCCAGACCCCTTAGACACCCTCTAGTCTCCTGGCAACACCTCCAGATTTCTCCCTTCTTCCCCAGAGGCATTTCTAGACCATGTAGACCTGTTAGAACCCCTCTAGTGCGCTCTGGACCCCTCTTTTGTACACAATTGTGTCCCCCAGATATCTTTGGGACCTCCAGACGCCTTAGACCCCTTCTAATGTCCTCGCAACCCCTCCAGATTTCTCCCTTCTTCCCCAGAGGCATTTCTTGACAGCATACACGCCTAAGCACCCCCCTAGTGCACTCTGGATCCCACTTTTGCACAGAATTGGCCCCCCAGCTCTCTTCTGGGCCCCCAGACCCCTTAGACTCCCTCTAGTCTCCTGGCAGCCCCTCCAGTTTTCTCCCTTCTTCCCCAGAGGCATTTCTTGACAGTGTAGATGCCCCTTAGCACCCCTCTAGTGTGCTCTGGACCCCTCTTTTCCACAGAATGGGGCCCCCCAGCTCTCTTCAGAAACCTCAGACTCCTTGGACATCCTTTAGTCTCCTGGCAACCTCTCCAGATTTCTCCCTTCTTCCCCAGAGGCATTTCTGGATCATGTACACGCCTTAACACCCCTCTTCTGCACTCTGGACCCCTCTGTTCCACAGAATTGGGCCCCCCAGCTGTCTTCTGGCACCCAGGCCCCTTAGACACCCTCTAGTCTCCTCATAACCCTTCCATATTTTTCTCTTCTTCCCCAGAGGCATTTCTGGACAGTGTAGACGCCTTAGCACCCCTCTAGTGCGCTCTGGAGCCCTCTTTTCCACAGAATGGGACCCCCAGCTCTCTTCTGAGCCCCCAGACCCCTTAGACACCCTCTAGTCTCCTGGCAACCCCTCCAGATTACTCCCTTCTTCCCCAGAGCCATTTCTTGACAGTGTAGACCCCTTAGCACCCCTCTAGTGCGCTCTGGAGCCCTCTTTTCCACAGAATGGGGCCCCCCAGCTCTCCTCTGGCCCCCCCCCAGACCCGTTAGACACCCTCTAGTCTCCTCGCAACCCCTCCAGATTGTTCCCTTCTTGCTCAGAGCCATTTCTTGACAGTGTAGATGCCCCTTAGCACCCCTTTAGTGCACTCTGGACCCCTCTTTTCTGCACAATTGTACCCCCAACTCTCTTCTGGCCCCCCAGGCCCCTTAGACACGCTCTAGTCTAGTGGCAACCCCTCCAGATTTCTCCCTTCTTCCCCAGAGCCATTTCTAGACCATGTAGACACCTTAGCACCCGTCTATTGTGCTCTGGACCCCTCTTTTCCACAGAATTGGGCCCCCCAGCTCTCTTCTGGGCCCCCAGACCCCTTAGACACCCTCTAGTTTACTGGCAACCCCTCCAGATTTCTCCCTTCTTCCCCAGAGCCATTTCTAGACCATGCACACACCTTAGCACCCGTCTATTGTGCTCTGGACCCCTCTTTTCCACAGAATGGGGCCCCCCAGCTCTCTTCTGGCCCCCCAGACCCCTTAGACACCCTCTAGTCTCCTCGCAACCCCTCCAGATTACTCCCTTCTTCCCCAGAGACATTTCTGGATAGTGTAGATGCCTTAGCACCCCTCTAGTGCACTCTGGACCACTCTTTTCCACAGAATTGGCCCCCCAGCTCTCTTCTGGGCCCCCAGACCCCTTAGACTCCCTCTAGTCTCCTGGCAGCCCCTCCAGTTTTCTCCCTTCTTCCCCAGAGGCATTTCTTGACAGTGTAGATGCCCCTTAGCACCCCTCTAGTGTGCTCTGGACCCCTCTTTTCCACAGAATGGGGCCCCCCAGCTCTCTTCAGAAACCTCAGACTCCTTGGACATCCTTTAGTCTCCTGGCAACCTCTCCAGATTTCTCCCTTCTTCCCCAGAGGCATTTCTGGATCATGTACACGCCTTAACACCCCTCTTCTGCACTCTGGACCCCTCTGTTCCACAGAATTGGGCCCCCCAGCTGTCTTCTGGCACCCAGGCCCCTTAGACACCCTCTAGTCTCCTCATAACCCTTCCATATTTCTCTCTTCTTCCCCAGAGGCATTTCTGGACAGTGTAGACGCCTTAGCACCCCTCTAGTGCGCTCTGGAGCCCTCTTTTCCACATAATGGGACCCCCAGCTCTCTTCTGAGCCCCCAGACCCCTTAGACACCCTCTAGTCTCCTGGCAACCCCTCCAGATTACTCCCTTCTTCCCCAGAGCCATTTCTTGACAGTGTAGACCCCTTAGCACCCCTCTAGTGCGCTCTGGAGCCCTCTTTTCCACAGAATGGGGCCCCCCAGCTCTCCTCTGGCCCCCCGCCAGACCCGTTAGACACCCTCTAGTCTCCTCGCAACCCCTCCAGATTGTTCCCTTCTTGCTCAGAGCCATTTCTTGACAGTGTAGATGCCCCTTAGCACCCCTTTAGTGCACTCTGGACCCCTCTTTTCTGCACAATTGTACCCCCAACTCTCTTCTGGCCCCCCAGGCCCCTTAGACACGCTCTAGTCTAGTGGCAACCCCTCCAGATTTCTCCCTTCTTCCCCAGAGCCATTTCTAGACCATGTAGACACCTTAGCACCCGTCTATTGTGCTCTGGACCCCTCTTTTCCACAGAATTGGGCCCCCCAGCTCTCTTCTGGGCCCCCAGACCCCTTAGACACCCTCTAGTTTACTGGCAACCCCTCCAGATTTCTCCCTTCTTCCCCAGAGCCATTTCTAGACCATGCACACACCTTAGCACCCGTCT
This sequence comes from Dromaius novaehollandiae, assembly GCF_036370855.1. Classification (NCBI taxonomy): domain Eukaryota; kingdom Metazoa; phylum Chordata; class Aves; order Casuariiformes; family Dromaiidae; genus Dromaius; species Dromaius novaehollandiae. The sequence goes on from NC_088113.1 coordinate 22,072,500, forward strand.
ATTGTGCTCTGGACCCCTCTTTTCCACAGAATGGGGCCCCCCAGCTCTCTTCTGGCCCCCCAGACCCCTTAGACACCCTCTAGTCTCCTCCCAACCCCTCCAGATTACTCCCTTCTTCCCCAGAGACATTTCTGGATAGTGTAGATGCCTTAGCACCCCTCTAGTGCACTCTGGACCACTCTTTTCCACAGAATTGGCCCCCCAGCTCTCTTCTGGGCCCCCAGACCCCTTAGACACCCTCTAGTATCCTCACAACTCCTCCAGATTTCTCCCTTCTTGCCCAGAGGCATTTCTAGACCATGTAGACCTGTTAGAACCCCTCTAGTGTGCTCTGGACCCCTCTTTTCCACAGAATTCAGCCCCCCAGATATGTTTGGGACCTCCAGACCCCTTAGACTCACTCTAGTCTCCTCACAACCCCTCCAGATTTCTCCCTTCTTCCCCAGAGCCATTTCTGGACAGTATAGACGCCTAAGCAGCCCCCTAGTGTACTCTGGATCCCTCTTTTCCACAGAACTGGCCCCCCAGCTCTCTTCTGGGCCCCCAGACCCCTTAGACTCCCTCTAGTCTCCTGGCAACCCCTCCAGTTTTCTCCCTTCTTCCCCAGAGGCATTTCTGGACCATGCACACACCTTAGCACCCCTCTAGTGTGCTCTGGACCCTTCTTTTCCACAGAATGAGGCCCCTCAGCTCTCTTCGAGCCGCCCAGGCCCCTTAGACAGCCTCTAGTCTCCTTGCAATCCCTCCAGATTTCTCCCTTCTTCCCCAGAGCCATTTCTTGAATACCTACATGCCTTAGCACCCCTCTAGTGCGCTCTGGACCCCTCTTTTCCACAGAATTGGGCCCCCCAGCTGTCTTCTGTCCCCCAGGCCCCTTAGACACCCTCTAGCCTCCTGGCAACCCCTCCAGATTTCTCCCTTCTTCCCCAGAGGCGTTTCTGAACCATGTAGACGCCTTAGCACCCCTCTAGTGCACTCTGGACCCCTCTTTTCCACAGAATGGGCCCCCCCAGCTCTCTTCTGGCCCCCCAGACCCCTTAGACACCCTCTACTCTCCTGGCAACCCCTCCAGGTTTCTCCCTTCTTCCGCAGAGGCATTTCTTGACAGTGTAGACCCCTTAGCACCCCTCTAGTGCAATCTGGAGCCCTCTTTTCCACAGAATGGGGCCCCCCAGCTCTCCTCTGGCCCCCCAGGCCCCTTAGACACCCCCTAGTCTCCTTGCAACCCCTCCAGATTTCTCCTTTCTTCCCCAGAGGCATTTCTCGACCATGTAGACACCTTAGCACACCTCTAGTGTGCTCTGGACCCCTCTTTTCCACAGAATGGGGCCCCCCAGCTCTCTTCAGAAACCTCAGACTCCTTGGACATCCTCTAGTCTCCTGGCAACCCCTCCAGATTTCTCCCTTCTTCCCCAGAGGCATTTCTGGATCATGTACACGGCTTAACACCCCTCTTCTGCACTCTGGACCCCTCTGTTCCACAGAATTGGGCCCCCCAGCTGTCTTCTGTCCCCCAGGCCCCTTAGACACCCTCTAGCCTCCTGGCAACCCCTCCAGATTTCTCCCTTCTTCCCCAGAGGCGTTTCTGAACCATGTAGACGCCTTAGCACCCCTCTAGTGCACTCTGGACCCCTCTTTTCCACAGAATGGGCCCCCCCAGCTCTCTTCTGGCCCCCCAGACCCCTTAGACACCCTCTACTCTCCTGGCAACCCCTCCAGGTTTCTCCCTTCTTCCGCAGAGGCATTTCTTGACAGTGTAGACCCCTTAGCACCCCTCTAGTGCAATCTGGAGCCCTCTTTTCCACAGAATGGGGCCCCCCAGCTCTCCTCTGGCCCCCCAGGCCCCTTAGACACCCCCTAGTCTCCTTGCAACCCCTCCAGATTTCTCCTTTCTTCCCCAGAGGCATTTCTCGACCATGTAGACACCTTAGCACCCCTCTAGTGTGCTCTGGACCCCTCTTCTCCACAGAATGGGGCCCTCCAGCTCTTTTCTGGCCCCTTAGACACCCTCTAGTCTCCTGGCAACCCCTCCAGATTTCTCCCTTCTTCCCCAGAGGCATTTCTTGACCAAGTAGACGACTTAGCACCCCTCCAGTGTGCTCTGGACCCCTCTTTTCCACAGAATTGGGCCACCCAGATATCTTTTGGACCTCCAGTCCCCTTAGACACCCTTTAGTCTCCTGGCAACCCCTCCAGATTTCTCCCTTCTTGCCCAGAGGCATTTCTAGACCATGTAGACGCCTTAGCACCCCTCTAGTGTGCTCTGGACCCCTCTGTTCCACAGAATGGGGCCCCCCAGCTCTCTTCAGAAACCTCAGACTCCTTGGACATCCTATAGTCTCCTTGCAACCCCTCCAGATTTCTCCCTTCTTCCCCAGAGGCGTTTCTGAACCATGTAGACGCCTTAGCACCCCTCTAGTGCACTCTGGACCCCTCTTTTCCACAGAATGGGCCCCCCCAGCTCTCTTCTGGCCCCCCAGACCCCTTAGACACCCTCTAGTCTAATGGCAACCCCTCCAGATTTCTCCCTTCTTCCCCAGAGGCATTTCTGGACAGTGTAGACGCCTTAGCACCCTTCTAGTGCGCTCTGGAGCCCTCTTTTCCACAGAATTGGGCCCCCGAGCTGTCTTCTGGCTCCCCAGGCCCCTTAGACACCCTCTAGTCTCCTCGCAATCCCTCCAGATTTCTCCCTTCTTGCCCAGAGGCATATATGGACCATGTAGATGCCTTAGCACACCTCCACTGCACCCTGAACCCCTCTTTTCCACAGAATGGGGACCTGCAGCTCTCTTCTGGCCCCCCAGACCCTTTAGACAGCCTCTAGTCTCCTCGCAACCCCTCCATATTTCTCCCGTCTTCCTCAGAGCCATTTCTTGACAGTGTAGACCCCTTAGCACCCCTCTAGTGCGCTCTGGACCCCTCTTTTCCACAGAATGGGGCCCCCCAGCTCTCTTCTGGGTCCCCAGACCCCTTAGACACCCTCTAGTCTCCTCGCAACCCCTCCAGATTTCTCCCTTCTTCCCCAGAGGCATTTCTTGACCAAGCAGACGACTTAGCACCCCTCTAGTGCGCGCTGGACCTCTCTGTTCCACACAATTGGGCCCCCCAGCTCTCTTCTGGGCCCCCAGACCCCTTAGACACCCTCTAGTCTCCTCGCAACCCCTCCAGATTTCTCCCTTCTTCCCCAGAGCCATTTCTGGAGAGTGTAGATGCCTTAGCACCCGTCTACTGCGCTCTGGACCCCTCTGTTCCACAGAATTGGGCCCCCCAGCTCTCTTCTGGCCCCCCAGACCCCTTAGACACCCTCTAGTGTGCTCGCAGCCCCTCCAGATTTCTCCCTTCTTCCCCAGAGGCATTTCTTGAGAGTGTAGACCCCTTAGCACCCCTCTAGTGCACTCTGGACCCCTTTTTTCCACAGAATGGGGCCCCCCAGCCCTCTTCTGTGCCCCCAGACCCCTTAGACTCACTCTAGTCTCCTCGCAACCCCTCCAGATTTCTCCCTTCTTTCCCAGAGCCATTTCTTGAATACCTACATGCCTTAGCACCCCTCTAGTGCGCTCTGGACCCCTCTTTTCTACACAGTTGTGCCCCATAGGTATCTTTGGGACCTCCAGACCCCTTAGACACTCTCTAGTGTCCTCGCAACCCCTGCAGATTGCTCCCTTCTTCCCCAGAGCCATTTCTAGACCATGCACACACCTTAGCACCCCTCTAGTGCACTCTGGACCCCTCTTTTCCACAGAATGGCCCCCCCCAGCTCTCTTCTGGCCCCCCAGACCCCTTAGACACTCTCTAGTCTCCTGGCAACCCCTCCAGATTTCTCCCTTCTTCCCCAGAGGCATTTCTGGACAGTGTAGATGCCTTAGCACCCCTCTAGTGTGCTCTGGACTCCTTTTTTCTACAGAATGGGGCCTCCAGCTCTCTTCTGGCCCCCCAGGCCCCTTAGACACCCTCTAGTCTCCTCGCAACCCCTCCAGATTTCTCCCTTCTTCCCGAGAGGCATTTCTTGACAGTTTAGACCACTTACCACCCCTCTAGTGTGCTCTGGACCCCTCTTTTCTACACAGTTGTGCCCCTCAGATATGTTCTGCTCCCCCAGACCCCTTAGACATCCTCTAGTCTCCTCGCAACCCCTCCAGATTTCTCCCTGCTTCTCCAGAGCCATTTCTTGACATTGTGGACACCTTAGCACCCCTCCAGTGCGCTCTGGAGCCCTCTTTTCCACAGAATGGGCCCCCCCAGCTCTCTTCTGGCCCCCCAGACCCCTTAGACACCCTCTAGTCTCCTCGCAACCCCTCCAGATTGCTCCCTTCTTCCCCAGAGGCATTTCTGGACCATGTAGACGCCATAGGACCCCTCTAGTGCACTCTGGACCCGTCTGTTCCACAGAATGTGGCCCCCTAGCACTCTTCTGGGCCCCCAGACCCCTTAGACACCCTCTAGTCTCCTGGCAACCCCTCCAGATTGCTCCCTTCTTCCCCAGAGGCATTTCTGGACCATGTAGACACCTTAGCACCCCTGTAGTGTGCTCTGGAGCCCTCTTTTCTGCACAATTGTACCCCCAACTCTCTTCTGGGCCCCCAGACCCCTTAGACACCCTCTAGTTTACTGGCAACCCCTCCAGATTTCTCCCTTCTTCCCCAGAGCCATTTCTAGACCATGCACACACCTTAGCACCCGTCTATTGTGCTCTGGACCCCTCTTTTCCACAGAATGGGGCCCCCCAGCTCTCTTCTGGCCCCCCAGACCCCTTAGACACCCTCTAGTCTCCTCCCAACCCCTCCAGATTACTCCCTTCTTCCCCAGAGACATTTCTGGATAGTGTAGATGCCTTAGCACCCCTCTAGTGCACTCTGGACCACTCTTTTCCACAGAATTGGCCCCCCAGCTCTCTTCTGGGCCCCCAGACCCCTTAGACACCCTCTAGTATCCTCACAACTCCTCCAGATTTCTCCCTTCTTGCCCAGAGGCATTTCTAGACCATGTAGACCTGTTAGAACCCCTCTAGTGTGCTCTGGACCCCTCTTTTCCACAGAATTCAGCCCCCCAGATATGTTTGGGACCTCCAGACCCCTTAGACTCACTCTAGTCTCCTCACAACCCCTCCAGATTTCTCCCTTCTTCCCCAGAGCCATTTCTGGACAGTATAGACGCCTAAGCAGCCCCCTAGTGTACTCTGGATCCCTCTTTTCCACAGAACTGGCCCCCCAGCTCTCTTCTGGGCCCCCAGACCCCTTAGACTCCCTCTAGTCTCCTGGCAACCCCTCCAGTTTTCTCCCTTCTTCCCCAGAGGCATTTCTGGACCATGCACACACCTTAGCACCCCTCTAGTGTGCTCTGGACCCTTCTTTTCCACAGAATGAGGCCCCTCAGCTCTCTTCGAGCCGCCCAGGCCCCTTAGACAGCCTCTAGTCTCCTTGCAATCCCTCCAGATTTCTCCCTTCTTCCCCAGAGCCATTTCTTGAATACCTACATGCCTTAGCACCCCTCTAGTGCGCTCTGGACCCCTCTTTTCCACAGAATGGGGCCCCCCAGCTCTCTTCAGAAACCTCAGACTCCTTGGACATCCTCTAGTCTCCTGGCAACCCCTCCAGATTTCTCCCTTCTTCCCCAGAGGCATTTCTGGATCATGTACACGGCTTAACACCCCTCTTCTGCACTCTGGACCCCTCTGTTCCACAGAATTGGGCCCCCCAGCTGTCTTCTGTCCCCCAGGCCCCTTAGACACCCTCTACTCTCCTGGCAACCCCTCCAGGTTTCTCCCTTCTTCCGCAGAGGCATTTCTTGACAGTGTAGACCCCTTAGCACCCCTCTAGTGCAATCTGGAGCCCTCTTTTCCACAGAATGGGGCCCCCCAGCTCTCCTCTGGCCCCCCAGGCCCCTTAGACACCCCCTAGTCTCCTTGCAACCCCTCCAGATTTCTCCTTTCTTCCCCAGAGGCATTTCTCGACCATGTAGACACCTTAGCACCCCTCTAGTGTGCTCTGGACCCCTCTTCTCCACAGAATGGGGCCCTCCAGCTCTTTTCTGGCCCCTTAGACACCCTCTAGTCTCCTGGCAACCCCTCCAGATTTCTCCCTTCTTCCCCAGAGGCATTTCTTGACCAAGTAGACGACTTAGCACCCCTCCAGTGTGCTCTGGACCCCTCTTTTCCACAGAATTGGGCCACCCAGATATCTTTTGGACCTCCAGTCCCCTTAGACACCCTTTAGTCTCCTGGCAACCCCTCCAGATTTCTCCCTTCTTGCCCAGAGGCATTTCTAGACCATGTAGACGCCTTAGCACCCCTCTAGTGTGCTCTGGACCCCTCTGTTCCACAGAATGGGGCCCCCCAGCTCTCTTCAGAAACCTCAGACTCCTTGGACATCCTATAGTCTCCTTGCAACCCCTCCAGATTTCTCCCTTCTTCCCCAGAGGCATTTCTGGATCATGTAGACACCTTAGCACCCCTCTAGTGTGCTGTGGACTCCTCTTCTCCACAGAATGGGGCCCTCCAGCTCTTTTCTGGCCCCTTAGACACCCTCTAGTCTCCTGGCAACCCCTCCAGATTTCTTCCTTCTTGCCCAGAGGCATTTCTTCACCATGTACACGACTTAACACTCCTCTTCTGCACTCTGGAGCCCTCTGTTCCACAGAATTGGGCCCCCCAGCTCTCTTCTGGCCCCCAGGCCCCTTATACATCCTCTAGTCTCCTCGCAGTCCCTCCAGATTTCTCCCTTCTTCCCCAGAGGCATTTCTTGACAGTGTTGACGCCTTAGCACCCCTCTAGTGCGCTCTGGATCCCTCTTTTCCACAGAATCGGCCCCCCAGCTGTCTTCGGACCCCCAGGCCCCTTAGACACCCCCTAGTCTCCTTGCAACCCCTCCAGATTTCTCCCTTCTTGCTCAGAGCCATTTCTTGACCAAGCAGACGACTTAGCACCCCTCTAGTGCACTCTGGACCTCTCTTTGCCACAGAATTGGGCACCCCAGCCCTCTTTTGGCCCCCAGACCTCTTAGACACCCTCTAGTCTCCTGGCAACCCCTCCAGATTTCTCCCTTCTTGCCCAGAGGCATTTCTACACCATGTAGACGCCTTAGCACCCCTCTAGTGCACTCTGGACCTCTCTGTTCCACAGAACTGGGCCCCGCAGCTCTCTTCTGGGCCCCCAGACCCTTTAGACACCCTCTAGTCTCCTCGCAATCCCTCCAGATTTCTTCCTTCTTGCCCAGAGGCATATATGGACCATGTAGATGCCTTAGCACACCTCCAGTGCGCCCTGAACCCCTCTTTTCCACAGAATGGGGACCTGCAGCTCTCTTCTGGCCCCCCAGACCCTTTACACACTCTCTAGTCTCCTCGCAACCCCTCCAGATTTCTCCCTTCTTGCTCAGAGCCATTTCTTGACAGTGTAGATGCCATAGCACCCCTCTAGTGCGCTCTGGATCCCTCTTTTCTACACAGTTGTGCCCCCCAGATATCTTTGGGACCTCCAGACCCCTTAGACATCCTCTAGTCTCCTTGCAACCCCTCCAGATTTCTCCCTTCTTGCCCAGAGGCATTTCTGGACCATGCACACACCTTAGCACCCCTCTATTGTGCTCTGGACCCCTCTTTTCCACATAATTGTGCCCCCCAGATATCTTTGGGACCTCCAGGCCCCTTAGACACTCTCTAGTGTCCTCGCAACCCCTCCAGATTGCTCCCTTCTTCCCCAGAGGCATTTCTTGACAGTGTAGATGCCTTAGCACCCCTCTAGTGCGCTCTGGACCCCTCTTTTCCACAGAATGGGGCCCCCCACCTGTCTTGTGGCCCCCCAGCCCCCTTAGACACCCTCTAGTCTCCTGGCAACCCCTTCAGATTTCTCCCTTCTTCCCCAGAGCCATTTCTAGACCATGCACACACCTTAGCACCCGTCTACTGTGTTCTGGTCCCCTCTTTTCCACAGAATTGGGCCCCCCAGCTCTCTTCTGGGCCCCCAGACCCCTTAGACACCCTCTAGTGTCCTTGCAACCCCTCCAGATTTCTCCCTTCTTCCCCAGAGCCATTTCTAGACCATGCACACACCTTAGCACCCGTCTATTGCGCTCTGGACCCCTCTTTTCCACAGAATGGGGCCCCCCAGCTCTCTTCTGGCCCCCCAGACCCCTTAGACACCCTCTAGTGTCCTCGCAACCCCTCCAGATTGCTCCCTTCTTCCCCAGAGACATTTCTGGATAGTGTAGATGCCTTAGCACCCCTCTAGTGTGCTCTGGACCCCTCTTTTCCACAGAATAGGGACCCCAGCTCTCTTCTGGGCCCCCAGACCCCTTAGACACCCTCTAGTCTCCTGGCAACACCTCCAGATTTCTCCCTTCTTCCCCAGAGGCATTTCTAGACCATGTAGACCTGTTAGAACCCCTCTAGTGCGCTCTGGACCCCTCTTTTGTACACAATTGTGTCCCCCAGATATCTTTGGGACCTCCAGACGCCTTAGACCCCTTCTAATGTCCTCGCAACCCCTCCAGATTTCTCCCTTCTTCCCCAGAGGCATTTCTTGACAGCATACACGCCTAAGCAGCCCCCTAGTGCACTCTGGATCCCACTTTTGCACAGAATTGGCCCCCCAGCTCTCTTCTGGGCCCCCAGACCCCTTAGACTCCCTCTAGTCTCCTGGCAGCCCCTCCAGTTTTCTCCCTTCTTCCCCAGAGGCATTTCTTGACAGTGTAGATGCCCCTTAGCACCCCTCTAGTGTGCTCTGGACCCCTCTTTTCCACAGAATGGGGCCCCCCAGCTCTCTTCAGAAACCTCAGACTCCTTGGACATCCTTTAGTCTCCTGGCAACCTCTCCAGATTTCTCCCTTCTTCCCCAGAGGCATTTCTGGATCATGTACACGCCTTAACACCCCTCTTCTGCACTCTGGACCCCTCTGTTCCACAGAATTGGGACCCCCAGCTGTCTTCTGGCACCCAGGCCCCTTAGACACCCTCTAGTCTCCTCATAACCCTTCCATATTTCTCTCTTCTTCCCCAGAGGCATTTCTGGACAGTGTAGACGCCTTAGCACCCCTCTAGTGCGCTCTGGAGCCCTCTTTTCCACAGAATGGGACCCCCAGCTCTCTTCTGAGCCCCCAGGCCCCTTAGACACCCTCTAGTCTCCTGGCAACCCCTCCAGATTACTCCCTTCTTCCCCAGAGCCATTTCTTGACAGTGTAGACGCCTTAGCACCCCTCTAGTGCGCTCTGGAGCCCTCTTTTCCACAGAATGGGGCCCCCCAGCTCTCCTCTGGCCCCCCCCCAGACCCGTTAGACACCCTCTAGTCTCCTCGCAACCCCTCCAGATTGTTCCCTTCTTGCTCAGAGCCATTTCTTGACAGTGTAGATGCCCCTTAGCACCCCTTTAGTGCACTCTGGACCCCTCTTTTCTGCACAATTGTACCCCCAACTCTCTTCTGGCCCCCCAGGCCCCTTAGACACGCTCTAGTCTAGTGGCAACCCCTCCAGATTTCTCCCTTCTTCCCCAGAGCCATTTCTAGACCATGTAGACACCTTAGCACCCGTCTATTGTGCTCTGGACCCCTCTTTTCCACAGAATTGGGCCCCCCAGCTCTCTTCTGGGCCCCCAGACCCCTTAGACACCCTCTAGTTTACTGGCAACCCCTCCAGATTTCTCCCTTCTTCCCCAGAGCCATTTCTAGACCATGCACACACCTTAGCACCCGTCTATTGTGCTCTGGACCCCTCTTTTCCACAGAATGGGGCCCCCCAGCTCTCTTCTGGCCCCCCAGACCCCTTAGACACCCTCTAGTCTCCTCGCAACCCCTCCAGATTACTCCCTTCTTCCCCAGAGACATTTCTGGATAGTGTAGATGCCTTAGCACCCCTCTAGTGCACTCTGGACCACTCTTTTCCACAGAATTGGGCCCCCCAGCTCTCTTCTGGGCCCCCAGACCCCTTAGACACCCTCTAGTATCCTCACAACTCCTCCAGATTTCTCCCTTCTTGCCCAGAGGCATTTCTAGACCATGTAGACCTGTTAGAACCCCTCTAGTGTGCTCTGGACCCCTCTTTTCCACAGAATTCAGCCCCCCAGATATGTTTGGGACCTCCAGACCCCTTAGACTCACTCTAGTCTCCTCACAACCCCTCCAGATTTCTCCCTTCTTCCCCAGAGCCATTTCTGGACAGTATAGACGCCTAAGCAGCCCCCTAGTGTACTCTGGATCCCTCTTTTCCACAGAACTGGCCCCCCAGCTCTCTTCTGGGGCCCCAGACCCCTTAGACTCCCTCTAGTCTCCTGGCAACCCCTCCAGTTTTCTCCCTTCTTCCCCAGAGGCATTTCTGGACCATGCACACACCTTAGCACCCCTCTAGTGTGCTCTGGACCCTTCTTTTCCACAGAATGAGGCCCCTCAGCTCTCTTCGAGCCGCCCAGGCCCCTTAGACAGCCTCTAGTCTCCTTGCAATCCCTCCAGATTTCTCCCTTCTTCCCCAGAGCCATTTCTTGAATACCTACATGCCTTAGCACCCCTCTAGTGCGCTCTGGACCCCTCTTTTCCACAGAATTGGGCCCCCCAGCTCTCTTCAGAAACCTCAGACTCCTTGGACATCCTCTAGTCTCCTGGCAACCCCTCCAGATTTCTCCCTTCTTCCCCAGAGGCATTTCTGGATCATGTACACGGCTTAACACCCCTCTTCTGCACTCTGGACCCCTCTGTTCCACAGAATTGGGCCCCCCAGCTGTCTTCTGTCCCCCAGGCCCCTTAGACACCCTCTAGCCTCCTGGCAACCCCTCCAGATTTCTCCCTTCTTCCCCAGAGGCGTTTCTGAACCATGTAGACGCCTTAGCACCCCTCTAGTGCACTCTGGACCCCTCTTTTCCACAGAATGGGCCCCCCCAGCTCTCTTCTGGCCCCCCAGACCCCTTAGACACCCTCTACTCTCCTGGCAACCCCTCCAGGTTTCTCCCTTCTTCCCCAGAGGCATTTCTTGACAGTGTAGACACCTTAGCACCCCTCTAGTGCAATCTGGAGCCCTCTTTTCCACAGAATGGGGCCCCCCAGCTCTCCTCTGGCCCCCAGGCCCCTTAGACACCCCCTAGTCTCCTTGCAACCCCTCCAGATTTCTCCTTTCTTCCCCAGAGGCATTTCTCGACCATGTAGACACCTTAGCACCCCTCTAGTGTGCTCTGGACCCCTCTTCTCCACAGAATGGGGCCCTCCAGCTCTTTTCTGGCCCCTTAGACACCCTCTAGTCTCCTGGCAACCCCTCCAGATTTCTCCCTTCTTCCCCAGAGGCATTTCTTGACCAAGTAGACGACTTAGCACCCCTCCAGTGTGCTCTGGACCCCTCTTTTCCACAGAATTGGGCCACCCAGATATCTTTTGGACCTCCAGTCCCCTTAGACACCCTTTAGTCTCCTGGCAACCCCTCCAGATTTCTCCCTTCTTGCCCAGAGGCATTTCTAGACCATGTAGACGCCTTAGCACCCCTCTAGTGTGCTCTGGACCCCTCTGTTCCACAGAATGGGGCCCCCCAGCTCTCTTCAGAAACCTCAGACTCCTTGGACATCCTATAGTCTCCTTGCAACCCCTCCAGATTTCTCCCTTCTTCCCCAGAGGCATTTCTGGATCATGTAGACACCTTAGCACCCCTCTAGTGTGCTGTGGACTCCTCTTCTCCACAGAATGGGGCCCTCCAGCTCTTTTCTGGCCCCTTAGACACCCTCTAGTCTCCTGGCAACCCCTCCAGATTTCTTCCTTCTTGCCCAGAGGCATTTCTTCACCATGTACACGACTTAACACTCCTCTTCTGCACTCTGGAGCCCTCTGTTCCACAGAATTGGGCCCCCCAGCTCTCTTCTGGCCCCCAGGCCCCTTATACATCCTCTAGTCTCCTCGCAGTCCCTCCAGATTTCTCCCTTCTTCCCCAGAGGCATTTCTTGACAGTGTTGACGCCTTAGCACCCCTCTAGTGCGCTCTGGATCCCTCTTTTCCACAGAATCGGCCCCCCAGCTGTCTTCGGACCCCCAGGCCCCTTAGACACCCCCTAGTCTCCTTGCAACCCCTCCAGATTTCTCCCTTCTTGCTCAGAGCCATTTCTTGACCAAGCAGACGACTTAGCACCCCTCTAGTGCACTCTGGACCTCTCTTTGCCACAGAATTGGGCACCCCAGCCCTCTTTTGGCCCCCAGACCTCTTAGACACCCTCTAGTCTCCTGGCAACCCCTCCAGATTTCTCCCTTCTTGCCCAGAGGCATTTCTACACCATGTAGACGCCTTAGCACCCCTCTAGTGCACTCTGGACCTCTCTGTTCCACAGAACTGGGCCCCGCAGCTCTCTTCTGGGCCCCCAGACCCTTTAGACACCCTCTAGTCTCCTCGCAATCCCTCCAGATTTCTTCCTTCTTGCCCAGAGGCATATATGGACCATGTAGATGCCTTAGCACACCTCCAGTGCGCCCTGAACCCCTCTTTTCCACAGAATGGGGACCTGCAGCTCTCTTCTGGCCCCCCAGACCCTTTACACACTCTCTAGTCTCCTCGCAACCCCTCCAGATTTCTCCCTTCTTGCTCAGAGCCATTTCTTGACAGTGTAGATGCCATAGCACCCCTCTAGTGCGCTCTGGATCCCTCTTTTCTACACAGTTGTGCCCCCCAGATATCTTTGGGACCTCCAGACCCCTTAGACATCCTCTAGTCTCCTTGCAACCCCTCCAGATTTCTCCCTTCTTGCCCAGAGGCATTTCTGGACCATGCACACACCTTAGCACCCCTCTATTGTGCTCTGGACCCCTCTTTTCCACATAATTGTGCCCCCCAGATATCTTTGGGACCTCCAGGCCCCTTAGACACTCTCTAGTGTCCTCGCAACCCCTCCAGATTTCTCCCTTCTTCCCCAGAGGCATTTCTTGACAGTGTAGATGCCTTAGCACCCCTCTAGTGCGCTCTGGACCCCTCTTTTCCACAGAATGGGGCCCCCCACCTGTCTTGTGGCCCCCCAGCCCCCTTAGACACCCTCTAGTCTCCTGGCAACCCCTTCAGATTTCTCCCTTCTTCCCCAGAGCCATTTCTAGACCATGCACACACCTTAGCACCCGTCTACTGTGTTCTGGTCCCCTCTTTTCCACAGAATTGGGCCCCCCAGCTCTCTTCTGGGCCCCCAGACCCCTTAGACACCCTCTAGTGTCCTTGCAACCCCTCCAGATTTCTCCCTTCTTCCCCAGAGCCATTTCTAGACCATGCACACACCTTAGCACCCGTCTATTGTGCTCTGGACCCCTCTTTTCCACAGAATGGGGCCCCCCAGCTCTCTTCTGGCCCCCCAGACCCCTTAGACACCCTCTAGTGTCCTCGCAACCCCTCCAGATTGCTCCCTTCTTCCCCAGAGACATTTCTGGATAGTGTAGATGCCTTAGCAGCCCTCTAGTGTGCTCTGGACCCCTCTTTTCCACAGAATAGGGACCCCAGCTCTCTTCTGGGCCCCCAGACCCCTTAGACACCCTCTAGTCTCCTGGCAACACCTCCAGATTTCTCCCTTCTTCCCCAGAGGCATTTCTAGACCATGTAGACCTGTTAGAACCCCTCTAGTGCGCTCTGGACCCCTCTTTTGTACACAATTGTGTCCCCCAGATATCTTTGGGACCTCCAGACGCCTTAGACCCCTTCTAATGTCCTCGCAACCCCTCCAGATTTCTCCCTTCTTCCCCAGAGGCATTTCTTGACAGTGTACACGCCTAAGCAGCCCCCTAGTGCACTCTGGATCCCACTTCTGCACAGAATTGGCCCCCCAGCTCTCTTCTGGGCCCCCAGACCCCTTAGACTCCCTCTAGTCTCCTGGCAGCCCCTCCAGTTTTCTCCCTTCTTCCCCAGAGGCATTTCTTGACAGTGTAGATGCCCCTTAGCACCCCTCTAGTGTGCTCTGGACCCCTCTTTTCCACAGAATGGGGCCCCCCCAGCTCTCTTCAGAAACCTCAGACTCCTTGGACATCCTCTAGTCTCCTGGCAACCCCTCCAGATTTCTCCCTTCTTCCCCAGAGGCATTTCTGGATCATGTACACGGCTTAACACCCCTCTTCTGCACTCTGGACCCCTCTGTTCCACAGAATTGGGCCCCCCAGCTGTCTTCTGGCACCCAGGCCCCTTAGACACCCTCTAGTCTCCTCATAACCCTTCCATATTTCTCCCTTCTTCCCCAGAGGCATTTCTGGACAGTGTAGACGCCTTAGCACCCCTCTTCTGCACTCTGGACCCCTCTTTTCCACAGAATGGGCCCCCCCAGCTCTCTTCTGGGCCCCCAGACCCCTTAGACACCCTCTAGTCTCCTGGCAACCCCTCCAGATTACTCCCTTCTTCCCCAGAGGCATTTCTTGACAGTGTAGACGCCTTAGCACCCCTCTAGTGCGCTCTGGAGCCCTCTTTTCCACAGAATGGGGCCCCCCAGCTCTCCTCTGGCCCCCAGGCCCCTTAGACACCCCCTAGTCTCCTTGCAACCCCTCCAGATTTCTCCTTTCTTCCCCAGAGGCATTTCTCGACCATGTAGACACCTTAGCACCCCTCTAGTGCACTCTGGACCACTCCTTTCTACAGAATGGGGCCCCCGAGCTCTCTTCTGGCCCCCCCCAGACCCGTTAGACACCCTCTAGTCTCCTCGCAACCCCTCCAGATTGTTCCCTTCTTGCTCAGAGCCATTTCTTGACAGTGTAGATGCCCCTTAGCACCCCTTTAGTGCACTCTGGACCCCTCTTTTCTGCACAATTGTACCCCCAACTCTCTTCTGGCCCCCCAGGCCCCTTAGACACCCTCTAGTCTAGTGGCAACCCCTCCAGATTTCTCCCTTCTTCCCCAGAGCCATTTCTAGACCATGTAGACACCTTAGCACCCGTCTATTGTGCTCTGGACCCCTCTTTTCTACAGAATGGGCCCCCCCAGCTCTCTTCTGGCCCCCCAGACCCCTGAGACACCCTCTAGTATCCTCACAACTCCTCCAGATTTCTCCCTTCTTGCCCAGAGGCATTTCTCGACCATGTAGACACCTTAGCACCCCTCTAGTGCACTCTGGACCCCTCTTTTCCACAGAATTGGGCCCCCCAGCTCTCTTCTGGGCCCCCAGACCCCTTAGACACCCTCTAGTCTCCTGGCAACCCCTTCAGATTTCTCCCTTCTTCCCCAGAGCCATTTCTAGACCATGTAGACCTGTTAGAACCCCTCTAGTGTGCTCTGGACCCCTCTTTTCCACAGAATTCAGCCCCCCAGATATGTTTGGGACCTCCAGCCCCCTTAGACACCCTCTAGTGTCCTCGCAACCCCTCCAGATTTCTCCCTTCTTCCCCAGAGCCATTTCTAGACCATGCACACACCTTAGCACCCGTTTGTTGTGCTCTGGTCCCCTCTTTTCCACAGAATTGGGCCCCCCAGCTCTCTTCTGGGCCCCCAGACCCCTTAGACACCCTCTAGTGTCCTCGCAACCCCTCCAGATTTCTCCCTTCTTCCCCAGAGGCATTTCTAGACCACGTAGACCTGTTAGAACCCCTCTAGTGTGCTCTGGACCCCTCTTTTCCACAGAATTCGGCCCCCCGGATATGTTTGGGACCTCCAGACCCCTTAGACCCCTTCTAGTCTCCTCGCAACCCCTCCAGATTTCTCCCTTCTTCCCCAGAGCCATTTCGGGACAGTATAGAAACCTAAGCAGCCCCCTAGTGTACTCTGGATCCCTCTTTTCCACAGAATCGGCCCCCCAGCTGTCTTCTGGGCCCACAGACCCCTTAGACTCCCTCTAGTCTCCTGGCAACCCCTCCAGTTTTCTCCCTTCTTCCCCAGAGGCATTTCTGGACCATGCACACACCTTAGCACCCCTCTAGTGTGCTCTGGACCCTTCTTTTCCACAGAATGAGGCCCCTCAGCTCTCTTCGAGCCGCCCAGGCCCCTTAGACAGCCTCTAGTCTCCTTGCAATCCCTCCAGATTTCTCCCTTCTTCCCCAGAGCCATTTCTTGAATACCTACATGCCTTAGCACCCCTCTAGTGCGCTCTGGACCCCTCTTTTCCACAGATTGGGCCCCCCAGCTCTCTTCAGAAACCTCAGACTCCTTGGACATCCTCTAGTCTCCTGGCAACCCCTCCAGATTTCTCCCTTCTTCCCCAGAGGCATTTCTGGATCATGTACACGGCTTAACACCCCTCTTCTGCACTCTGGACCCCTCTGTTCCACAGAATTGGGCCCCCCAGCTGTCTTCTGTCCCCCAGGCCCCTTAGACCCCCTCTAGTCTCCTGGCAACCCCTCCAGGTTTCTCCCTTCTTCCTCAGAGGCATTTCTTGACAGTGTAGATGCCTTAGCACCCCTCTAGTGCACTCTGGACCCCTCTTTTCCACAGAATGGGCCCCCCCAGCTCTCTTCTGGCCCCCCAGACCCCTTAGACACCCTCTAGTCTCCTGGCAACCCCTCCAGGTTTCTCCCTTCTTCCCCAGAGCCATTTCTTGACAGTGTAGACCCCTTAGCACACCTCTAGTGCAATCTGGAGCCCTCTTTTCCACAGAATGGGGCCCCCCAGCTCTCCTCTGGCCCCCAGGCCCCTTAGACACCCCCTAGTCTCCTTGCAACCCCTCCAGATTTCTCCTTTCTTCCCCAGAGGCATTTCTCGACCATGTAGACACCTTAGCACCCCTCTAGTGCACTCTGGACCACTCTTTTCCACAGAATGGGGCCCCCGAGCTCTCTTCTGGCCCCCCCCCAGACCCCTTAGACACCCTCTAGTCTCCTCGCAACTCCTCCAGATTGCTCCCTTCTTGCTCAGAGCCATTTCTTGACAGTGTAGATGCCCCTTAGCACCCCTTTAGTGCACTCTGGACCCCTCTTTTCTGCACAATTGTATCCCCAACTCTCTTCTGGCCCCCAGACCGCTTAGACACCCTCTAGTCTAATGGCAACCCCTCCAGATTTCTCCCTTCTTCCCCAGAGGCATTTCTGGACAGTGTAGACGCCTTAGCACCCTTCTAGTGCGCTCTGGAGCCCTCTTTTCCACAGAATTGGGCCCCCGAGCTGTCTTCTGGCTCCCCAGGCCCCTTAGACACCCTCTAGTCTCCTCGCAATCCCTCCAGATTTCTCCCTTCTTGCCCAGAGGCATATATGGACCATGTAGATGCCTTAGCACACCTCCACTGCACCCTGAACCCCTCTTTTCCACAGAATGGGGACCTGCAGCTCTCTTCTGGCCCCCCAGACCCTTTAGACAGCCTCTAGTCTCCTCGCAACCCCTCCATATTTCTCCCGTCTTCCTCAGAGCCATTTCTTGACAGTGTAGACCCCTTAGCACCCCTCTAGTGCGCTCTGGACCCCTCTTTTCCACAGAATGGGGCCCCCCAGCTCTCTTCTGGGTCCCCAGACCCCTTAGACACCCTCTAGTCTCCTCGCAACCCCTCCAGATTTCTCCCTTCTTCCCCAGAGGCATTTCTTGACCAAGCAGACGACTTAGCACCCCTCTAGTGCGCGCTGGACCTCTCTGTTCCACACAATTGGGCCCCCCAGCTCTCTTCTGGGCCCCCAGACCCCTTAGACACCCTCTAGTCTCCTCGCAACCCCTCCAGATTTCTCCCTTCTTCCCCAGAGCCATTTCTGGAGAGTGTAGATGCCTTAGCACCCGTCTACTGCGCTCTGGACCCCTCTGTTCCACAGAATTGGGCCCCCCAGCTCTCTTCTGGCCCCCCAGACCCCTTAGACACCCTCTAGTGTGCTCGCAGCCCCTCCAGATTTCTCCCTTCTTCCCCAGAGGCATTTCTTGAGAGTGTAGACCCCTTAGCACCCCTCTAGTGCACTCTGGACCCCTTTTTTCCACAGAATGGGGCCCCCCAGCCCTCTTCTGTGCCCCCAGACCCCTTAGACTCACTCTAGTCTCCTCGCAACCCCTCCAGATTTCTCCCTTCTTTCCCAGAGCCATTTCTTGAATACCTACATGCCTTAGCACCCCTCTAGTGCGCTCTGGACCCCTCTTTTCTACACAGTTGTGCCCCATAGGTATCTTTGGGACCTCCAGACCCCTTAGACACTCTCTAGTGTCCTCGCAACCCCTGCAGATTGCTCCCTTCTTCCCCAGAGCCATTTCTAGACCATGCACACACCTTAGCACCCCTCTAGTGCACTCTGGACCCCTCTTTTCCACAGAATGGCCCCCCCCAGCTCTCTTCTGGCCCCCCAGACCCCTTAGACACTCTCTAGTCTCCTGGCAACCCCTCCAGATTTCTCCCTTCTTCCCCAGAGGCATTTCTGGACAGTGTAGATGCCTTAGCACCCCTCTAGTGTGCTCTGGACTCCTTTTTTCTACAGAATGGGGCCTCCAGCTCTCTTCTGGCCCCCCAGGCCCCTTAGACACCCTCTAGTCTCCTCGCAACCCCTCCAGATTTCTCCCTTCTTCCCGAGAGGCATTTCTTGACAGTTTAGACCACTTACCACCCCTCTAGTGTGCTCTGGACCCCTCTTTTCTACACAGTTGTGCCCCTCAGATATGTTCTGCTCCCCCAGACCCCTTAGACATCCTCTAGTCTCCTCGCAACCCCTCCAGATTTCTCCCTGCTTCTCCAGAGCCATTTCTTGACATTGTGGACACCTTAGCACCCCTCCAGTGCGCTCTGGAGCCCTCTTTTCCACAGAATGGGCCCCCCCAGCTCTCTTCTGGCCCCCCAGACCCCTTAGACACCCTCTAGTCTCCTCGCAACCCCTCCAGATTGCTCCCTTCTTCCCCAGAGGCATTTCTGGACCATGTAGACGCCATAGGACCCCTCTAGTGCACTCTGGACCCGTCTGTTCCACAGAATGTGGCCCCCTAGCACTCTTCTGGGCCCCCAGACCCCTTAGACACCCTCTAGTCTCCTGGCAACCCCTCCAGATTGCTCCCTTCTTCCCCAGAGGCATTTCTGGACCATGTAGACACCTTAGCACCCCTGTAGTGTGCTCTGGAGCCCTCTTTTCTGCACAATTGTACCCCCAACTCTCTTCTGGCCCCCCAGGCCCCTTAGACACGCTCTAGTCTAGTGGCAACCCCTCCAGATTTCTCCCTTCTTCCCCAGAGCCATTTCTAGACCATGTAGACACCTTAGCACCCGTCTATTGTGCTCTGGACCCCTCTTTTCCACAGAATTGGGCCCCCCAGCTCTCTTCTGGGCCCCCAGACCCCTTAGACACCCTCTAGTTTACTGGCAACCCCTCCAGATTTCTCCCTTCTTCCCCAGAGCCATTTCTAGACCATGCACACACCTTAGCACCCGTCTATTGTGCTCTGGACCCCTCTTTTCCACAGAATGGGGCCCCCCAGCTCTCTTCTGGCCCCCCAGACCCCTTAGACACCCTCTAGTCTCCTCGCAACCCCTCCAGATTACTCCCTTCTTCCCCAGAGACATTTCTGGATAGTGTAGATGCCTTAGCACCCCTCTAGTGCACTCTGGACCACTCTTTTCCACAGAATTGGCCCCCCAGCTCTCTTCTGGGCCCCCAGACCCCTTAGACACCCTCTAGTATCC
This sequence comes from Dromaius novaehollandiae, assembly GCF_036370855.1. Lineage (NCBI taxonomy): Eukaryota > Metazoa > Chordata > Aves > Casuariiformes > Dromaiidae > Dromaius > Dromaius novaehollandiae. The sequence goes on from NC_088113.1 coordinate 22,091,963, forward strand.
TCACAACTCCTCCAGATTTCTCCCTTCTTGCCCAGAGGCATTTCTAGACCATGTAGACCTGTTAGAACCCCTCTAGTGTGCTCTGGACCCCTCTTTTCCACAGAATTCAGCCCCCCAGATATGTTTGGGACCTCCAGACCCCTTAGACTCACTCTAGTCTCCTCACAACCCCTCCAGATTTCTCCCTTCTTCCCCAGAGCCATTTCTGGACAGTATAGACGCCTAAGCAGCCCCCTAGTGTACTCTGGATCCCTCTTTTCCACAGAACTGGCCCCCCAGCTCTCTTCTGGGCCCCCAGACCCCTTAGACTCCCTCTAGTCTCCTGGCAACCCCTCCAGTTTTCTCCCTTCTTCCCCAGAGGCATTTCTGGACCATGCACACACCTTAGCACCCCTCTAGTGTGCTCTGGACCCTTCTTTTCCACAGAATGAGGCCCCTCAGCTCTCTTCGAGCCGCCCAGGCCCCTTAGACAGCCTCTAGTCTCCTTGCAATCCCTCCAGATTTCTCCCTTCTTCCCCAGAGCCATTTCTTGAATACCTACATGCCTTAGCACCCCTCTAGTGCGCTCTGGACCCCTCTTTTCCACAGAATGGGGCCCCCCAGCTCTCTTCAGAAACCTCAGACTCCTTGGACATCCTCTAGTCTCCTGGCAACCCCTCCAGATTTCTCCCTTCTTCCCCAGAGGCATTTCTGGATCATGTACACGGCTTAACACCCCTCTTCTGCACTCTGGACCCCTCTGTTCCACAGAATTGGGCCCCCCAGCTGTCTTCTGTCCCCCAGGCCCCTTAGACACCCTCTACTCTCCTGGCAACCCCTCCAGGTTTCTCCCTTCTTCCGCAGAGGCATTTCTTGACAGTGTAGACCCCTTAGCACCCCTCTAGTGCAATCTGGAGCCCTCTTTTCCACAGAATGGGGCCCCCCAGCTCTCCTCTGGCCCCCCAGGCCCCTTAGACACCCCCTAGTCTCCTTGCAACCCCTCCAGATTTCTCCTTTCTTCCCCAGAGGCATTTCTCGACCATGTAGACACCTTAGCACCCCTCTAGTGTGCTCTGGACCCCTCTTCTCCACAGAATGGGGCCCTCCAGCTCTTTTCTGGCCCCTTAGACACCCTCTAGTCTCCTGGCAACCCCTCCAGATTTCTCCCTTCTTCCCCAGAGGCATTTCTTGACCAAGTAGACGACTTAGCACCCCTCCAGTGTGCTCTGGACCCCTCTTTTCCACAGAATTGGGCCACCCAGATATCTTTTGGACCTCCAGTCCCCTTAGACACCCTTTAGTCTCCTGGCAACCCCTCCAGATTTCTCCCTTCTTGCCCAGAGGCATTTCTAGACCATGTAGACGCCTTAGCACCCCTCTAGTGTGCTCTGGACCCCTCTGTTCCACAGAATGGGGCCCCCCAGCTCTCTTCAGAAACCTCAGACTCCTTGGACATCCTATAGTCTCCTTGCAACCCCTCCAGATTTCTCCCTTCTTCCCCAGAGGCATTTCTGGATCATGTAGACACCTTAGCACCCCTCTAGTGTGCTGTGGACTCCTCTTCTCCACAGAATGGGGCCCTCCAGCTCTTTTCTGGCCCCTTAGACACCCTCTAGTCTCCTGGCAACCCCTCCAGATTTCTTCCTTCTTGCCCAGAGGCATTTCTTCACCATGTACACGACTTAACACTCCTCTTCTGCACTCTGGAGCCCTCTGTTCCACAGAATTGGGCCCCCCAGCTCTCTTCTGGCCCCCAGGCCCCTTATACATCCTCTAGTCTCCTCGCAGTCCCTCCAGATTTCTCCCTTCTTCCCCAGAGGCATTTCTTGACAGTGTTGACGCCTTAGCACCCCTCTAGTGCGCTCTGGATCCCTCTTTTCCACAGAATCGGCCCCCCAGCTGTCTTCGGACCCCCAGGCCCCTTAGACACCCCCTAGTCTCCTTGCAACCCCTCCAGATTTCTCCCTTCTTGCTCAGAGCCATTTCTTGACCAAGCAGACGACTTAGCACCCCTCTAGTGCACTCTGGACCTCTCTTTGCCACAGAATTGGGCACCCCAGCCCTCTTTTGGCCCCCAGACCTCTTAGACACCCTCTAGTCTCCTGGCAACCCCTCCAGATTTCTCCCTTCTTGCCCAGAGGCATTTCTACACCATGTAGACGCCTTAGCACCCCTCTAGTGCACTCTGGACCTCTCTGTTCCACAGAACTGGGCCCCGCAGCTCTCTTCTGGGCCCCCAGACCCTTTAGACACCCTCTAGTCTCCTCGCAATCCCTCCAGATTTCTTCCTTCTTGCCCAGAGGCATATATGGACCATGTAGATGCCTTAGCACACCTCCAGTGCGCCCTGAACCCCTCTTTTCCACAGAATGGGGACCTGCAGCTCTCTTCTGGCCCCCCAGACCCTTTACACACTCTCTAGTCTCCTCGCAACCCCTCCAGATTTCTCCCTTCTTGCTCAGAGCCATTTCTTGACAGTGTAGATGCCATAGCACCCCTCTAGTGCGCTCTGGATCCCTCTTTTCTACACAGTTGTGCCCCCCAGATATCTTTGGGACCTCCAGACCCCTTAGACATCCTCTAGTCTCCTTGCAACCCCTCCAGATTTCTCCCTTCTTGCCCAGAGGCATTTCTGGACCATGCACACACCTTAGCACCCCTCTATTGTGCTCTGGACCCCTCTTTTCCACATAATTGTGCCCCCCAGATATCTTTGGGACCTCCAGGCCCCTTAGACACTCTCTAGTGTCCTCGCAACCCCTCCAGATTGCTCCCTTCTTCCCCAGAGGCATTTCTTGACAGTGTAGATGCCTTAGCACCCCTCTAGTGCGCTCTGGACCCCTCTTTTCCACAGAATGGGGCCCCCCACCTGTCTTGTGGCCCCCCAGCCCCCTTAGACACCCTCTAGTCTCCTGGCAACCCCTTCAGATTTCTCCCTTCTTCCCCAGAGCCATTTCTAGACCATGCACACACCTTAGCACCCGTCTACTGTGTTCTGGTCCCCTCTTTTCCACAGAATTGGGCCCCCCAGCTCTCTTCTGGGCCCCCAGACCCCTTAGACACCCTCTAGTGTCCTTGCAACCCCTCCAGATTTCTCCCTTCTTCCCCAGAGCCATTTCTAGACCATGCACACACCTTAGCACCCGTCTATTGTGCTCTGGACCCCTCTTTTCCACAGAATGGGGCCCCCCAGCTCTCTTCTGGCCCCCCAGACCCCTTAGACACCCTCTAGTGTCCTCGCAACCCCTCCAGATTGCTCCCTTCTTCCCCAGAGACATTTCTGGATAGTGTAGATGCCTTAGCACCCCTCTAGTGTGCTCTGGACCCCTCTTTTCCACAGAATAGGGACCCCAGCTCTCTTCTGGGCCCCCAGACCCCTTAGACACCCTCTAGTCTCCTGGCAACACCTCCAGATTTCTCCCTTCTTCCCCAGAGGCATTTCTAGACCATGTAGACCTGTTAGAACCCCTCTAGTGCGCTCTGGACCCCTCTTTTGTACACAATTGTGTCCCCCAGATATCTTTGGGACCTCCAGACGCCTTAGACCCCTTCTAATGTCCTCGCAACCCCTCCAGATTTCTCCCTTCTTCCCCAGAGGCATTTCTTGACAGTGTACACGCCTAAGCAGCCCCCTAGTGCACTCTGGATCCCACTTCTGCACAGAATTGGCCCCCCAGCTCTCTTCTGGGCCCCCAGACCCCTTAGACTCCCTCTAGTCTCCTGGCAGCCCCTCCAGTTTTCTCCCTTCTTCCCCAGAGGCATTTCTTGACAGTGTAGATGCCCCTTAGCACCCCTCTAGTGTGCTCTGGACCCCTCTTTTCCACAGAATGGGGCCCCCCAGCTCTCTTCAGAAACCTCAGACTCCTTGGACATCCTCTAGTCTCCTGGCAACCCCTCCAGATTTCTCCCTTCTTCCCCAGAGGCATTTCTGGATCATGTACACGCCTTAACACCCCTCTTCTGCACTCTGGACCCCTCTGTTCCACAGAATTGGGCCCCCCAGCTGTCTTCTGGCACCCAGGCCCCTTAGACACCCTCTAGTCTCCTCATAACCCCTCCAGATTTCTCCCTTCTTCCCCAGAGGCATTTCTGGACAGTGTAGACGCCTTAGCACCCCTCTTCTGCACTCTGGACCCCTCTTTTCCACAGAATGGGCCCCCCCAGCTCTCTTCTGGGCCCCCAGACCCCTTAGACACCCTCTAGTCTCCTGGCAACCCCTCCAGATTACTCCCTTCTTCCCCAGAGGCATTTCTTGACAGTGTAGACGCCTTAGCACCCCTCTAGTGCGCTCTGGAGCCCTCTTTTCCACAGAATGGGGCCCCCCAGCTCTCCTCTGGCCCCCAGGCCCCTTAGACACCCCCTAGTCTCCTTGCAACCCCTCCAGATTTCTCCTTTCTTCCCCAGAGGCATTTCTCGACCATGTAGACACCTTAGCACCCCTCTAGTGCACTCTGGACCACTCTTTTCTACAGAATGGGGCCCCCGAGCTCTCTTCTGGCCCCCCCCAGACCCGTTAGACACCCTCTAGTCTCCTCGCAACCCCTCCAGATTGTTCCCTTCTTGCTCAGAGCCATTTCTTGACAGTGTAGATGCCCCTTAGCACCCCTTTAGTGCACTCTGGACCCCTCTTTTCTGCACAATTGTACCCCCAACTCTCTTCTGGCCCCCCAGGCCCCTTAGACACGCTCTAGTCTAGTGGCAACCCCTCCAGATTTCTCCCTTCTTCCCCAGAGCCATTTCTAGACCATGTAGACACCTTAGCACCCGTCTATTGTGCTCTGGACCCCTCTTTTCTACAGAATGGGCCCCCCCAGCTCTCTTCTGGCCCCCCAGACCCCTGAGACACCCTCTAGTATCCTCACAACTCCTCCAGATTTCTCCCTTCTTGCCCAGAGGCATTTCTCGACCATGTAGACACCTTAGCACCCCTCTAGTGCACTCTGGACCCCTCTTTTCCACAAAATTGGGCCCCCCAGCTCTCTTCTGGGCCCCCAGACCCCTTAGACACCCTCTAGTCTCCTGGCAACCCCTTCAGATTTCTCCCTTCTTCCCCAGAGCCATTTCTAGACCATGTAGACCTGTTAGAACCCCTCTAGTGTGCTCTGGACCCCTCTTTTCCACAGAATTCAGCCCCCCAGATATGTTTGGGACCTCCAGCCCCCTTAGACACCCTCTAGTGTCCTCGCAACCCCTCCAGATTGCTCCCTTCTTCCCCAGAGACATTTCTAGACCATGCACACACCTTAGCACCCGTTTGTTGTGCTCTGGTCCCCTCTTTTCCACAGAATTGGGCCCCCCAGCTCTCTTCTGGGCCCCCAGACCCCTTAGACACCCTCTAGTATCCTCACAACCCCTCCAGATTTCTCCCTTCTTCCCCAGAGGCATTTCTAGACCACGTAGACCTGTTAGAACCCCTCTAGTGTGCTCTGGACCCCTCTTTTCCACAGAATTCGGCCCCCCGGATATGTTTGGGACCTCCAGACCCCTTAGACCCCTTCTAGTCTACTCGCAACCCCTCCAGATTTCTCCCTTCTTCCCCAGAGCCATTTCGGGACAGTATAGAAACCTAAGCAGCCCCCTAGTGTACTCTGGATCCCTCTTTTCCACAGAATCAGCCCCCCAGCTCTCTTCTGGGCCCACAGACCCCTTAGACTCCCTCTAGTCTCCTGGCAACCCCTCCAGTTTTCTCCCTTCTTCCCCAGAGGCATTTCTGGACCATGTAGACGCCTTAGCACCCCTCTAGTGTGCTCTGGACCCTTCTTTTCCACAGAATGAGGCCCCTCAGCTCTCTTCGAGCCGCCCAGGCCCCTTAGACAGCCTCTAGTCTCCTTGCAATCCCTCCAGATTTCTCCCTTCTTCCCCAGAGCCATTTCTTGAATACCTACATGCCTTAGCACCCCTCTAGTGCGCTCTGGACCCCTCTTTTCCACAGAATTGGGCCCCCCAGCTCTCTTCAGAAACCTCAGACTCCTTGGACATCCTCTAGTCTCCTGGCAACCCCTCCAGATTTCTCCCTTCTTCCCCAGAGGCATTTCTGGATCATGTACACGGCTTAACACCCCTCTTCTGCACTCTGGACCCCTCTGTTCCACAGAATTGGGCCCCCCAGCTGTCTTCTATCCCCCAGGCCCCTTAGACACCCTCTAGTCTCCTGGCAACCCCTCCAGGTTTCTCCCTTCTTCCGCAGAGGCATTTCTTGACAGTGTAGATGCCTTAGCACCCCTCTAGTGCACTCTGGACCCCTCTTTTCCACAGAATGGGCCCCCCCAGCTCTCTTCTGGCCCCCCAGACCCCTTAGACACCCTCTAGTCTCCTGGCAACCCCTCCAGGTTTCTCCCTTCTTCCCCAGAGCCATTTCTTGACAGTGTAGACCCCTTAGCACACCTCTAGTGCAATCTGGAGCCCTCTTTTCCACAGAATGGGGCCCCCCAGCTCTCCTCTGGCCCCCAGGCCCCTTAGACACCCCCTAGTCTCCTTGCAACCCCTCCAGATTTCTCCTTTCTTCCCCAGAGGCATTTCTCGACCATGTAGACACCTTAGCACCCCTCTAGTGCACTCTGGACCACTCTTTTCCACAGAATGGGGCCCCCGAGCTCTCTTCTGGCCCCCCCCCAGACCCCTTAGACACCCTCTAGTCTCCTCGCAACTCCTCCAGATTGCTCCCTTCTTGCTCAGAGCCATTTCTTGACAGTGTAGATGCCCCTTAGCACCCCTTTAGTGCACTCTGGACCCCTCTTTTCTGCACAATTGTATCCCCAACTCTCTTCTGGCCCCCAGACCGCTTAGACACCCTCTAGTCTAATGGCAACCCCTCCAGATTTCTCCCTTCTTCCCCAGAGGCATTTCTGGACAGTGTAGACGCCTTAGCACCCTTCTAGTGCGCTCTGGAGCCCTCTTTTCCACAGAATTGGGCCCCCGAGCTGTCTTCTGGCTCCCCAGGCCCCTTAGACACCCTCTAGTCTCCTCGCAATCCCTCCAGATTTCTCCCTTCTTGCCCAGAGGCATATATGGACCATGTAGATGCCTTAGCACACCTCCACTGCGCCCTGAACCCCTCTTTTCCACAGAATGGGGACCTGCAGCTCTCTTCTGGCCCCCCAGACCCTTTAGACAGCCTCTAGTCTCCTCGCAACCCCTCCATATTTCTCCCGTCTTCCTCAGAGCCATTTCTGGACAGTGTAGACCCCTTAGCACCCCTCTAGTGCGCTCTGGACCCCTCTTTTCCACAGAATGGGGCCCCCCAGCTCTCTTCTGGGTCCCCAGACCCCTTAGACACCCTCTAGTCTCCTGGCAAACCCTCCAGATTGCTCCCTTCTTGCTCAGAGCCATTTCTTGACTAAGCAGACGACTTAGCACCCCTCTAGTGCGCGCTGGACCTCTCTGTTCCACACAATTGGGCCCCCCAGCTCTCTTCTGGGCCCCCAGACCCCTTAGACACCCTCTAGTCTCCTCGCAACCCCTCCAGATTTCTCCCTTCTTCCCCAGAGGCATTTCTTGAGAGTGTAGACCCCTTAGCACCCCTCTAGTGCACTCTGGACCACTTTTTCCAACAGAATGGGGCCCCCCCGCCCTCTTCTGTGCCCCCAGACCCCTTAGACACCCTCTAGTCTCCTCGCAACCCCTCCAGATTTCTCCCTTCTTTCCCAGAGCCATTTCTTGAATACCTACATGCCTTAGCACCCCTCTAGTGCGCTCTGGACCCCTCTTTTCTACACAGTTGTGCCCCATAGGTATCTTTGGGACCTCCAGACCCCTTAGACACTCTCTAGTGTCCTCGCAACCCCTCCAGATTGCTCCCTTCTTCCCCAGAGCCATTTCTAGACCATGCACACACCTTAGCACCCCTCTAGTGCACTCTGGACCCCTCTTTTCCACAGAATGGCCCCCCCCAGCTCTCTTCTGGCCCCCCAGACCCCTTAGACACTCTCTAGTCTCCTGGCAACCCCTCCAGATTTCTCCCTTCTTCCCCAGAGGCATTTCTGGACAGTGTAGATGCCTTAGCACCCCTCTAGTGTGCTCTGGACCCCTTTTTTCTACAGAATGGGGCCTCCAGCTCTCTTCTGGCCCCCCAGGCCCCTTAGACACCCTCTAGTCTCCTCGCAACCCCTCCAGATTTCTCCCTTCTTCCCGAGAGGCATTTCTTGACAGTTTAGACCACTTACCACCCCTCTAGTGTGCTCTGGACCCCTCTTTTCTACACAGTTGTGCCCCTCAGATATGTTCTGCTCCCCCAGACCCCTTAGACATCCTCTAGTCTCCTCGCAACCCCTCCAGATTTCTCCCTGCTTCTCCAGAGCCATTTCTTGACAGTGTGGACACCTTAGCACCCCTCCAGTGCGCTCTGGAGCCCTCTTTTCCACAGAATGGGCCCCCCCAGCTCTCTTGGGGCCCCCCAGACCCCTTAGACACCCTCTAGTCTCCTCGCAACCCCTCCAGATTGCTCCCTTCTTCCCCAGAGGCATTTCTGGACCATGTAGACGCCATAGGACCCCTCTAGTGCACTCTGGACCCGTCTGTTCCACAGAATGTGGCCCCCTAGCACTCTTCTGGGCCCCCAGACCCCTTAGACACCCTCTAGTCTCCTGGCAACCCCTCCAGATTGCTCCCTTCTTCCCCAGAGGCATTTCTGGACCATGTAGACACCTTAGCACCCCTGTAGTGTGCTCTGGAGCCCTCTTTTCTGCACAATTGTACCCCCAACTCTCTTCTGGCCCCCCAGGCCCCTTAGACATGCTCTAGTCTAGTGGCAACCCCTCCAGATTTCTCCCTTCTTCCCCAGAGCCATTTCTAGACCATGTAGACACCTTAGCACCCGTCTATTGTGCTCTGGACCCCTCTTTTCCACAGAATTGGGCCCCCCAGCTCTCTTCTGGGCCCCCAGACCCCTTAGACACCCTCTAGTTTACTGGCAACCCCTCCAGATTTCTCCCTTCTTCCCCAGAGCCATTTCTAGACCATGCACACACCTTAGCACCCGTCTATTGTGCTCTGGACCCCTCTTTTCCACAGAATGGGGCCCCCCAGCTCTCTTCTGGCCCCCCAGACCCCTTAGACACCCTCTAGTCTCCTCGCAACCCCTCCAGATTACTCCCTTCTTCCCCAGAGACATTTCTGGATAGTGTAGATGCCTTAGCACCCCTCTAGTGCACTCTGGACCACTCTTTTCCACAGAATTGGCCCCCCAGCTCTCTTCTGGGCCCCCAGACCCCTTAGACACCCTCTAGTATCCTCACAACTCCTCCAGATTTCTCCCTTCTTGCCCAGAGGCATTTCTAGACCATGTAGACCTGTTAGAACCCCTCTAGTGTGCTCTGGACCCCTCTTTTCCACAGAATTCAGCCCCCCAGATATGTTTGGGACCTCCAGACCCCTTAGACTCACTCTAGTCTCCTCACAACCCCTCCAGATTTCTCCCTTCTTCCCCAGAGCCATTTCTGGACAGTATAGACGCCTAAGCAGCCCCCTAGTGTACTCTGGATCCCTCTTTTCCACAGAACTGGCCCCCCAGCTCTCTTCTGGGTCCCCAGACCCCTTAGACTCCCTCTAGTCTCCTGGCAACCCCTCCAGTTTTCTCCCTTCTTCCCCAGAGGCATTTCTGGACCATGCACACACCTTAGCACCCCTCTAGTGTGCTCTGGACCCTTCTTTTCCACAGAATGAGGCCCCTCAGCTCTCTTCGAGCCGCCCAGGCCCCTTAGACAGCCTCTAGTCTCCTTGCAATCCCTCCAGATTTCTCCCTTCTTCCCCAGAGCCATTTCTTGAATACCTACATGCCTTAGCACCCCTCTAGTGCGCTCTGGACCCCTCTTTTCCACAGAATGGGGCCCCCCAGCTCTCTTCAGAAACCTCAGACTCCTTGGACATCCTCTAGTCTCCTGGCAACCCCTCCAGATTTCTCCCTTCTTCCCCAGAGGCATTTCTGGATCATGTACACGGCTTAACACCCCTCTTCTGCACTCTGGACCCCTCTGTTCCACAGAATTGGGCCCCCCAGCTGTCTTCTGTCCCCCAGGCCCCTTAGACACCCTCTACTCTCCTGGCAACCCCTCCAGGTTTCTCCCTTCTTCCGCAGAGGCATTTCTTGACAGTGTAGACCCCTTAGCACCCCTCTAGTGCAATCTGGAGCCCTCTTTTCCACAGAATGGGGCCCCCCAGCTCTCCTCTGGCCCCCCAGGCCCCTTAGACACCCCCTAGTCTCCTTGCAACCCCTCCAGATTTCTCCTTTCTTCCCCAGAGGCATTTCTCGACCATGTAGACACCTTAGCACCCCTCTAGTGTGCTCTGGACCCCTCTTCTCCACAGAATGGGGCCCTCCAGCTCTTTTCTGGCCCCTTAGACACCCTCTAGTCTCCTGGCAACCCCTCCAGATTTCTCCCTTCTTCCCCAGAGGCATTTCTTGACCAAGTAGACGACTTAGCACCCCTCCAGTGTGCTCTGGACCCCTCTTTTCCACAGAATTGGGCCACCCAGATATCTTTTGGACCTCCAGTCCCCTTAGACACCCTTTAGTCTCCTGGCAACCCCTCCAGATTTCTCCCTTCTTGCCCAGAGGCATTTCTAGACCATGTAGACGCCTTAGCACCCCTCTAGTGTGCTCTGGACCCCTCTGTTCCACAGAATGGGGCCCCCCAGCTCTCTTCAGAAACCTCAGACTCCTTGGACATCCTATAGTCTCCTTGCAACCCCTCCAGATTTCTCCCTTCTTCCCCAGAGGCATTTCTGGATCATGTAGACACCTTAGCACCCCTCTAGTGTGCTGTGGACTCCTCTTCTCCACAGAATGGGGCCCTCCAGCTCTTTTCTGGCCCCTTAGACACCCTCTAGTCTCCTGGCAACCCCTCCAGATTTCTTCCTTCTTGCCCAGAGGCATTTCTTCACCATGTACACGACTTAACACTCCTCTTCTGCACTCTGGAGCCCTCTGTTCCACAGAATTGGGCCCCCCAGCTCTCTTCTGGCCCCCAGGCCCCTTATACATCCTCTAGTCTCCTCGCAGTCCCTCCAGATTTCTCCCTTCTTCCCCAGAGGCATTTCTTGACAGTGTTGACGCCTTAGCACCCCTCTAGTGCGCTCTGGATCCCTCTTTTCCACAGAATCGGCCCCCCAGCTGTCTTCGGACCCCCAGGCCCCTTAGACACCCCCTAGTCTCCTTGCAACCCCTCCAGATTTCTCCCTTCTTGCTCAGAGCCATTTCTTGACCAAGCAGACGACTTAGCACCCCTCTAGTGCACTCTGGACCTCTCTTTGCCACAGAATTGGGCACCCCAGCCCTCTTTTGGCCCCCAGACCTCTTAGACACCCTCTAGTCTCCTGGCAACCCCTCCAGATTTCTCCCTTCTTGCCCAGAGGCATTTCTACACCATGTAGACGCCTTAGCACCCCTCTAGTGCACTCTGGACCTCTCTGTTCCACAGAACTGGGCCCCGCAGCTCTCTTCTGGGCCCCCAGACCCTTTAGACACCCTCTAGTCTCCTCGCAATCCCTCCAGATTTCTTCCTTCTTGCCCAGAGGCATATATGGACCATGTAGATGCCTTAGCACACCTCCAGTGCGCCCTGAACCCCTCTTTTCCACAGAATGGGGACCTGCAGCTCTCTTCTGGCCCCCCAGACCCTTTACACACTCTCTAGTCTCCTCGCAACCCCTCCAGATTTCTCCCTTCTTGCTCAGAGCCATTTCTTGACAGTGTAGATGCCATAGCACCCCTCTAGTGCGCTCTGGATCCCTCTTTTCTACACAGTTGTGCCCCCCAGATATCTTTGGGACCTCCAGACCCCTTAGACATCCTCTAGTCTCCTTGCAACCCCTCCAGATTTCTCCCTTCTTGCCCAGAGGCATTTCTGGACCATGCACACACCTTAGCACCCCTCTATTGTGCTCTGGACCCCTCTTTTCCACATAATTGTGCCCCCCAGATATCTTTGGGACCTCCAGGCCCCTTAGACACTCTCTAGTGTCCTCGCAACCCCTCCAGATTGCTCCCTTCTTCCCCAGAGGCATTTCTTGACAGTGTAGATGCCTTAGCACCCCTCTAGTGCGCTCTGGACCCCTCTTTTCCACAGAATGGGGCCCCCCACCTGTCTTGTGGCCCCCCAGCCCCCTTAGACACCCTCTAGTCTCCTGGCAACCCCTTCAGATTTCTCCCTTCTTCCCCAGAGCCATTTCTAGACCATGCACACACCTTAGCACCCGTCTACTGTGTTCTGGTCCCCTCTTTTCCACAGAATTGGGCCCCCCAGCTCTCTTCTGGGCCCCCAGACCCCTTAGACACCCTCTAGTGTCCTTGCAACCCCTCCAGATTTCTCCCTTCTTCCCCAGAGCCATTTCTAGACCATGCACACACCTTAGCACCCGTCTATTGTGCTCTGGACCCCTCTTTTCCACAGAATGGGGCCCCCCAGCTCTCTTCTGGCCCCCCAGACCCCTTAGACACCCTCTAGTGTCCTCGCAACCCCTCCAGATTGCTCCCTTCTTCCCCAGAGACATTTCTGGATAGTGTAGATGCCTTAGCACCCCTCTAGTGTGCTCTGGACCCCTCTTTTCCACAGAATAGGGACCCCAGCTCTCTTCTGGGCCCCCAGACCCCTTAGACACCCTCTAGTCTCCTGGCAACACCTCCAGATTTCTCCCTTCTTCCCCAGAGGCATTTCTAGACCATGTAGACCTGTTAGAACCCCTCTAGTGCGCTCTGGACCCCTCTTTTGTACACAATTGTGTCCCCCAGATATCTTTGGGACCTCCAGACGCCTTAGACCCCTTCTAATGTCCTCGCAACCCCTCCAGATTTCTCCCTTCTTCCCCAGAGGCATTTCTTGACAGTGTACACGCCTAAGCAGCCCCCTAGTGCACTCTGGATCCCACTTCTGCACAGAATTGGCCCCCCAGCTCTCATCTGGGCCCCCAGACCCCTTAGACTCCCTCTAGTCTCCTGGCAGCCCCTCCAGTTTTCTCCCTTCTTCCCCAGAGGCATTTCTTGACAGTGTAGATGCCCCTTAGCACCCCTCTAGTGTGCTCTGGACCCCTCTTTTCCACAGAATGGGGCCCCCCAGCTCTCCTCTGGCCCCCAGGCCCCTTAGACACCCCCTAGTCTCCTTGCAACCCCTCCAGATTTCTCCTTTCTTCCCCAGAGGCATTTCTCGACCATGTAGACACCTTAGCACCCCTCTAGTGCACTCTGGACCACTCTTTTCTACAGAATGGGGCCCCCGAGCTCTCTTCTGGCCCCCCCCAGACCCGTTAGACACCCTCTAGTCTCCTCGCAACCCCTCCAGATTGTTCCCTTCTTGCTCAGAGCCATTTCTTGACAGTGTAGATGCCCCTTAGCACCCCTTTAGTGCACTCTGGACCCCTCTTTTCTGCACAATTGTACCCCCAACTCTCTTCTGGCCCCCCAGGCCCCTTAGACACGCTCTAGTCTAGTGGCAACCCCTCCAGATTTCTCCCTTCTTCCCCAGAGCCATTTCTAGACCATGTAGACACCTTAGCACCCGTCTATTGTGCTCTGGACCCCTCTTTTCTACAGAATGGGCCCCCCCAGCTCTCTTCTGGCCCCCCAGACCCCTGAGACACCCTCTAGTATCCTCACAACTCCTCCAGATTTCTCCCTTCTTGCCCAGAGGCATTTCTCGACCATGTAGACACCTTAGCACCCCTCTAGTGCACTCTGGACCCCTCTTTTCCACAAAATTGGGCCCCCCAGCTCTCTTCTGGGCCCCCAGACCCCTTAGACACCCTCTAGTCTCCTGGCAACCCCTTCAGATTTCTCCCTTCTTCCCCAGAGCCATTTCTAGACCATGTAGACCTGTTAGAACCCCTCTAGTGTGCTCTGGACCCCTCTTTTCCACAGAATTCAGCCCCCCAGATATGTTTGGGACCTCCAGCCCCCTTAGACACCCTCTAGTGTCCTCGCAACCCCTCCAGATTGCTCCCTTCTTCCCCAGAGACATTTCTAGACCATGCACACACCTTAGCACCCGTTTGTTGTGCTCTGGTCCCCTCTTTTCCACAGAATTGGGCCCCCCAGCTCTCTTCTGGGCCCCCAGACCCCTTAGACACCCTCTAGTATCCTCACAACCCCTCCAGATTTCTCCCTTCTTCCCCAGAGGCATTTCTAGACCACGTAGACCTGTTAGAACCCCTCTAGTGTGCTCTGGACCCCTCTTTTCCACAGAATTCGGCCCCCCGGATATGTTTGGGACCTCCAGACCCCTTAGACCCCTTCTAGTCTACTCGCAACCCCTCCAGATTTCTCCCTTCTTCCCCAGAGCCATTTCGGGACAGTATAGAAACCTAAGCAGCCCCCTAGTGTACTCTGGATCCCTCTTTTCCACAGAATCAGCCCCCCAGCTCTCTTCTGGGCCCACAGACCCCTTAGACTCCCTCTAGTCTCCTGGCAACCCCTCCAGTTTTCTCCCTTCTTCCCCAGAGGCATTTCTGGACCATGTAGACGCCTTAGCACCCCTCTAGTGTGCTCTGGACCCTTCTTTTCCACAGAATGAGGCCCCTCAGCTCTCTTCGAGCCGCCCAGGCCCCTTAGACAGCCTCTAGTCTCCTTGCAATCCCTCCAGATTTCTCCCTTCTTCCCCAGAGCCATTTCTTGAATACCTACATGCCTTAGCACCCCTCTAGTGCGCTCTGGACCCCTCTTTTCCACAGAATTGGGCCCCCCAGCTCTCTTCAGAAACCTCAGACTCCTTGGACATCCTCTAGTCTCCTGGCAACCCCTCCAGATTTCTCCCTTCTTCCCCAGAGGCATTTCTGGATCATGTACACGGCTTAACACCCCTCTTCTGCACTCTGGACCCCTCTGTTCCACAGAATTGGGCCCCCCAGCTGTCTTCTATCCCCCAGGCCCCTTAGACACCCTCTAGTCTCCTGGCAACCCCTCCAGGTTTCTCCCTTCTTCCGCAGAGGCATTTCTTGACAGTGTAGATGCCTTAGCACCCCTCTAGTGCACTCTGGACCCCTCTTTTCCACAGAATGGGCCCCCCCAGCTCTCTTCTGGCCCCCCAGACCCCTTAGACACCCTCTAGTCTCCTGGCAACCCCTCCAGGTTTCTCCCTTCTTCCCCAGAGCCATTTCTTGACAGTGTAGACCCCTTAGCACACCTCTAGTGCAATCTGGAGCCCTCTTTTCCACAGAATGGGGCCCCCCAGCTCTCCTCTGGCCCCCAGGCCCCTTAGACACCCCCTAGTCTCCTTGCAACCCCTCCAGATTTCTCCTTTCTTCCCCAGAGGCATTTCTCGACCATGTAGACACCTTAGCACCCCTCTAGTGCACTCTGGACCACTCTTTTCCACAGAATGGGGCCCCCGAGCTCTCTTCTGGCCCCCCCCCAGACCCCTTAGACACCCTCTAGTCTCCTCGCAACTCCTCCAGATTGCTCCCTTCTTGCTCAGAGCCATTTCTTGACAGTGTAGATGCCCCTTAGCACCCCTTTAGTGCACTCTGGACCCCTCTTTTCTGCACAATTGTATCCCCAACTCTCTTCTGGCCCCCAGACCGCTTAGACACCCTCTAGTCTAATGGCAACCCCTCCAGATTTCTCCCTTCTTCCCCAGAGGCATTTCTGGACAGTGTAGACGCCTTAGCACCCTTCTAGTGCGCTCTGGAGCCCTCTTTTCCACAGAATTGGGCCCCCGAGCTGTCTTCTGGCTCCCCAGGCCCCTTAGACACCCTCTAGTCTCCTCGCAATCCCTCCAGATTTCTCCCTTCTTGCCCAGAGGCATATATGGACCATGTAGATGCCTTAGCACACCTCCACTGCGCCCTGAACCCCTCTTTTCCACAGAATGGGGACCTGCAGCTCTCTTCTGGCCCCCCAGACCCTTTAGACAGCCTCTAGTCTCCTCGCAACCCCTCCATATTTCTCCCGTCTTCCTCAGAGCCATTTCTGGACAGTGTAGACCCCTTAGCACCCCTCTAGTGCGCTCTGGACCCCTCTTTTCCACAGAATGGGGCCCCCCAGCTCTCTTCTGGGTCCCCAGACCCCTTAGACACCCTCTAGTCTCCTGGCAAACCCTCCAGATTGCTCCCTTCTTGCTCAGAGCCATTTCTTGACTAAGCAGACGACTTAGCACCCCTCTAGTGCGCGCTGGACCTCTCTGTTCCACACAATTGGGCCCCCCAGCTCTCTTCTGGGCCCCCAGACCCCTTAGACACCCTCTAGTCTCCTCGCAACCCCTCCAGATTTCTCCCTTCTTCCCCAGAGGCATTTCTTGAGAGTGTAGACCCCTTAGCACCCCTCTAGTGCACTCTGGACCACTTTTTCCAACAGAATGGGGCCCCCCCGCCCTCTTCTGTGCCCCCAGACCCCTTAGACACCCTCTAGTCTCCTCGCAACCCCTCCAGATTTCTCCCTTCTTTCCCAGAGCCATTTCTTGAATACCTACATGCCTTAGCACCCCTCTAGTGCGCTCTGGACCCCTCTTTTCTACACAGTTGTGCCCCATAGGTATCTTTGGGACCTCCAGACCCCTTAGACACTCTCTAGTGTCCTCGCAACCCCTCCAGATTGCTCCCTTCTTCCCCAGAGCCATTTCTAGACCATGCACACACCTTAGCACCCCTCTAGTGCACTCTGGACCCCTCTTTTCCACAGAATGGCCCCCCCCAGCTCTCTTCTGGCCCCCCAGACCCCTTAGACACTCTCTAGTCTCCTGGCAACCCCTCCAGATTTCTCCCTTCTTCCCCAGAGGCATTTCTGGACAGTGTAGATGCCTTAGCACCCCTCTAGTGTGCTCTGGACCCCTTTTTTCTACAGAATGGGGCCTCCAGCTCTCTTCTGGCCCCCCAGGCCCCTTAGACACCCTCTAGTCTCCTCGCAACCCCTCCAGATTTCTCCCTTCTTCCCGAGAGGCATTTCTTGACAGTTTAGACCACTTACCACCCCTCTAGTGTGCTCTGGACCCCTCTTTTCTACACAGTTGTGCCCCTCAGATATGTTCTGCTCCCCCAGACCCCTTAGACATCCTCTAGTCTCCTCGCAACCCCTCCAGATTTCTCCCTGCTTCTCCAGAGCCATTTCTTGACAGTGTGGACACCTTAGCACCCCTCCAGTGCGCTCTGGAGCCCTCTTTTCCACAGAATGGGCCCCCCCAGCTCTCTTGGGGCCCCCCAGACCCCTTAGACACCCTCTAGTCTCCTCGCAACCCCTCCAGATTGCTCCCTTCTTCCCCAGAGGCATTTCTGGACCATGTAGACGCCATAGGACCCCTCTAGTGCACTCTGGACCCGTCTGTTCCACAGAATGTGGCCCCCTAGCACTCTTCTGGGCCCCCAGACCCCTTAGACACCCTCTAGTCTCCTGGCAACCCCTCCAGATTGCTCCCTTCTTCCCCAGAGGCATTTCTGGACCATGTAGACACCTTAGCACCCCTGTAGTGTGCTCTGGAGCCCTCTTTACCACAGAATGGGCACCCCCAGCTCTCTTCTGGCCCCACAGACCCCTTAGACACCCTCTAGTCTCCTCGCAACCCCTCCAGATTTCTCCCTTCTTCCCCAGAGGCATTTCTTGACCGTGTAGACGTGTTAGCACCCCTCTAGTGCACTCTGGACCACTCTTTTCCACAGAATGGGGACCCCAGCTGTCTTTGGGCCCCCCGGCCGCTTACACACCCTGTAGTCTCCTCGCAACCTCTCCAGGTTTCTCCCTTCTTCCCCAGGGACATTTCTTGACAGTGTAGATGCCTTAGCACCCCTCTAGTGCGCTCTGGACCCCTCTTTATCACAGAATTGGGCCCTCCAGATTTCTTTGGGACCTCCAGACCCCTTAGACACCCTCTAGTCTCCTCGCAACCCCTCCAGATTTCTCCCTGCTTCCCCAGAGCCCTTTCTTGACAGTGTAGACACCTTAGCACCTCTCTAGTGCACTCTGGGCCCCGCTTTTCCCCAGAATGCCCCCCCCAGCTTTCTTCTGGCCCCTAGAGCCTTTAGACACCCTCTAGTCTCCTCGCAACCCCTCCAGATTGCTCCCTTCTTCCCCAGAGCCCTTTCTTGACAGTGTAGACACCTTAGCACCCCTCTAGTGCGTTCTGGAGCCCTGTTTTCCACAGAATGGGGGCCCCCAGCTCTCTTCTGGCCCCACAGACCCCTTAGACACCCTCTAGTCTCCTGGCAACCCCTCCAGATTTCTCCCTTCCTCTTCAGAGCCATTTCTTGACGGTGTAGATGCCTTAGCACGTCTCTAGTGTACTCTGGACCCCTCTTTTCCACAGAATGGGGACCCCAGCTGTCTTCGGGCCCCCCAGGCCCCTTAGACAGCCTCTAGTCTCCTTGCAATCCCTCCAGATTTCTCCCTTCTTGCTCAGAGCCATTTCTTGACAGTGTAGATGCCATAGCACCCCTCTATTGTGCTTTGGACCCCTCTTTTCCACAGAATTGTGCCCCCCAGATATCTTTGGGACCTCCAGACCCCTTAGACACCCTCTAGTCTCCTGGCAACCCCTCCAGATTTCTCCCTTCTTCCCCAGAGGCATTTCTTGACAGTGTAGATGCCTTAGCACCCCTTTAGTGTGCTCTGGACTCCTCTTTTCTACAGAATTGGGCCCCCCAGTTCTCTTCTGGCCCCCCAGCCCCCTTAGACACCTTCTAGTGTCCTCGTAACCCCTCCAGATTTCTCCCTTCTTCGCCAGAGGCATTTCTGGACAGTGTAGATGCCTTAACACCCCTCTAGTGTGCTCTGTACTCCTTTTTTTCACAGAATTGGGACCCCCGCATGTCTTCTCGGCCTGTACCCCATTGGACATCCTCTAGTCTTCTCGCAACACCTCCATATTTCTCCCTTCTTCCCCAGAGGCGTTTCTTGACCATGTAGACGCCTTAGCACCTCTCTAGTGCCCTCCGGAGCCCTCTATTCCACAGAATGGGGCCCCCCAGCTCTGGTCGGGCCCCCCAGGCCCCTTAGACACCCTCTAGTCTCCTCGCAATCCCTCCAGATTTCTCCCTTCTTCCCCAGAGCCATTTCTTGACAGTGTACACGCCTAAGCACCCCTCTAGTGCACTTTGGATCCCTCTTTTCCACAAAATTGGGCCCCCCAGCTCTCTTGTGGCCCCCAGACCCCTTAGACACCCTCTAGTCTCCTGGCAACCCCTCCAGATTTCTCCCTTCTTCCCCAGAGCCATTTCTAGACAGTGTAGACGCCTTAGCACCGCTCTAGTGTGCGCTGGAGCCCTCTATTCCACAGAATGGGGCTCCCCACCTCTCTTCGGAAACCTCAGCCCCCTTAGACACCCTCTAGTCTCCTCGCAACCCCTCCAGATTTCTCCCTTCTTCCCCAGAGGCATTTCTGGACCATGTAGACACCTTAGCACCCCTCTAGTGCGCTCTGGACCCCTCTTTTCCACAGAATGGGGCTCCCCACCTCTCTTCGGGCCCCCCAGGCCCCTTAGACACCTTCTAGTCTCCTCGCAACCCCTCCAGATTTCTCCCTTCTTCCCCAGAGCCATTCCTTCACAGTGTAGACCACTTGCCACCTCTCTAGTTCCTTCTGGACCCCTCCTTTCCACAGAATGGGGCCCCCCAGATGTCTTTGGGCCCCTCAGACTCATTAGACACTCTCTAGTCTCCTGGCAACCTCTCCAGATTTCTCCCTCCTTCCCCAGAGGCATTTCTTGACAGTGTGGACACTTTAGCACCCCTGTAGTGTGCTCTGGACCCCTCTTTTGTACACAATTGTGCTCCCCAGATATCTTTGGGACGTCCACACCCCTTAGACCTCCTCTAGTCTCCTCGCAACCCCTCCAGATTGCTCCCTTCTTCCCCAGAGGCATTTGTGGACCATGTAGACACCTTAGCACCCCTCTAGTGCACTCTGGACCCCTCTTTTCCACAGAATAGGGCCCCCCAGCTCTCTTCTGGCCCCCCAGACCCCTTAGACACCTTGCAGTCTCCTCACAACCCCTCCAGATTTCTCCCTCCTTCCCCAGAGGCATTTCTTGACCGTGTAGACACCTTAGCACCCCTGTAGTGTGCTCTGGACCCCTCTTTTGTACACAATTGTGCTCCCCAGATATCTTTGGGACCTCCACACCCCTTAGACCCCCTCTAGTCTCCTCGCAACCCCTCCAGATTGCTCCCTTCTTCCCCAGAGGCATTTGTGGACCATGTAGACACCTTAGCACCCCTCTAGTGCACTCTGGACCACTCTTTTCCACAGAATGGGGCCCCCCTGCTCTCTTCGGAAACCTCAGACTCCTTAGACCCCCTCTAGTCTCCTCGCAACCCCTGCAGATTGCTCCCTTCTTCCCCAGAGGCATTTCTAGACAATGCACACAACTTAGCACCCCTCTAGTGCACTCTGGATCCCTCTTTTCCACAGAATAGGGCCCCCCAGCTTTCTTGTGGCCCCCCAGACCCCTTAGACACCCAGTAGTCTCCTCGCAATCCCTCCAGATTTCTCCCTTCTTCCCCAGAGGCATTTCTAGACCATGTAGACCTGTTAGAACCCCTCTAGTGTGCTCTGGACCTCTCTTTTCTATACAGTTGTGCCCCCCAGGTATCTTTGGGACCTCCAGACCCCTTAGACACCCTCTAGTCTCCTCGCAACCCTCCAGATTTCTCTCTTCGTCCCCAGAGCCATTTGTGGACAGGGTAGATGCCTTAGCACCCCTCTAGTGCACTCTGGAGCCCTCTGTTGCACAGAATTGGGCCCCCCAGCTCTCTTTTGGGCCCCCAGACCCCTTAGACACCCTCTAGTCTCCTGGCAACCCCTCCAGATTTCTCCCTTCTTCCCCAGAGGCATTTCTGGACTATGTAGACACCTTAGCACCCCTCTAGTGCACTCTTGACCACTCTTTTCCACAGAATGGGGACCCCAGCTGTCTTCGGGCCCCCCAGGCCTCTTAGACACCCTGTAGTCTCTTTGCAACCCCTCCAGATTTTTCTCTTCTTCCCCAGAGGCATTTCTGGACAGTGTAGATGCCTTAGCACCCCTGTAGTGCGCTCTGGACCCCTCTTTTCTACACAGTTGTGCCCCCCAGATATCTTTGGGACCTCCAGACTTGTTAGACACCCTCTAGTCCACTGGCAACCCCTCCAGATTTCTCCCTTCTTCCCCAGAGGCATTTCTAGACCATGGAGACACCTTAGCACTCCTCCAGTGGGCGCTGGACCTCTCTGTTCCACAGAATTGGGCGCCCCAGCTCTCTTCTGGGCCCCCAGACCCCTTAGACACCCTCTAGTCTCCTCGCAACCCCTCCAGATTTCTCCCTGCTTCCCCAGAGGCATTTGTGGACCATGTAGACGCCTTAGCACCCCTCTAGTGCGCTCTGGACCCCTCTTTTCCACAGAATGGGGCTCCCCACCTCTCTTCGGAAACCTCAGCCCCCTTAGACACCCTCTAGTCTCCTCGCAACCCCTCCAGATTTCTCCCTTCTTCCCCAGAGGCATTTCTTGACCATGGAGACACCTTAGCACCCCTCTAGTGCGCTCTGGACCTCTCTTTTCCACAGAATGGGCATCCCCAGCTCTCTTCTGGCCCCCCAGACCCCTTAGACACCCTCTAGTCTCCTCACAACCCCTCCAGATTTCTCCCTTCTTCCTCAGAGCCATTTCTTGACAGTGTAGACCACTTAGCACCCCTCTAGTGCACTCTGGACCACTCTTTTCCACAGAATGGGGACCCCAGCTGTCTTCGGGCCCCCCAGGCCCCTTACACACCCTCTAGTCTCCTCGCAACCTCTCCAGATTTCTCCCTTCTTGCTCAGAGCCATTTCTTGACAGTGTAGATGCCATAGCACCCCTCTAGTGCGCTCTGGACCCCTCTTTTCTACATAATTGTGCCCCCCAGATATCTTTGGGACCTCCAGACCCCTTAGACACCCTCTCGTGTCCCTGCAACCCCTCCAGATTGCTCCCGTCTTCCCCAGAGCCATTTCTGGACAGCGTAGACACCTTAGCACCCCTCTAGTGTGCTCTGGACCACTCTTTTCCACAGAATGGGGACCCCAGCTGTCTTCGGGCCCCCCAGGCCCCTTAGACACCCTCTAGTCTCCTCGCAACCCCTCCAGATTTCTCCCTTCTTGCTCAGAGCCATTTCTTGACAGTGTAGATGCCATAGCACCCCTCTAGTGAACTCTGGACCCCTCTTTTCTACACAGTTGTGCCCCCCAGATATCTTTGGGACCTCCAGACCCCTTAGACATCCTCTAGTCTCCTCGCAACCCCTCCAGATTGCTCCCTTCTTCCCCAGAGGC
This sequence comes from Dromaius novaehollandiae, assembly GCF_036370855.1. Lineage (NCBI taxonomy): Eukaryota > Metazoa > Chordata > Aves > Casuariiformes > Dromaiidae > Dromaius > Dromaius novaehollandiae. The sequence continues at coordinate 22,114,136 of NC_088113.1, forward strand.
ATTTCTAGACCATGCACACACCTTAGCACCCCTCTATTGTGCTCTGGACCCCTCTTTTCCACATAATTGTGCCCCCCAGATATCTTTGGGACCTCCAGACCCCTTGGACATCCTCTAGTGTCCTCGCAACCCCTCCAGATTGCTCCCGTCTTCCCCAGAGCCATTTCTGGACAGTGTAGACACCTTAGCACCCCTCTAGTGCGCTCTGGACCCCTCTTTTCCACAGAATGGGGCCCCCCAGCTCTCTTCTGGCCCCCCAGACCCCTTAGACACCCTCTAGTCTCCTGGCAACCCCTCCAGGTTTCTCCCTTCTTCCTCAGAGCCATTTCTTGACAGTGTAGATGCCTTAGCACCCCTCTAGTGCACTCTGGACCCCTCTTTTCCACAGAATGGGACCCCCCAGATATCTTTGGGACCTCCAGCCCCCTTAGACACCCTCTAGTCTCCTGGCAACCCCTCCAGATTTCTCCCTTCTTGCCCAGAGGCATTTCTTGACCATGGAGACAACTTAGCACCCCTCCAGTGCGCTCTGGACCCCTCTTTTCCACAGAATGGGGACCCCAGCTGTCTTCGGGCCCCCCAGGCCCCTTAGACACCTTCTAGTCTCCTCGCATCCCCTCCAGGTTGCTCCCTCCTTCCCCGGAGGCATTTCTTGACAGTGTAGACACCTTAGTACCCCTCTAGTGCACTCTGGACCCCTCTTTACCACAGAATGGGCACCCCCAGCTCTCTCTTGGCCCCCCAGACCCCTTAGACACCTTGCAGTCTCCTCGCAACCCCTCCAGATTTCTCCCTTCTTCCCCAGAGGCATTTCTTGACCGTGTAGACACCTTAGCACCCCTCTAGTGCACTCTGGACCCCTCTTTTCCACAGAATAGGGCCCCCCAGCTCTCTTCCGGCCCCCCAGACCCCTTAGACACCCTCTAGTCTCCTCGCAACCCCTCCAGATTTCTCCCTTCTTCCCCAGAGGCATTTCTTGACAGTGTAGACCACTTAGCACCCCTCTAGTGCACTCTGGACCCCTCTTTTCCACAGAATGGGGACCCCAGCTGTCTTCGGGCCCCCCAGGCCCCTTAGACACTTTCTAGTCTCCTCGCATCCCCTCCAGGTTTCTCCCTCATTCCCCAGAGCCATTTCTGGACAGTGTAGACACCTTAGCACCCCTCTAGTGCGCTCTGGACCCCTCTTTTCCACAGAATGGGGCCCCCCAGATGTCTTTGGGCTCCTCTGACTCATTAGACACTCTCTAGTCTCCTGGCAACCCCTCCACATTTCTCCCTCCTTCCCCAGAGGCATTTCTTGACAGTGTAGACACCTTATCACCCCTCTAGTGCACTCTGGACCTCTCTTTTCCACAGAATGGGACCCCCAGCTCTCTTCTGGCCCCCCAGACCCCTTAGACACCTTGCAGTCTCTTCACAACCCCTCCACATTTCTCCCTCCTTCCCCAGAGGCATTTCTTGACAGTGTAGACACCTTAGTACCCCTCTAGTGCACTCTGGACCCCTCTTTACCACAGAATGCGCACCCCCTGCTCTCTTTTGGCCCCCCAGACCCCTTAGACACCTTGCAGTCTCCTCGCAACCCCTCCAGATTTCTCCCTTCTTCCCCAGAGGCATTTCTTGACCGTGTAGACACCTTAGCACCCTTATAGTGTGCTCTGGACCCCTCTTTTGTACACAATTGTGCTGCCCAGATATCTTTGGGACCTCCACACCCCTTAGACACCCTCTAGTCTCCTCGCAACCCCTCCAGATTTCTCCCTTCTTCCCCAGAGGCATTTCTGGACCATGTAGACGCCTTAGCACCCCTCTTCTGCACTCTGGACCCCTCTTTTCCACAGAATGGGGCCCCCCTGCTCTCTTCGGAAACCTCAGACTCCTTAGACACCCTCTAGTCTCCTCGCAACCCCTCCAGATTGCTCCCTTCTTCCCCAGAGGCATTTCTAGACAATGCACACAACTTAGCACCCCTCTAGTGCACTCTGGACCCTTCTTTTCCACAGAATAGGGCCCCCCAGCTCTCTTCTGGCCCCCCAGACCCCTTAGACATCCTCTAGTCTCCTGGCAACCCCTCCAGATTGCTCCCTTCTTCCCCAGAGGCATTTCTAGATAACGCACACAACTTAGCACCCCTCTAGTGCACTCTGGACCCCTCTTTACCACAGAATGCGCACCCCCTGCTCTCTTTTGGCCCCCCAGACCCCTTAGACACCTTGCAGTCTCCTCGCAACCCCTCCAGATTTCTCCCTTCTTTCCCAGAGGCATTTCTTGACCATGGAGACACCTTAGCACCCCTCTAGTGTGCTCTGGACCCCTCTTTTCTACACAGTTGTGCCCCCCAGATATCTTTGGGACCTGCAGACCCCTTAGACATCCTCTAGTGTCCTCGCAACCCCTCCAGATTGCTCCCGTCTTCCCCAGAGCCATTTCTGGACAGTGTAGACACCTTAGCACCCCTCTAGTGCGCTGTGGACTCCTCTGTTCCACAGAATGGGGCCCCCCAGCACTCTTCTGGCCCCCCAGACCCCTTCGACACCCTCTAGTCTCCTGGCAACCCCTCCAGCTTTCTCCCTTCTTCCTCAGAGCCATTTCTTGACAGTGTAGATGCCTTAGCACCCCTCTAGTGCACTCTGGACCCCTCTTTTCCACAGAATGGGGCCCCCCAGATATCTTTGGGACCTCCAGCCCCCTTAGACACCCTCTAGTCTCCTGGCAACCCCTCCAGATTTCTCCCTTCTTGCCCAGAGGCATTTCTTGACCATGGAGACAACTTAGCACCCCTCTAGTGCACTCTGGACCCCTCTTTTCCACAGAATGGGGACCCCAGCTGTCTTTGGGCCCTCCAGGCCCCTTAGACACCTTCTAGTCTCCTCGCATCCCCTCCAGGTTTTATCCCTCCTTCCCCGGAGGCATTTCTTGACAGTGTAGACACCTTAGCACCCCTCTAGTGCACTCTGGACCCCTCTTTACCACAGAATGGGCACCCCCAGCTCTCTCTTGGCCCCCCAGACCCCTTAGACACCTTGCAGTCTCCTCACAACCCCTCCAGATTTCTCCCTTCTTCCCCAGAGGCATTTCTTGACCGTGTAGACACCTTAGCACCCCTCTAGTGTGCTCTGGACCCCTCTTTTGTACACAGTTGTGCTCCCCAGATATCTTTGGGACCTCCACACCCCTTAGACACCCTCTAGTGTCCTTGCAACCCCTCCAGATTTCTCCCTTCTTCCCCAGAGGCATTTCTGGACCATGTAGACCACTTAGCACCCCTCTAGTGCACTCTGGACCACTCTTTTCCACAGAATGGGGACCCCAGCTGTCTTCAGGCCCCCCAGGCCCCTTAGACACCCTCTAGTCTCCTCGCAACCCCTCCAGATTTCTCCCTTCTTTCCCAGAGCCATTTCTTGACAGTGTAGATGCCATAGCACCCCTCTAGTGAACTCTGGACCCCTCTTTTCTACACAGTTGTGCCCCCCAGATATCTTTGGGACCTCCAGACCCCTTAGACATCCTCTAGTCTCCTCGCAACCCCTCCAGATTGCTCCCTTCTTCCCCAGAGGCATTTCTAGACCATGCACACACCTTAGCACCCCTCTATTGTGCTCTGGACTCCTCTTTTCCACATAATTGTGCCCCCCAGATATCTTTGGGACCTCCAGACCCCTTGGACATCCTCTAGTGTCCTCGCAACCCCTCCAGATTGCTCCCGTCTTCCCCAGAGCCATTTCTGGACAGTGTAGACACCTTAGCACCCCTCTAGTGCGCTCTGGAGCCCTCTTTTCCACAGAATGGGGCCCCCCAGCTCTCTTCTGGCCCCCCAGACCCCTTAGACACCCTCTAGTCTCCTGGCAACCCCTCCAGGTTTCTCCCTTCTTCCTCAGAGCCATTTCTTGACAGTGTAGATGCCTTAGCACCCCTCTAGTGCACTCTGGACCCCTCTTTTCCACAGAATGGGGCCCCCCAGATATCTTTGGGACCTCCAGCCCCCTTAGACACCTTCTAGTCTCCTCGCATCCCCTCCAGGTTTCTCCCTCCTTCCCCGGAGGCATTTCTTGACAGTGTAGACACCTTAGCACCCCTCTAGTGCACTCTGGACCCCTCTTTACCACAGAATGGGCACCCCCTGCTCTCTCTTGGCCCCCCAGACCCCTTAGACACCTTGCAGTCTCCTCACAACCCCTCCAGATTTCTCCCTTCTTCCCCAGAGGCATTTCTTGACCGTGTAGACACCTTAGCACCCCTCTAGTGTGCTCTGGACCGCTCTTTTGTACACAATTGTGCTGCCCAGATATCTTTGGGACCTCCACACCCCTTAGACACCCTCTAGTCTCCTCGCAAGCCCTCCAGATTTCTCCCTTCTTCCCCAGAGCCATTTCTGGACCATGTAGACGCCTTAGCACCCCTGTAGTGCACTCTGGACCCCTCTTTTCCACAGAATGGGGCCCCCCAGCTCTCTTCTGGGCCCCCAGACCCCTTAGACACCCTCTAGTCTCCTCGCAACCCCTCCAGATTTCTCCCTTCTTCCTCACAGCCATTTCTTGACAGTGTAGACCATTTAGCACCCCTCTAGTGCACTCTGGACCACTCTTTTCCACAGAATGGGGACCCCAGCTGTCTTCGGGCCCCCCAGGCCCCTTAGACACCCTCTAGTCTGCTCGCAACCCCTCCAGATTTCTCCCTTCTTGCTCAGAGCCATTTCTTGACAGTGTAGATGCCATAGCACCCCTCTAGTGCGCTCTGGACCCCTCTTTTCTACACAGTTGTGCCCCCCAGATATCTTTGGGACATCCAGACCCCTTAGACATCCTCTAGTCTCCTCGCAACCCCTCCAGATTGCTCCCTTCTTCCCCAGAGGCATTTCTGGACCATGCACACAGCTTAGCACCCCTCTAGTGTGCTCTGGACCACTCTTTTCCACATAATTGTGCCCCCCAGATATCTTTGGGACCTCCAGACCCCTTAGACACCCTCTAGTGTCCTCGCAACCCCTCCAGATTGCTCCCGTCTTCCCCAGAGCCATTTCTGGAGAGTGTAGACACCTTAGCACCCCTCTAGTGCGCTCTGGACCCCTCTTTTCCACAGAATGGGGCCCCCCAGCACTCTTCTGGCCCCCCAGACCCCTTCGACACCCTCTAGTCTCCTGGCAACCCCTCCAGATTTCTCCCTTCTTCCTCAGAGCCATTTCTTGACAGTGTAGATGCCTTAGCACCCCTCTAGTGCACTTTGGACCCCTCTTTTCCACAGAATGGGGCCCCCCAGATATCTTTGGGACCTGCAGCCCCCTTAGACACCCTCTAGTCTCCTGGCAACCCCTCCAGATTTCTCCCTTCTTGCCCAGAGGCATTTCTTGACCATGGAGACAACTTAGCACCCCTCTAGTGCGCTCTGGACCCCTATTTTCCACAGAATGGGGACCCCAGCTGTCTTCGGGCCCCCCAGGCCCCTTAGACACCTTCTAGTCTCCTCGCATCCCCTCCAGGTTGCTCCCTTCTTCCCCAGAGCCATTTCTTGACAGTGTAGACCACTTGCCACCTCTCTAGTTCCTTCTGGACCCCTCCTTTCCATAGCATGGGGCCCCCCAGATGTCTTTGGGCCCCTCAGACTCATTAGACACTCTCTACTCTCCTGGCCACCCCTCCAGATTTCTCCCTCCTTCCCCAGAGGCATTTCTTGACAGTGTAGACATCTTATCACCCCTCTAGTGCACTCTGGACCCCTCTTTACCACAGAATGGGCACCCCCAGCTCTCTCTTGGCCCCCCAGACCCCTTAGACACCTTGCAGTCTTCTCACAACCCCTCCAGATTTCTTCCTTCTTCCCCAGAGGCATTTCTTGACCGTGTAGACACCTTAGCACCCCTCTAGTGTGCTCTGGACCCCTCTTTTCTACACAGTTGTGCCCCCCAGATATCTTTGGGACCTCCACACCCCTTAGACACCCTCTATTCTCCTCGCACCCCTCCAGATTGTTCCCTTCTTCCCCAGAGGCATTTCTAGACCATGCACACACCTTAGCACCCCTCGGTTGTGCTCTGGACTCCTCTTTTCCACAGAATTGTGCCCCCCAGATATCTTTGGGACCTCCAGACCCCTTAGACACTCTCTAGTGTCCTCGCAACCCCTCCAGATTGCTCCTGTCTTCCCCAGAGCTATTTCTGGAGAGTGTAGACACCTTAGCACCCCTCTAGTGCACTCTGGACCCCTCTTTTCCACAGAATGGGGCCCCCCAGCTCTCTTCTGGCCCCCCAGACCCCTTAGACACCCTCTAGTCTCCTCGCAACCCCTCCAGATTGCTCCCTTCTTCCCCAGAGCCCTTTCTTGACCATGGAGACACCTTAGCACCCCTCTAGTGCGCTCTGGACCCCTATTTTCCACAGAATGGGGACCCCAGCTGTCTTCGGGCCCCCCAGGCCCCTTAGACACCTTCTAGTCTCCTCGCAACCCCTCCAGATTTCTCCCTTCTTACTCAGAGCCATTTCTTGACAGTGTAGATGCCATAGCACCCCTCTAGTGCGCTCTGGACCCCTCTTTTCTACACAGTTGTACCCCCAGATATCTTTGGGACCTCCAGACCCCTTAGACATCCTCTAGTCTCCTCGCAACCCCTCCAGATTGCTCCCTTCTTCCCCAGAGGCATTTCTAGACCATGCACACACCTTAGCACCCCTCTATTGTGCTCTGGACCCCTCTTTTCCACAGAATTGTGCCCCCCAGATATCTTTGGGACCTCCAGACCCCTTAGACACTCTCTAGTGTCCTCGCAACCCCTCCAGATTGCTCCTGTCTTCCCCAGAGCTATTTCTGGAGAGTGTAGACACCTTAGCACCCCTCTAGTGCACTCCGGACCCCTCTTTTCCACAGAATGGGGCCCCCCAGCTCTCTTCTGGCCCCCCAGACCCCTTAGACACCCTCTAGTCTCCTGGCAACCCCTCCAGGTTTCTCCCTTCTTCCTCAGAGCCCTTTCTTGACCATGGAGACACCTTAGCACCCCTCTAGTGCGCTCTGGACCCCTCTTTTCCACAGAATGGGGACCCCAGCTGTCTTCGGGCCCCCCAGGCCCCTTAGACACCTTCTAGTCTCCTCGCAACCCCTCCAGATTTCTCCCTTCTTACTCAGAGCCATTTCTTGACAGTGTAGATGCCATAGCACCCCTCTAGTGCGCTCTGGACCCCTCTTTTCTACACACTTGTATCTCCAGATATCTTTCGGACCTCCAGACCCCTTAGACACTCTCTAGTGTCCTCGCAACCCCTCCAGATTGCTCCTGTCTTCCCCAGAGCTATTTCTAGACAGTGTAGACACCTTAGCACCCCTCTAGTGCACTCTGGACCCCTCTTTTCCACAGAATGGGGCTCCCCAGCTCTCTTCTGGCCCCTCAGACCCCTTAGACACCCTCTAGTCTCCTGGCAACCCCTCCAGGTTTCTCCCTTCTTCCCCAGAGGCATTTCTTGACAGTGTAGATGCCTTAGCACCCCTCTAGTGCACTCTGGACCCCTCTTTTCCACAGAATGGGGCCCCCCAGATATCTTTGGGACCTCCAGCCCCCTTAGACACCCTCTAGTCTCCTGGCAACCCCTCCAGATTTCTCCCTTCTTCCCCAGAGCCATTTCTTGACAGTGTAGATGCCTTAGCACCCCTCTAGTGTGCTCTGGACTCCTCTTTTCTACAGAATGGGCCCCCCAGTTCTCTTCGGGCCCCCCAGACCCCTTAGACACCCTCTAGTCTCCTGGCAACCCCTCCAGATTTCTCCCTTCTTCACCAGAGGCATTTCTGGACCATGTAGTTGCCTTAACACCCCTCTAGTGTGCTCTGTACTCCTTTTTTTCACAGAATTGGGACCCCCGCATATCTTCTCGGCCTGTACCCCATTGGACATCCTCTAGTCTCCTCGCAACCCCTCCATATTTCTCCCTTCTTCCCCGGAGGCATTTGTGGACCATGTAGACGCCTTAGCACCCCTCTAGTGCGCTCTGGACCCCTCTTTTCCACAGAATGGTGCTCCCCACCTCTCTTCGGAAACCTCAGCCCCCTTAGACACCCTCTAGTCTCCTCGCAACCCCTCCAGATTGCTCCCTTCTTCCCCAGAGGCATTTTTAGACAATGCACACAACTTAGCACCCCTCTAGTGCACTCTGGACCCCTCTTTTCCACAGAATAGTGCCCCCCAGCTCTCTTCTGGCCCCCCAGACCCCTTAGACACCTTCTAGTCTCCTCGTAACCCCTCCAGATTTCTCCCTTCTTCGCCAGAGGCATTTCTTGACAGTGTAGACCACTTGCCACCTCTCTAGTGCCTTCTGGACCCCTCCTTTCCACAGAATGGGGCCCCCCAGATGTCTTTGGGCCCCTCAGACTCATTAGACACTCGCTAGTCTCCTGGCAACCCCTCCAGATTTCTCCCTCCTTCCCCAGAGGCACTTCTTGACAGTGTAGACACCTTATCACCCCTCTAGTGCACTCTGGACCCCTCTTTACCACAGAATGGGCACCCCCAGCTATCTTCTGGCCCCCCAGACCCCTTAGACACCTTGCAGTCTCCTCACAACTCCTCCAGATTTCTCCCTTCTTCCCCAGAGGCATTTCTTGACAGTGTAGACCACTTGCTACCTCTCTAGTGCCTTCTGGACCCCTCCTTTCCACAGCATGGGGCCCCCCAGATGTCTTTGGGCCCCTCAGACTCATTAGACACTCTCTAGTCTCCTGGCAACCCCTCCAGATTTCTCCCTCCTTCCCCAGAGGCATTTCTTGACAGTGTAGACACCTTATCACCCCTCTAGTGCACTCTGGACCCCTCTTTACCACAGAATGGGCACCCCCAGCTATCTTCTGGGCCCCCAGACCCCTTAGACACCCTCTAGTCTCCTCGCAACCCTTCCAGATTTCTGCCTTCTTCCCCAGAGGCATTTGTGGACCATGTAGACGCCTTAGCACCCCTCTAGTGCGCTCTGGACCCCTCTTTTCCACAGAATGGGGCTCCCCACCTCTCTTCGGAAACCTCAGCCCCCTTAGACACCCTCTAGTATCCTGGCAACCCCTCCAGATTTTTCCCTTCTTCCCCAGAGGCATTTCTTGACCATGGAGACACCTTAGCACCCCTCTAGTGCACTCTGGACTACTCTTTTCCACAGAATGGGGACCCCAGCTGTCTTCGGGCCCCCCAGGCCCCTTAGACACCTTCTAGTCTCCTCGCAGCTCCTACAGATTTCTCCCTTCTTGCCCATAGCCATTTCTTGACAGTGTAGATGCCTTAGCACCCCTCTAGTGCACTCTGGACCCCTTTCTTCCCCAGAATGCTCCCCCCAGCTATCTTCTGGCTCCTAGAGCCCTTAGACACCCTCTAGTCTCCTCACAACCCCTCCAGATTTCTCCCTTCTTCCCCAGAGCCCTTTCTTGAATATCTGCATGCCTTAGCACCCCTCTAGTGCACTCTGGACCCCTCTTTTCCACAGAATTGGGACACCAGCTCTCTTGTGGTTCCCCAGACCCCTTAGACATTGTCTAGTCTCCTCGCAACCCCTCCAGATTTCTCCCTTCTTCCCCAGAGGCATTTCTGGACAATGCGCACAACTTAGCACCCCTCTAGTGCGCTCTGGACCCCTCTTTTCCACAGAATGGGGCTCCCCACCTCTCTTCGGAAACCTCAGCCCCCTTAGACACCCTCTAGTCTCCTGGCAACCCCTCCAGATTTCTCCCTTCTTCCCCAGAGACATTTCTTGACAGTGTAGATGCCTTAGCACCCCTCTAGTGCGCTCTGGACCCCTCTTTTCTACACAGTTGTGCCCCCCAGATATCTTTGGGACCTGCAGACCCCTTAGACACCCTCTAGTCTCCTCGCAACCCCTCCAGATTTCTCTCTTCTTCCTAGAGGCATTTCTGAACCATGTAGATGCCTTAGCACCCCTCCCGTGCGCTCTGGAGCCCTCTTTATCACATAATTGGGCCCCCCAGCTCTGTTCTGGGCCCCTAGACCCCTTAGACACCCTCTAGTCTCCTCGCAACCCCTCCAGATTTCTCCCTTCGTCCCCAGAGGCAGTTCTTGACAGTGTAGAGCCCTTAGCACCCCTGTAGTGTGTGCTGGACCCTTCTTTTCCACAGAATGGGCACCCCCAGCTCTCTTGTCGCCCCCATGCCCCTTAGACACCCTCTAGTCTCCTTGTAATCCCTCCAGATTTCTCCCTTCTTCCCCAGAGGCATTTATGGACCATGTAGATGCTTTAGCACCCCTCTAGTGCACTCTGGACCCCTTTTTTCCCTAGAATGCCCCCCCCCCAGCTATCTTCTGGCCCCTAGAGGCCTTAGACACCCTCTAGTCTCCTCACAACCCCTCCAGATTTCTCCCTTCTTCCCCAGAGCCCTTTCTTGAATATCTGCATGCCTTAGCACCCCTGTTCTGCACCTTGAACCCCTCTTTTCCACAGAATTGGCACACCAGCTCTCTTCTGGCCCCCCAGACCCCTTAGACATTGTCTAGTCTCCTCGCAACCCCTCCAGATTTCTCCCTTCTTTCCCAGAGGCATTTCTTAACTATGTAGACACCTTTGCACCCATGTACTGCGCTCTGGATCCCTCTTTTCCACAGAATGCGGCCCCCCCAGCTCTCTTCTGGTCCCGCAGACCCCTTAGACACCCTCTAGTCTCCTGGCAACCCTTCCAGATTTCTCCCTTCTTCCCCAGAGCCATTTCTTGACCGTGTAGATGCCTTAGCACCCCTCTAGTGTGCTCTGGATCCCTCTTTTCCACAGTGTGGGGCCCCCCAGCTCTCTTCTGGGCCCCCAGGCCCCTTAGACACCCTCTAGTTTCCTTGGCACCCCTCTAGATTTCTTCCTTCTTGCCCAGAGGCATTTCTTGACAGTGTAGACGCCTTAGTACCCCTCTAGTGCGCTCTGGACCCCTCTTTACCACAGAATGGGGCCCCCCATCTCTCTTCTGGCCTTCCAGATGCCTTAGACACCCTCTAGTCTCCTCGCAACCCCTCCAGATGTCTCCCTTCTTCCCCAGAGCCATTTCTTGACAGTGTAGACGCCTTAGCACCCTTCTACTGCACTCTCAACGACTCTTTTCCACTGAATTGGGCCACCTGGCTGTCTTCGAGCCCTAATCCGATTAACCTTTTTTTTGCCTCAGAGCTCCATTTTGGATATCTAGAGTACTTTAGGACCCTGTTAGACGCCTCAGAATTCCTGTTGAGCTTTTCTTCATGCTGTGGAGCCCTTTTTTTCCCCCTACCAGACTTAGCAGCCCTCTGTTCTGCTTTGGCCTCATCTCTTGTGCTTTTATTTTTCCGTGCAGAGCTCTCTTTGTCCTCCAGACCCCTCAGCACCTCTCTAGTCCCCTCAGCAGGCTTGTAAAGGCCTTTGTCATGATCCAAAGCTGTGTTTTGGATCTCGAGTTCCCTTAGGACCCCTATAGTGCACTGAGAACCCATCTGGAGGCCTTCGTTGTGCCCCACAGCCCTGTTTTGGTCATCTGCATAGTATAAGAGCCTTCCTGTCTCCTCAGAGCACCTCCTGAGGTCAGTCACATTAGCCAGTTTTGGGTTTTTTGCCTTTTAGTCCCCTTAGGAGCCTTCTGGTCTGCTCAGAACCACTCCTGGGGTGTGGTGCTTGTTCTGCACCAGAGCTGTCCTCTGGCTGCACAGCCCCCTTTGGAATTCTCTAGTCTCCTCAGAAGCCCTTCAGATTTCTTCCTTGTTCTCCAGAGTCATTCCTTGGCCATGCGGGCTGCTTAGCACCTCTCTAGTGGCCTCTGGACTACTCTTTTGTCCTTCCTTGTTCCCTAGAGCTGTCTTTTGGCTATTTCCTTTAGGAGTTATTTAGTGGTCTCAGAATTCTTCCTGAGCCCTCTCTTATGCCCTAGAGTCCTGTTTTCATTGTTTAGGTGCCTGAGTACCCATGTTTTCTTCTGAACCCCTTTGGAGGCTTTACTTGTTCTCTTCTGCCTTCTTTTAGTTGCTCTCTAGTCTGCGTAAGAGATATCTAATCTGCTCTGGATTCTTCTTTAGAGCTTTGTTGTGCTGCATAGACCTCTATTGGTCCTGTAGAGCTCTGAGGAACCCCTTTAGTTTACTCTGGACTACTCTGTCAGCCTTTCTTTTGTGCCTGAGCTCTGTTTTGGCCCTTTAGTCCTTGTGTGACCGCTGTCATCCATTCATAACTGCTTCTGGAAGCCTTTGTTGTGCCCCAGAGCCCTGCGTGGGTTCTCCAGCCCTCTTAGCATCCCTCTTCCCTCCTCGTGCGAGTCCTCCACTTAGGCATACAGAGGTAGTATTCCCGTGGGGAACTCTCCATTCCACCCAGTGGCCCCTTTTTCTAAGCACTCTAGGTACTATACAGGAAATACCCCTGTTTGGAAGTACTCACATTACAGAAGCAGCGTTGTTCCGGGGGGTTATTTAGATATCTTGGTTTGCCCTAGAGGAAATGCTGTCTTCCTACAACAGCTGTATTCAATACAGGTGTGAAGCAATTAGAGCAGTGTGGTGTAGCGTTCCCTTTATAGGTTATGTGGAATCTTGTAGTTTTCTTTCTAAGCCTAAGCAGAACTGATTTCTAGTTTTCAGTGTAAAGGCTAGTGCTAGTTAGGGTAAAAGAATTTAATAACAGACCTCCTGGTATTATGGATACAATATATGAAGTCTTAGTAACAAAGAAGATGGTCCATTTTATCCAAGAGGTCTGTTTAGCCTTTCTGTGCTCTGCAGCCTAGCTACAGAGTGGAAGCAAAAGCCTTGCTCTTCCCTAGCCCTCTGTCTTTATGGCTGGCAGTGCTTTGCCCCTCCCCTTCCCAGGGCTTGTGGGTAGGGCAGTGGGCGGGGCTAGGGGTACATAAACCGAGGGCCTGGTGGCAGGGAGTTCATTCTGCGTTTGCTGTCCTTTGGGGTTAGTGGTCTGAACTTGTCTCGGCGAATAGCAGCATTTGCAGAAGCAAAGGTATCCAGGAAGAGTTATTGCTGCATTTGGAGATGCAAAGGCTGTTCCTTAAGATTAGAGCAACGGGATGGCTGAAGGTGGAGCCGTAAGCCTGCCAGAAAAATCGCTTAAAGCAGGCAGTTTCGGTTTTGCGTCGGTGTCTCGGCGCGGGGCGTTCAGGGGTGGAAGAGGGCTTCCGCGTCTGCAGTCGTATCTTTTGTTAACCATCAGTATTGTTTTGTTGCGTTTCTGTGTTTATTGCGGAAGGGATGCAGCTTCATCGCTCGGCTCTTTGAAGATGATGACACTCGAAGAATTGTTTGTCCCTCAGCTGGATTGCAGAGAAAAGGACAGAACAGGGGTCCCCGGAAAACATTTCCATCTACGTTTCTGCTCTACGTAGTGCTTGTGTGCCTTATGTCCAGTAATGTGGATGCATGTGAGATATCGTTCTCGTCAGCTACTGTGGTTTCCGGCTTGCTTGCCGGATGTTCTGCTGCTCCTCAGAAATATTGTCAGCTCTGTTCCAAGAGGAAGTGAGTAAGTTTTTTTTGTAGTATGCAGAGTTATGGAAGAGTCTAGACTTTATGTGAAGAGTGTGAAGAGCCAAGTGAGCATTCTTCCTGCCTGGAAGTGCAGTATGATGAGAAAGGAAGTCACATCTTTGGAAACTAAGTGCAGCTGTGAGTAAGTCCATGTGTCTGAAGGGGTCAAAAAGCAACCTCCTGCAAGCTAACGAATTCACCTCTTTTCTTGTCCAAGCCTCAGTGCTGAGAGAGGAAAAAAAACTGCTGGCCTTCTCGGGACCGGCAGGAAGCAGTTTGCAGTCTCGCCCGGCAGCTCTTTTCTTTCATCTGTGCCTGCGAACCCACTGCCATCTGCTCTTTTGTGGCTCTGCTTCTGACTCCTACCGTGGCTTCTGGGGCTGTCCGCTTTGCTTTTTCAGGCACTGTGCGGGCCTTTTCCAGGCATGCCTGAGGATTTGAGGTGAGGTAGAATGGGTGAGTGTAATGGCGTGTCAGTTGTTTTACGGCTAGTCCGCAGTGCCTAGGAGAAGAGTAATTTTGTTGTTTTGTTTTTTGCAGGTGTCATGGGATTACTTTCAGTCAGGATGTGGGAGTATCGCTTTGGCGCGGTGCAGGTGAATGGAGCGACAACGGCGGTTTGGAGAGGCACGCTCTTGCAGATGAGCATGGAGGTGCCCGGCATGGGGTGTGACTGCTTGCGCTCTGGTTTGGCAGGTGATGAAGGTGAGCGAAGGAAGATTAGAGAGGATGTGGCTGCCATTGAGTGATGCCTCTTAAGGATCAAAAGTGACCTGACCGCCCCCGCCCCCAGCCCTGGAAAAGCTAAGGTGAGGGGCAAAGGGTGTTGGGGTTGTTTTCATTCTGTGCATGCGTGCTGATATTCAGTGTAGTAGGGAGGGCTGCTCTGGATGAGTGGTGTGTGAGGCAGAGGTGGTGGGGTGCGCATGGCAGAAAGTGAGGGTGTGGTACGTAGGGCAGCTCCAGCCTGTGTCTGTGTTGTGTAGTCTATGTGGTGTGTGTTATAGCTGTGCTAGCTTTTGCTCAGGTCTTGATGTTGCTCTTGCTCTTTGTGCTCAAGGAGCACAGCCCACGCTCCACAGCGCCATCGCGGCAGGCATCCGCCGTCTTTTGCCTGGCCTCAGTCATCGGCATCGCTCCAGCGGATCGCATCTCGTCCCGTGCAGGCAGCCGAAAGGGGCGGTCCGTCGCTCCGGCTTTGCATTGTGACCATTTCCGGCCGCTCATCTTCGGGGCCATTGTCGAGGCCTTTTTGCCTGCCCCTCTTCTGTTTCTGCTCTTGTTTTTCATCTTCTTGGCATGCTTTCAGGGTTCTTCCCTGTATCGCCGCAGCCTCGGGTCTTCCCGGCCGGGTGCTTCGGCATCGGTCGTCCCAGCTTTGCGGGCCGCTTTCCATCCCGGGCAGTGGCGTTTGACTCTTTTCTGGGCTCATCCGGAGCAGCAGAGCTGCACGGTCATGGCATCGTAGGGCTTTCTGGCTGGTAGCATCTTATGCGTGGGAATAGTTCTTTTTGCGTAGGGCTTTCCTGCATGTTTGTGTCTGATGCTTGTACCTATGTGCGTTTGTTTTGTGTCTAATGCTTGTCTGTGTGTGTGGGGCTGGAGCTGCTTTGCCTGCGGTTATTAGCAATGGTAGCGTATGGAGTGTGGCAGTGATGGCCCGGAATGGTGATCGGTCAGTGTCTGTGTGCTCCAGTTTATGTTGCTTTTTGCAGATGCAGAGCAGTGTTCCAAGTGGGTGCAAGGGAGCTGGAAGGAAGGGGCATGCCCCAAGAAGGTGAGCTAGAGATTTGGTTTTGGAAGGAGAGTGTTGCGGTCAGTGGGTTGCCCGGTTAATTTTTGCTTTGTGCTTGTAGGTGTGGAGCCTTGGGGGGAGCAGGTCGCTCACATCCAGGAGGTGCTGGGCGAGGTGAGCATCAGTCTGGGTGAGGACGTAGAGCCCGGCGTAGGGCCGTCATCTCATCGGCGACGTCCCCATCGCCCGGCGCCGTTCCTGTTTTACAGGTGTGTGGCAGACCTCGGCGTGGGGAGCCGTAGCCCGGCAGTCGGGACGGGAGAGCGGAGCAGGTAAAGGTGTTGTAGCGAGGTAATGTTGTGCATGGGGTGTGGTTTTTGGCATGACCTCAAGGTGTGGTCTTCTCGCTGGTTTTGCAGGCATTGCAGGAAGTTTTGGAGAGGAGAAGCTGAGCGGCAACGAGGAGCCTGAGCAGGTGAGAAGGGAAGCTTGTCTGCCTGAGTTTTATTATGCGGTAGGGTGCTGCTGGGCTGCCTCTCGGTGATGTGTTTTGCTCTGCTTTTTCAGGTACGGTGCGGGCCTTTCCCAGGCGAGGCTGAGGATTTGAGGTGAAGTGGAATGGGTGCGTATAATGGTGTGGCAGTAGTTGTAGGGCTAGTCCACACTGCCTAGCAGAAGAGTAGTTTTGTTGTTTTGCGTTTTCCAGATGCCACGGGCAGCGTCACAGCCACAATGCTGGAGCGTGGCTTTGGCACAGTACAGGTGAGTGCGATGACAATGGTGGTTTGGAGGAGGGTGCTCTCGCAGATGTGGCTGGAGCTGACCGGCAAGGGGGTCACTGCTTGTGCTCTGGTTTGGCAGGTGATAAAGGCAACTGTGGTGACTGAAGGGAGATCAGCGTGGATGCGGCTGCCATTGAGGATGGCTCTTGAGGAGCGATGGTGATGCCCAGCATTTGACCAGTTAAGTTGAGGGGCAAAGGGTATCAGGGGTGTCTTAACTCTGTGTGTGTGTGTGTGTGTGTGCACGCTGATGTTCAGTGTAGAGCGGAGGGCTGTTCTGGATGAGTGGGGTATGTGTGAGGCAGAGGTGGTGAGGTGCGCATGGCAGAAAGTGAGGGTGCGGTAGGCGGGGCAGCTCCAGCCTGTGTCTGTGTTGTTGTGTAGTCTATGTGGTGTGTGTTGTAGCTGTGCTATCTTTTGCTCAGGTCTTGATGTCGCCCTTGCTCTTTGTGCTCAAGGAGCACGGCCTACACTGTGGAGCGCTAGCATTGTAGGCCTCTGTCATGTTTTGCTGGCTTGACTCATCAGTATCGTACCCACGGATGGTGTCTCGTCACGTGCAGGCAGCCGAAGGGGGCGGTCCGTGCCTCCGGCTTTGCATCGTGCCCATTGATCTTTGCGGCCACCGTCGAGGCCTCGTCGGCCGCTCTTGTTCCGAGGCCGCTCTTGTTTTGCGTCTCACCGGTGCCCTTTCAGGGTTTTCTTCCCTGCGTCATCACGGCCTCAGGTCTTCCTCGCTGGCCTCTTCTGCATGGCCGTTCCTCGCTTTGCCGGCCGCTTTCCATCCCGGGCGTTGACATCTTAGTCTTTTCTGGGCTCGTCCAGAGCATCAGAGCCGCAGGGCTGTGGTGTCATCAGATACCATGTGGAACGCATTGGAATAGTTCTTTTTGCATAGGGCTTTCCTTCATGTTTGTGTCTAATGTTTTTTTTTTTTTTTGGTCTGTCTGTGTGTGTTTGGAGCTGCCTTGCTTGTGGGTGTTAGGAATGGTGGTGTGCGGAGTGTGTCAGTGATGGACTGGAATGGTGATTTGTCAATGTCTGTGTGCTCCACTTTATGTTGTTTTGTTTTGTTGTTTTTTGCAGATGCTGAGCAGTGTTCTGAGTGGGCCCAAGGGAGCTGGAGGAAGAGAGGGGCATGCCCCAAGAAGGTGAGCTAGAGATTTGGTGTTGGAAGGAGAGTGTTGCGGTCAGTGGGTTGCGCGGTTAATTTTTGCTTTGTGCTTGTAGGCGTGGAGCCTTGCGGGGAGCAGGTTGCTCACATCCAGGAGGAGCAGGGTGAGGTGAGCATCAGTCCGGGAGCGGACGTAGAGCGTGGCGTAGGGCCATCACCTCGTCGGCGCTGTCCCCGTCGCCCAGCGCAGTTCCTGTTTTACAGGTGTGTGGCGGACCTCGGTGTGGGGAGCTATAGCCCAGCAGTTGGGATGGGAGAGCGGAGCAGGAAAAGGTGTGGGAGCGAATGCCTGATGTGGATGGGCTGTGGTGTTGCGGGCATCGCCTGAGCACGTGATTTCTCTCTGTGCTTGCAGGTTTTGCGGGAAGTTGTGGAGAGAAGCAGCTGAGTGCTGAGAAGAGCCTGAGCAGGTGAGCGGGGGAGCTTGTTGGGTCTGATTTTATTGTGGGGTGGGTGGTGTTGGGCTGCCTCTTGGTGATGCCTTTTGCTCTGCTTTTTCAGGTCTGCTGTGGGCCTTTCCCAGGCGTGGCTGAGACTTTCAGGTGAGTGGATTGGAGCTGGATGTTGTAGGGCTGGTGAGCGCTGCCTGGCAGAAGAGTCACTTTGTTATTTTGTTTTTTTCCAGGTGCCACGGGCTTCCCCCCGGGCAGGATGTTGGCGTTTGGAGTTGTTGTGGTGCAGGTGAGTGGAGTGCCGATGGCGCTTTGGTGGAGGGTGCCCTTGCAGATGGGGATGGAGCTGACTGGCAAGGGGGTGACTGCTTGTGCTCTGGTTTTGCAGGTGATGAAGGCAAATGTGGTGAGCAAAGGAAGATCAGTGTGGATGCGGCTGCTGCTGAGGATGGCTCTTGAGGACCGGTGACCTACAGCACTGCCACAGTTAAGTTGAGGGGCAAAGGGTGTTGGGGCATCCTCAGTTTCTGTGTATGTGTGTGTGCGTGCTGATGTTCAGTGTAGAGTGGAGGGTTGTTCTGGATGAGTGGTGTGTGTGAGGCAGAGGCAGTGGGGTGTGCATGGCAGAAAGCGAGGGTGGGTGTCAGGCAGGGCAGCTCCAGCCTGTGTCTGTGTTGTTGTGTAGTGTATGTGGTGTGTGTTGTAGCTGTGCTATCTTTTGCTCAGGTCTTGATGTTGCTCTTGCTCTTTGTGCTCAAAGAGCACAGCCTATGCTCTGCAGCGGTAGCGTGGCAGGCATCCATTGTCTTTTGCCTGGCCAGACTCATCAGCATTGCTCCAATGGACTACATCTTGTTCTGCACAGGCAGCTGAAAGGGGCAGTCTGTCACTGTGACTGTGCATTGTGGCTGTTTGCAGTGTAGTCATAGTCGCGGCCATCGTCGAGGCCTCATCGGCTGCACCTCTTCTGGGGCCGCTCTTGTTTTGCATCTCGCTGGCGCCCTTTCAGGGTTTCCTTCCCTGCGTCATCATGGCCTCGGGTCTTTCTCGCCGGCCTCCTCTGCGTCAGTCTTCTGAGCTTTGCCGGTCCCTTTCCATCCTGGGCATTGACGTTTGACTCTTTTCTGGGCTCGTCCAGAGCCTAGGCCCTACGATGCCACCACTGTGTGGCTCTTCCTGGCCAGTAGTGTCTTATGTGTGGGAATAGGTTTTTTTTGTGTAGGGCTGTCCTCTGTGTTTGTGTCTGCTGTTTGTTTGTCTGTGTGTTTTTGGGGCTGGAGCTGCCTTGCCTGTGGGTGTTAGCCATGGTGGTGTGTGGAGTGTGTCCGTGATGGACTGGAGTGGTGGTGTTGCAGGCATCGTCTGAGTGTGTGATTTCTCTCTGTGCTTGCAGGTTTTGTGGGAAGTTGTGGAGAGAAGCAGCTGAGTGCTGAGAAGAGCCTGAGCAGGTGAGCGGGGGAGCTTGTTGGGTCTGATTTTATTGTGGTGTGGGTGGTGTTGGGCTGCCTGTCGGTGATGCCTTTTTCTCTGTTTTTTCAGGTCTGCTGTGGGCCTTTCCCAGGCATGGCTGAGACTTTCAGGTGAGTGGATTGGAGCTGGATGTTGTAGGGCTGGTGAGTGCTGCCTGGCAGAAGAGTCACTTTGTTATTTTGTTTTCTTCCAGGTGCCACGGGCTTCCTCCCCAGGCATTGGAGTTGTTGTGGTGCAGGTGAGTGGAGTGCCGATGGCGCTTTGGTGGAGGGTGCCCTTGCAGATGGGGATGGAGCTGACTGGCAAGAGAGTGACTGCTTGTGCTCTGGTTTTGCAGGTGATGAAGGCAAATGTGGTGAGCAAAGGAAGATCAGTGTGGATGCGGCTGCTGCTGAGGATGGCTCTTGAGGACCGGTGACCTACAGCACTGCCACAGTTAAGTTGAGGGGCAAAGGGTGTTGGGGCATTCTCAGTTTCTGTGTATGTGTGTGTGCGTGCTGATGTTCAGTGTAGAGTGGAGGGTTGTTCTGGATGAGTGGTGTGTGTGAGGCAGAGGCAGTGGGGTGTGCATGGCAGAAAGCGAGGGTGGATGTCAGGCAGGGCAGCTCCAGCCTGTGTCTGTGTTGTTGTGTAGTCTATGTGGTGTGTGTTGTAGCTGTGCTATCTTTTGCTCAGGTCTTGATGTTGCTCTTGCTCTTTGTGCTCAAAGAGCACAGCCTATGCTCTGCAGCAGTAGCGTGGCAGGCATCCATTGTCTTTTGCCTGGCCAGACTCATCAGCATTGCTCCAATGGACTACATCTTGTTCTGCACAGGCAGCTGAAAGGGGTGGTCTGTGACTCTGACTGTGCATCGTGGCCGTTTGCGGTCCGTCATAGTCGTGGCCACCGTTGAGGCCTCATCGGCCACACCTCTTCCGGGGCCGCTCTTGTCTTGCGTCTCGCTGGCGCCCTTTCAGGGTTTCCTTCCCTGCGTCATCATGGCCTCGGGTCTTTCTCGCCGGCCTCCTCTGCGTCAGTCTTCTGAGCTTTGCCGGTCCCTTTCCATCCTGGGCATTGACGTTTGACTCTTTTCTGGGCTCGTCCAGAGCCTCGGCCCTACGACGCCACGACCGTGCGGCTCTTTCTGGCCGGCAGTCTTATGTGTGGGAATAGGGTTTTTTTTGTGTAGGGCTGTCCTCTGTGTTTGTGTCTGCTGTTTGTTTGTCTGTGTGTTTTTGGGGCTGGAGCTGCCTTGCCTGTGGGTGTTAGCCATGGTGGTGTGTGGAGTGTGTCCGTGATGGACTGGAGTGGTGGTGTTGCGGGCATCGCCTGAGTGTGTGACTTCTCTCTGTGCTTGCAGGTTTTGCGGGAAGTTGTGGAGAGAAGCAGCTGAGTGCTGAGAAGAGCCTGAGCAGGTGAGTGGGGCAGCCTGTTGGGTCTGATTTTATTGTGGGGTGGGTGGTGTTGGGCTGCCTCTTGGTGATGCCTTTTGCTCTGCTTTTTCAGGTCTGCTGTGGGCCTTTCCCAGGCGTGGCTGAGACTTTCAGGTGAGTGGATTGGAGCTGGATGTTGTAGGGCTGGTGAGCGCTGCCTGGCAGAAGGGTCACTTTGTTATTTTGTTTTTTTCCAGGCGCCATGGGCTTCCCCCCGGGCAGGATGTTGGCGTTTGGAGTTGTTGTGGTGCAGGTGAGTGGAGTGCCGATGGCGCTTTGGTGGAGGGTGCCCTTGCAGATGGGGATGGAGCTGACTGGCAAGGGGGTGACTGCTTGTGCTCTGGTTTGGCAGATGATGAAGGCAAATGTGGTGAGCAAAAGAAGATCAGAGGGTGTGGCTGCTGCAGAGGATGTGTCTGCTGTTGAGGATGCCTCTTGAGGAGCAACAGTGATGCAGAGCAGTGCAAAAGCGAAGTGCATGGGCAAAGGGTGTTGTGGGGGGTGTGTGTGTGTGTGTGTGTGAGGCAGAGGCAGTGGGGTGTGCATGGCAGAAAGTGAGGGTGGGTGTCAGGCAGGGCAGCTCTAGCCTGTGTCTGTGTTGTTGTGTAGTGTATGTGGTGTGTGTTGTAGCTGTGCTATCTTTTGCTCAGGTCTTGATGTTGCCCTTGCTCTTTGTGCTCAAGGAGCACAGCATATGCTTTGTAGTGCTAGTGCAACAGGCATCTGCTGTCTTTTGTCTGGTCTTGACCGACTCATCTGTGTTGCTCCAATGATCATCTTGTTCTGTGCAGGCAGCTGAAAGCAGCAGTCTGTCACTGTGATTCTGCATTGTTTCTGGCCAATCATCTTGGCAGCCATCATTCAGGTCTTGTTGGTTGTGTGTTTTCTGAGGCCTCTCTTATTTTGCATCCTCCTGGTGCCCTTTCAGGGTTTTCTTCCCTGTGTCATCAGAGCCTCGGGTCTTTCTTGCTGGCCTCTTCCGCATGGCTGTTCCTCGCTTTGCCGGCCCCTTTCCATCACAGATGGTGGCATCTGACTCTTTTCTGGTCTCGTGGAGAGCACCAGAGCCGCACGGTCGTGGCATTGTAGGGCTTTCTGGCTGGCAGCATCTTCTGTGCTGGCATTGTTTTTTGCATGGAGGGTGTGTGTACGTGTCTGTGTGTACGTGTCTGTGTGTACGTGTCTGTGTGTACGTGTCTGTGTGTACATGTCTGTGTGTGTGTTTGGAGCTGCCTTGCCTGTGGGTGTAGTAATGGTAGTTGCCAGAGCAGAATAATGTATCTATGAAACACTTATTTTGTTTTTTTTTTTTTTTTTTTTTGGGGGGGGGGGTTGTGTCAGTAAGAGACAAAAGTAGGGTTTTTTCTTTAATTTTTTTTATTGGGATGGCCATTTTGGGGGCGGGGGGGGGTTCTATTCATGCCAGGATAGTGTTATCTTTAAATAAGGATGGAAGCATGTGGTTTTGTTAGTAGCTGTGATGACTGTCTGTGGTGGGAGTGTGTGGGCAGTTGGGTGGGCTTGGTGGTGAGTGTTTCTAATCTTGTATGCATGTGTTTTTCTTTTTCCAGGTTGTAGTTAGAATTTATTTTAAAATAATTTAAAAAAAAACCCCAGCTGGGGGATTTTTTTTTTTTTCCCCCGGCTGGGTTTTTTTTCCCCCGGTCCCGGCCGCTCTGCGAGGCGATGATCATCGCCAATGTTGGTGCGGAGCTGTGGCTGGGGACTGGGGGTTTTGTAGGCAGGGCAGTTTTTGGAGGTGTCCAGTAATGCTGTTACTGGGAGCTGTCCAAAAGACTGGAGGCGCTTGCCTGTTACTGTAGGGAGGTAGAATGATTGTGGTGGGAGTGAGTGGGCAGCTGTGTGGTTGTTGGGTGGGCTTGGTGGTGAGTGTGTCTAACTTTGTATGCATGTGTTTTTCTTTTTCCAGGTTGTAGTTAGAATTTATTTTAAAATAATTAAAAAAAACCCCAGCTGGGGGATTTTTTTTTTTTCCCCCGGCTGGGTTTTTTTTCCCCCGGTCCCGGCCGCTCTGCGAGGCGATGATCATCGCCAATGTTGGTGCGGAGCTGTGGCTGGGGACTGGGGGTTTTGTAGGCAGGGCAGTTTTTGGAGGTGTCCAGTAACGCTGTTACTGGGAGCTGTCCAAAAGACTGGAGGCGCTTGCCGACTGATGAGAGTAGTAGCGGTGAGAATGTAGAGGTGAATGCTGAAGAGTGTGTGCAGCTCTTGTAGAGTGTGGGCTTGTTATGTTTTGTATGTTGTGATGATGTTTTTTTTTGTGCAATAAAACAATAAAGATGGTGGTGTGTGTGTCTCCTTTCAAATAAAGATGGTTTTGCTGTTTGTTTCTGTTGTCTTATTTGAACTGCATGCGCCACACATTTGCTCTTACCCTTTTCCTCTTTGCTCTTGCTCTTTTGACCTTTTAAAATAAGAAGAAGGCAGAAGTTTTTGTCTTGTTCTTATTTTAATTTTTTGGTCCTCTGTTCTGTTTCCTATTCTTTTTTTCTTTGTCTGTCTCTTATGCCTTTTTCTTCTTCTTTTCCCTGATTGTCTATGTTCACTTTGTCCAGGTTTCTCTCTACCTTTCTCTGTCTTTACTATTTACTCTTTCAGTCTGCCTGCACTGTGGTGCTCTGCTCTCTGTGCTTTTCTCTGTATTCTGTGCTCTGCCCTCAGCTTTGTGTTTTCTGCTTTGCTCTCTGTGTTCTGCTGTGTTCTGCTTTGCTCTGTATTTTCTGTTTTGCTGTGCTCTTTGCTGTGCTTTTTGCTTTGTTCTGTTCTCTGTGTTCTGCTCTTTTCTCTGTTCTGCTCTCTCAGCTTTCCTGCGTGTGCTTTTTGCTCTGTTCTCTGTTTTCTCTGTTGTTTTCTGTGCTTTCTGTCTTCTCTGTGGTTGTCTTTGTTCTCTCTGGTTGTCTTCTCTGTCTTTTTTCTGTTTGTTGTCTCTGTTGTTCTGTCTTTGTCCTCTGTTGTCTTTGTCTTTGTTTGTTGTCTTTGTCCTCTGTTGTTCTGTCTTTGTCCTGTGTTTGTCTTTTGTTGTTTGTCTTGTCTCTCTTTGTCTTTGTCTTGTCTCTCTTTGTCTTTGTCTTTGTCTCTCTTTGTCTTTGTCTTTGTCTCTCTTTGTCTTTGTCTTTGTCTCTCTTTGTCTTTGTCTTTGTCTCTCTTTGTCTTTGTCTCTCTTTGTCTTTGTCTTTGTCTCTCTTTGTCTTTGTCTTGTCTCTCTTTGTCTTTGTCTTGGTCTTGTCTCTCTTTGTCTTGGTCTTGTCTCTCTTTGTCTTTGTCTCTCTTTGTCTTTGTCTCTCTTTGTCTTTGTCTCTCTTTGTCTTTGTCTCTCTTTGTCTTTGTCTTTGTCTCTCTTTGTCTTTGTCTTGTCTCTCTTTGTCTTTGTCTTGGTCTTGTCTCTCTTTGTCTTGGTCTTGTCTCTCTTTGTCTTTTGTCTCTCTTTGTCTTGGTCTTGTCTCTCTTTGTCTTTGTCTCTCTTTGTCTGTCTTTGTCTCTCTTTGTCTTTGTCTCTGTCTTTGTCTTTGTCTCTGTCTTTGTCTTTGTCTCTGTCTTTGTCTTTGTCTCTCTTTGTCTTTGTCTCTCTTTGTCTTTGTCTCTCTTTGTCTTTGTCTTTGTCTCTCTTTGTCTTTGTCTTTGTCTCTCTTTGTCTTGGTCTTGTCTCTCTTTGTCTTGGTCTTGTCTCTCTTTGTCTTGGTCTTGTCTCTCTTTGTCTTGGTCTTGTCTCTCTTTGTCTTGGTCTTGTCTCTCTTTGTCTTTGTCTTTGTCTCTCTTTGTCTTTGTCTCTCTTTCTCTTTGTCTTTGTCTCTGTCTTCTGTTTCCTCCTCCTCTTCTCCTCTCTTCCTCTTCTCCTCTCTTCCTCTTCTCCTCTCTTCCTCTTCTCCTCTCTTCCTCTTCTCCTCTCTTCCTCTTCTCCTCTCTTCCTCCTCTTTTTTCTAGCATACTGGCTGGGAGCAAATAATAATAATTTCACCATTTAAAAAAAAAATTATTTGCTCCCAGCCAGTATCCTACCCCTGCTACTGAATTCATTAAATATGCAAATTAAGCCTTTCTATACTTATTATTTTTTCTTTCTTTTTATATATACTATATACACACTATACATACCACATGCACACACTGTACATACATACTATACACATATACTACATAGTCTGTGCATGTATATATGCACAAAAACTGCACATACACAAATAGTATACATAGTATATACACAATGTATATACCCTCCATGCACCATG
The DNA here is from genome assembly GCF_036370855.1 of Dromaius novaehollandiae. Lineage (NCBI taxonomy): Eukaryota > Metazoa > Chordata > Aves > Casuariiformes > Dromaiidae > Dromaius > Dromaius novaehollandiae. Next base: position 22,138,797 of record NC_088113.1, read on the forward strand.
ACATACACTACACACAAACAGAGGGTGGATCACATGCTGACAACAGTCACAGCAAAACCAATTCACCACATATCAGCAGTTAGGAGAGCCACACACACTTGTCAGGTACCCACCAAAAAATATACACACCCACTTAATCCCAGGCACCACCCCCTCCAAGAGACATACACTAGGCATACAGTTCAGCTATTACCTAGGGTTAACATCCTCACACCAAATAGCATTACCATTAGAGAGCCCCCTACTGCTAGCATTAGGGTTATGCCACACCCTCTATTATTAGACTTTGAGTGCCCCCTGGTGGGCAGTCCCAATAACAGTTTTAGGGTTACACATGAGCACCTGGGACTTAGGAGTAGGGCCTACAGGGCACTAGGGGTAGGGGGGGACTAGGGCTGGGGGGGACAGGGGGGGTGGGGGGGGCTAGGGCTAGGGGGGGTGCTGAGGTGGGGGGGGCTAGGGGTGAGAGGGGGTGCTGGGGTGGGGGGGGCTAGGGGTGAGAGGGGGCCACAGGGGGGGCTAGGGGTGGGGGACTAGGGGGGGAGCCAGGGAAGGGGGTAGGGGTAGGGGGAGGCCAGGGGGGGCTGGGGGGGGCTGGGGGGGGGGGACTGGGATTAGGGGTCAGGGGTCAGGGTTAGGGGTCAGGGTTAGGGTCAGGGTTCGGGTTCGGGTTTGGGTTTGGGGTTAGGGGTTAGGGGTTAGGGGTTAGGGTTAGGGTTAGGGTTAGAGGGTTAGGGTTAGGGTTAGGGTTACAGGGTTAGGGTTACAGGGTTACAGGGTTACAGGGTTACAGGGTTACAGGGTTAGGGGTTAGGGGTTAGGGGTTAGGGGTTAGGGTTAGGGTTAGGGTTAGGGTTAGGGTTAGGGTTAGGGTTAGGGTTAGGGGTTAGGGGTTAGGGGTTAGGGGTTAGGGTTAGGGGTTAGGGGTTAGGGTTAGGGGTTAGGGTTAGGGTTAGGGTTAGGGTTAGGGGTTAGGGTTAGGGTTAGGGTTAGGGTTAGGGTTAGGGTTAGGGTTAGGGTTAGGGTTAGGGTTAGGGTTAGGGTTAGGGTTAGGGTTAGGGTTAGGGTTAGGGTTAGGGTTAGGGTTAGGGTTAGGGTTAGGGTTAGGGTTAGGGTTAGGGTTAGGGTTAGGGTTAGGGTTAGGGTTAGGGTTAGGGTTAGGGTTAGGGTTAGGGTTAGGGTTAGGGTTAGGGTTAGGGTTAGGGTTAGGGTTAGGGTTAGGGTTAGGGTTAGGGTTAGGGTTAGGGTTAGGGTTAGGGTTAGGGTTAGGGTTAGGGTTAGGGTTAGGGTTAGGGTTAGGGTTAGGGTTAGGGTTAGGGTTAGGGTTAGGGTTAGGGTTAGGGTTAGGGTTAGGGTTAGGGTTAGGGTTAGGGTTAGGGTTAGGGTTAGGGTTAGGGTTAGGGTTAGGGTTAGGGTTAGGGTTAGGGTTAGGGTTAGGGTTAGGGTTAGGGTTAGGGTTAGGGTTAGGGTTAGGGTTAGGGTTAGGGTTAGGGTTAGGGTTAGGGTTAGGGTTAGGGTTAGGGTTAGGGTTAGGGTTAGGGTTAGGGTTAGGGTTAGGGTTAGGGTTAGGGTTAGGGTTAGGGTTAGGGTTAGGGTTAGGGTTAGGGTTAGGGTTAGGGTTAGGGTTAGGGTTAGGGTTAGGGTTAGGGTTAGGGTTAGGGTTAGGGTTAGGGTTAGGGTTAGGGTTAGGGTTAGGGTTAGGGTTAGGGTTAGGGTTAGGGTTAGGGTTAGGGTTAGGGTTAGGGTTAGGGTTAGGGTTAGGGTTAGGGTTAGGGTTAGGGTTAGGGTTAGGGTTAGGGTTAGGGTTAGGGTTAGGGTTAGGGTTAGGGTTAGGGTTAGGGTTAGGGTTAGGGTTAGGGTTAGGGTTAGGGTTAGGGTTAGGGTTAGGGTTAGGGTTAGGGTTAGGGTTAGGGTTAGGGTTAGGGTTAGGGTTAGGGTTAGGGTTAGGGTTAGGGTTAGGGTTAGGGTTAGGGTTAGGGTTAGGGTTAGGGTTAGGGTTAGGGTTAGGGTTAGGGTTAGGGTTAGGGTTAGGGTTAGGGTTAGGGTTAGGGTTAGGGTTAGGGTTAGGGTTAGGGTTAGGGTTAGGGTTAGGGTTAGGGTTAGGGTTAGGGTTAGGGTTAGGGTTAGGGTTAGGGTTAGGGTTAGGGTTAGGGTTAGGGTTAGGGTTAGGGTTAGGGTTAGGGTTAGGGTTAGGGTTAGGGTTAGGGTTAGGGTTAGGGTTAGGGTTAGGGTTAGGGTTAGGGTTAGGGTTAGGGTTAGGGTTAGGGTTAGGGTTAGGGTTAGGGTTAGGGTTAGGGTTAGGGTTAGGGTTAGGGTTAGGGTTAGGGTTAGGGTTAGGGTTAGGGTTAGGGTTAGGGTTAGGGTTAGGGTTAGGGTTAGGGTTAGGGTTAGGGTTAGGGTTAGGGTTAGGGTTAGGGTTAGGGTTAGGGTTAGGGTTAGGGTTAGGGTTAGGGTTAGGGTTAGGGTTAGGGTTAGGGTTAGGGTTAGGGTTAGGGTTAGGGTTAGGGTTAGGGTTAGGGTTGGGTTAGGGTTAGGGTTAGGGTTAGGGTTAGGGTTAGGGTTAGGGTTAGGGTTAGGGTTAGGGTTAGGGTTAGGGTTAGGGTTAGGGTTAGGGTTAGGGTTAGGGTTAGGGTTAGGGTTAGGGTTAGGGTTAGGGTTAGGGTTAGGGTTAGGGTTAGGGTTAGGGTTAGGGTTAGGGTTAGGGTTAGGGTTAGGGTTAGGGTTAGGGTTAGGGTTAGGGTTAGGGTTAGGGTTAGGGTTAGGGTTAGGGTTAGGGTTAGGGTTAGGGTTAGGGTTAGGGTTAGGGTTAGGGTTAGGGTTAGGGTTAGGGTTAGGGTTAGGGTTAGGGTTAGGGTTAGGGTTAGGGTTAGGGTTAGGGTTAGGGTTAGGGTTAGGGTTAGGGTTAGGGTTAGGGTTAGGGTTAGGGTTAGGGTTAGGGTTAGGGTTAGGGTTAGGGTTAGGGTTAGGGTTAGGGTTAGGGTTAGGGTTAGGGTTAGGGTTAGGGTTAGGGTTAGGGTTAGGGTTAGGGTTAGGGTTAGGGTTAGGGTTAGGGTTAGGGTTAGGGTTAGGGTTAGGGTTAGGGTTAGGGTTAGGGTTAGGGTTAGGGTTAGGGTTAGGGTTAGGGTTAGGGTTAGGGTTAGGGTTAGGGTTAGGGTTAGGGTTAGGGTTAGGGTTAGGGTTAGGGTTAGGGTTAGGGTTAGGGTTAGGGTTAGGGTTAGGGTTAGGGTTAGGGTTAGGGTTAGGGTTAGGGTTAGGGTTAGGGTTAGGGTTAGGGTTAGGGTTAGGGTTAGGGTTAGGGTTAGGGTTAGGGTTAGGGTTAGGGTTAGGGTTAGGGTTAGGGTTAGGGTTAGGGTTAGGGTTAGGGTTAGGGTTAGGGTTAGGGTTAGGGTTAGGGTTAGGGTTAGGGTTAGGGTTAGGGTTAGGGTTAGGGTTAGGGTTAGGGTTAGGGTTAGGGTTAGGGTTAGGGTTAGGGTTAGGGTTAGGGTTAGGGTTAGGGTTAGGGTTAGGGTTAGGGTTAGGGTTAGGGTTAGGGTTAGGGTTAGGGTTAGGGTTAGGGTTAGGGTTAGGGTTAGGGTTAGGGTTAGGGTTAGGGTTAGGGTTAGGGTTAGGGTTAGGGTTAGGGTTAGGGTTAGGGTTAGGGTTAGGGTTAGGGTTAGGGTTAGGGTTAGGGTTAGGGTTAGGGTTAGGGTTAGGGTTAGGGTTAGGGTTAGGGTTAGGGTTAGGGTTAGGGTTAGGGTTAGGGTTAGGGTTAGGGTTAGGGTTAGGGTTAGGGTTAGGGTTAGGGTTAGGGTTAGGGTTAGGGTTAGGGTTAGGGTTAGGGTTAGGGTTAGGGTTAGGGTTAGGGTTAGGGTTAGGGTTAGGGTTAGGGTTAGGGTTAGGGTTAGGGTTAGGGTTAGGGTTAGGGTTAGGGTTAGGGTTAGGGTTAGGGTTAGGGTTAGGGTTAGGGTTAGGGTTAGGGTTAGGGTTAGGGTTAGGGTTAGGGTTAGGGTTAGGGTTAGGGTTAGGGTTAGGGTTAGGGTTAGGGTTAGGGTTAGGGTTAGGGTTAGGGTTAGGGTTAGGGTTAGGGTTAGGGTTAGGGTTAGGGTTAGGGTTAGGGTTAGGGTTAGGGTTAGGGTTAGGGTTAGGGTTAGGGTTAGGGTTAGGGTTAGGGTTAGGGTTAGGGTTAGGGTTAGGGTTAGGGTTAGGGTTAGGGTTAGGGTTAGGGTTAGGGTTAGGGTTAGGGTTAGGGTTAGGGTTAGGGTTAGGGTTAGGGTTAGGGTTAGGGTTAGGGTTAGGGTTAGGGTTAGGGTTAGGGTTAGGGTTAGGGTTAGGGTTAGGGTTAGGGTTAGGGTTAGGGTTAGGGTTAGGGTTAGGGTTAGGGTTAGGGTTAGGGTTAGGGTTAGGGTTAGGGTTAGGGTTAGGGTTAGGGTTAGGGTTAGGGTTAGGGTTAGGGTTAGGGTTAGGGTTAGGGTTAGGGTTAGGGTTAGGGTTGGGTTAGGGTTAGGGTTAGGGTTAGGGTTAGGGTTAGGGTTAGGGTTAGGGTTAGGGTTAGGGTTAGGGTTAGGGTTAGGGTTAGGGTTAGGGTTAGGGTTAGGGTTAGGGTTAGGGTTAGGGTTAGGGTTAGGGTTAGGGTTAGGGTTAGGGTTAGGGTTAGGGTTAGGGTTAGGGTTAGGGTTAGGGTTAGGGTTAGGGTTAGGGTTAGGGTTAGGGTTAGGGTTAGGGTTAGGGTTAGGGTTAGGGTTAGGGTTAGGGTTAGGGTTAGGGTTAGGGTTAGGGTTAGGGTTAGGGTTAGGGTTAGGGTTAGGGTTAGGGTTAGGGTTAGGGTTAGGGTTAGGGTTAGGGTTAGGGTTAGGGTTAGGGTTAGGGTTAGGGTTAGGGTTAGGGTTAGGGTTAGGGTTAGGGTTAGGGTTAGGGTTAGGGTTAGGGTTAGGGTTAGGGTTAGGGTTAGGGTTAGGGTTAGGGTTAGGGTTAGGGTTAGGGTTAGGGTTAGGGTTAGGGTTAGGGTTAGGGTTAGGGTTAGGGTTAGGGTTAGGGTTAGGGTTAGGGTTAGGGTTAGGGTTAGGGTTAGGGTTAGGGTTAGGGTTAGGGTTAGGGTTAGGGTTAGGGTTAGGGTTAGGGTTAGGGTTAGGGTTAGGGTTAGGGTTAGGGTTAGGGTTAGGGTTAGGGTTAGGGTTAGGGTTAGGGTTAGGGTTAGGGTTAGGGTTAGGGTTAGGGTTAGGGTTAGGGTTAGGGTTAGGGTTAGGGTTAGGGTTAGGGTTAGGGTTAGGGTTAGGGTTAGGGTTAGGGTTAGGGTTAGGGTTAGGGTTAGGGTTAGGGTTAGGGTTAGGGTTAGGGTTAGGGTTAGGGTTAGGGTTAGGGTTAGGGTTAGGGTTAGGGTTAGGGTTAGGGTTAGGGTTAGGGTTAGGGTTAGGGTTAGGGTTAGGGTTAGGGTTAGGGTTAGGGTTAGGGTTAGGGTTAGGGTTAGGGTTAGGGTTAGGGTTAGGGTTAGGGTTAGGGTTAGGGTTAGGGTTAGGGTTAGGGTTAGGGTTAGGGTTAGGGTTAGGGTTAGGGTTAGGGTTAGGGTTAGGGTTAGGGTTAGGGTTAGGGTTAGGGTTAGGGTTAGGGTTAGGGTTAGGGTTAGGGTTAGGGTTAGGGTTAGGGTTAGGGTTAGGGTTAGGGTTAGGGTTAGGGTTAGGGTTAGGGTTAGGGTTAGGGTTAGGGTTAGGGTTAGGGTTAGGGTTAGGGTTAGGGTTAGGGTTAGGGTTAGGGTTAGGGTTAGGGTTAGGGTTAGGGTTAGGGTTAGGGTTAGGGTTAGGGTTAGGGTTAGGGTTAGGGTTAGGGTTAGGGTTAGGGTTAGGGTTAGGGTTAGGGTTAGGGTTAGGGTTAGGGTTAGGGTTAGGGTTAGGGTTAGGGTTAGGGTTAGGGTTAGGGTTAGGGTTAGGGTTAGGGTTAGGGTTAGGGTTAGGGTTAGGGTTAGGGTTAGGGTTAGGGTTAGGGTTAGGGTTAGGGTTAGGGTTAGGGTTAGGGTTAGGGTTAGGGTTAGGGTTAGGGTTAGGGTTAGGGTTAGGGTTAGGGTTAGGGTTAGGGTTAGGGTTAGGGTTAGGGTTAGGGTTAGGGTTAGGGTTAGGGTTAGGGTTAGGGTTAGGGTTAGGGTTAGGGTTAGGGTTAGGGTTAGGGTTAGGGTTAGGGTTAGGGTTAGGGTTAGGGTTAGGGTTAGGGTTAGGGTTAGGGTTAGGGTTAGGGTTAGGGTTAGGGTTAGGGTTAGGGTTAGGGTTAGGGTTAGGGTTAGGGTTAGGGTTAGGGTTAGGGTTAGGGTTAGGGTTAGGGTTAGGGTTAGGGTTAGGGTTAGGGTTAGGGTTAGGGTTAGGGTTAGGGTTAGGGTTAGGGTTAGGGTTAGGGTTAGGGTTAGGGTTAGGGTTAGGGTTAGGGTTAGGGTTAGGGTTAGGGTTAGGGTTAGGGTTAGGGTTAGGGTTAGGGTTAGGGTTAGGGTTAGGGTTAGGGTTAGGGTTAGGGTTAGGGTTAGGGTTAGGGTTAGGGTTAGGGTTAGGGTTAGGGTTAGGGTTAGGGTTAGGGTTAGGGTTAGGGTTAGGGTTAGGGTTAGGGTTAGGGTTAGGGTTAGGGTTAGGGTTAGGGTTAGGGTTAGGGTTAGGGTTAGGGTTAGGGTTAGGGTTAGGGTTAGGGTTAGGGTTAGGGTTAGGGTTAGGGTTAGGGTTAGGGTTAGGGTTAGGGTTAGGGTTAGGGTTAGGGTTAGGGTTAGGGTTAGGGTTAGGGTTAGGGTTAG